>NC_045711.1:44715731-45015731 GCF_009834535.1 Camelus ferus
CCTTCTGGTTCCAGCCAGTCTGGAATCTTACGTGTTTGTGGTCAGCATGTAGTCACCACCCTCCACCTGGGTGGAGGGGGCGGTTATCTTAGTTTCTGCAGAACAAGTGAAAGACAGGCATCGGATTGTTGTTTACATCCCTGCAGGAGGAACCAGGAGTCCTGTGACTCAGCTGTCCTGACCATCAACTGCTTGTGTCTGCTATTTGGAACTCCGGGAAGACATCAGAGACTGAAGTCTTTTTCCTACAAACAAGAAATGAGGGACACGGAAAGGCTTTTGTACCTGGGAGGGCCCTGCAGGGTCCTGCTCGGTTTTGCTAGGCTCCCCACCCTGCATCAACCATGGCTCTGGCTCCCTCTCTTTCGTTGATTCATCCATTTGTAGATCTGGTACCGCTATGTGCCAGGCACAGTTCTAGGCTCTGGGTACTTCATCATGCACTGCCAGTGTCACCACGTTATGCCATGAAGGTCACCACCCCTTCAGGGTCTCTCAGCCTCTCCTGCTTAGCACTGTGTTGTCCAGACTCCTATGATCATAACAACTCCTGGGATACTTGATAAACACACGAGTGACCACGTCTCTCCCCTGGACATTGTGATTGTAGAAGCCTGGGTCCAGCCCTAGAACCAGTTTGCACTTGCTGTTTTGTTTTCTCTGGCTGATTCTTACATTCAAGCAAGTTCAGGAGCAAGTGTTCAAAGAACCCCAAGCAGTGGATATCTGGTGTGGTGCTTGCATGCGCGCATGTGTGCACACACGCACACACACACAGGTGAGCAGGCCAAGCCCTCTCCCAGCACAGCCCAGTGCCCTCTGGCCCCACTGGCATGACCTGCTGTGTCCCTCAGCCTCAAACTCACCAAAGCTAATGACAATCTTTTTTTTTCCTGATTTGCAAGTGATTAGTTTTAATTTGGGGACAATTAGAGGTAGAAGCAGGAAGCATCTGATCTTGATTAGAAGCAGGGAGATGGCCAGAGGCGCCCCCTCCCCCTGCCTGGCCCTAGCCTCCAGCAGATTCATTCATATATTCCATAGGTTGGTGCCGGGGAGCTGGCCTCTGTGCCCTGGAAAGAGGTGTGAAGCTTATCTGGGGGTGGCCAGAGGGCCTTGCCATGCTCCCAGACACCTAGGGCCAGGCTGAGATGAAAAGGGAGGGCCTCTGTCCTGCGCCCGGCCTTGTAAGAGTATAGAATTGACATTCACTAAGCACCTACGATTTACCATGCCTTGCACTATGCAGCGCTGGTCCAGACCCAGTGTCTGCCCAGATCCCAATCCAGCTGGAAAGGGAAAAGCAAAAAACATGTGCCTGCCTTCTGGTGTTGGAGGTGGCTTGAAAGACCTCAGCGAAGGGACACATGGACCAGCATCCTGCCCCCTCAGGGAGCATTCCCAGAAGTGACTAATGAGACAGATTGTTGATCATATGCATCTCACACTCATACCAGGGCCAGACTCCCAATCAGTCAGAGCCAGAGCCGTACAGAGCAAAGCACTACCCTGGTGGTGGCAATGGAGGTATCAGGGAAGGCTTCAGGGAGGAGGTGATGCCTGAGTCGGGCATGGAAGGATGAGGGGATCCCTACACCCTACTCACTGTGCAAGTCTTCTCTTGGGTGCTGGTGGGTCCGATGCCCTTCTTTAGAGTGGGTTCCTTCTGAGGCCTCTCTCCTTTGCTTGTAGACGGCTACCTTCTCCCTGTGTCTTCACATGCTCTTCCCCTCTGTGTGTGTCTGTGTCCTAATCTCCTCTTCTAGGGACACCAGTCATATTGGGTTAGGGCCTGCCCATATGATCTCATTTTAACCTAATTACCTCTTTAAAGACACCATCTCCACAGTCACGTTCAGAGGTCCTGGGAGTCAGGACTTGCACATACCAATGTGGGAGGGGGACACAGCTCAGCCGGACCAACCCTGATCATGAGACATGATGAGACATAGAGAGCCCCTTCCCCAGGGAGACAGCAGCAGGGGAGCCCGACCCAAATGATTCCTGAGGCCGCAGGCTGTGTAGACAGAGGGAGAATCCGACTGCTGCTCCCGGGAGAGGGGAGGCCGCGGACAGGAGGGCAGTATTGTCTGGCCCGCAGGGTGAGCCGGGCCCAAACACAAGTCAGTAAGTGGAGCCTGGAGTCCGGGGAGCAGAGTGGGGCAGGCGAGCGGCAGGGGCGGCTGGGGTTCAGAACCACCTGTCACGGGCTGCCTGGTGTGGGGCCTGAGGGGCCGGCGTGTGCAGGCTGTGTGTGAGCACGAGTATGTGTGTGAGCACGAGTATATATGCACGCGCGCGTGTGTGTGCTCATTCCCTAGTCAGCCGGCATGTCCACCCCAGTCGCACCCCTGCGGCACGTCTCCCCCACCTCCGGACCTGGTCCGACCTTGGTTGACCCTCCCCTCCCCCACCTGTCTTCCTTCTGAGAATCTTCTAGCAGCTTTTCTATGTTTCATGATGCCTGGAGCTTAGAGCACCGTGGGAGAGGCAGACCAGCGCTCATGTGCACACACGCTTTCTCACATCCTGTCTCTGAGAATCTGACCTGCTGACAACACCACGGGTCTCATCTTCCTTCCCCAGCCCCCGCCACACCAACTGGTTCCAGGGCCTGCCCCACCTCCCCAGGGACACTGGGGCCCAGAAGTCAAGCAACTTCCTTTAGACTCTGGAGTAAGTGAGCCAGAGACTAGTGCTGGGGTCTCAGGGACACCCCCACCCCAGCTCCACCCACAGAGGTGACCTCAAATGCGCCAGAGGGTAGACTGATTCATGGTGGTGATGGGAGTGGGTGCTGTGTGTCACGATGACATCAGTACAAAACTTGTAGTACCCTCATACCATCTTTTCTGGTCCTCTTCTCCGAATGCTAGTTTCTTAATATAAGTTGCTTCCTGCTTCAGAAACCCAGTCTTCTTATCTGCAAGGTTGCTGAGAGGGGTCAAGAGCCCTGAGCCCAGTGCCAGGAGCCCTCCCCTCATTGGCCACCCGGTCCACTCTGGGATGCCTCACTGAAGATGCACTTATCAGCCTACGGCTTCCCAGTCCGTGTCGGACAGCTCATTCAGACAATTGTACTCATTCAGCAAAAATCTCTTGAGGGCAGAGGGGTATGTGCAAACACGTTTCCCCAGTCCCTTCCTCCATGTCCCTCTGAGTCTGCTGCCCATCTGGTGGCCCCACCCCCACTGTGCCTCCAACGGGTCCAGATGGCCAGCCGTGAGACTGGGATGGTGAGAGGGTCAAAGGGGACTAAGTGCCACTTAGCAACCTTTAGGGTCTCCTGGGGATGTAAGCGAGGCAGGGCTGGTGACGTCTGCATCCTGTCCCCCCAGCCTGAGCACGTACAGCTCACGGACAGCAGCATCCCTTCTCTGACCTGAGCGGGATGAGCACGGTGGCTGCTCCCCATCTCGGCTCAGTCCCCACAGGCCCTGAACATCCCACCCTTTGATCTTTCAGCTACCCTCAATGTCCCTGTGAGGGGGCTGATGTCACCACCTCTGTTCTAGAGCTGGAAACCGAGGCTCAAAATGGCAAGCAAGTTGCCTCATGAGTGTGGCAGGGAGCTGCCTTGACCTTGGGTTCCAAAGACTCTGTCTGTTTGCCTGCTTCCTGCTGCTTCCAAAGCAGTGGCCTGGCTGCTGTGCCCTGGCTTGGGTGGTTACCTCGGATCCCACATGTGTGTCTGGGGGCAGCATCCCCCAGACACCCGAGACACCTTCTCAGAGACTCCAGTGGTAACTGTCGGGCAGGGCTTCCAGGCACCAGCCAGGAAGGCTTTCTCATCTCTCCAAGCACCTTCCTATCCTCACCTGGGACTCAGTTGCCACCTCCACCCCACCGTTGGCAGCTGGCTTACCTTACAAGGCTACGGGGCACCTAGCGGGGAAGGGTAACCTAAGAACAGAGTCTGATGGTTAAAGCAGGGGCTTCCCAGAGGACCAGGGACCAGAGGTTCCCCCAGCTGGTCTTAAGGGCAGCTCAGGAGGGGCCCTCAGGCACTGTGACCAAGTGCCACTCCTCCTAGAACACCTAACCAAGAAGGGCAAAGCTCCAAGGAAATTCCCAGGAGTAGAGGTCACATCTTAGAGGGCTTCGTGGAGGAGGCAGCATTCAAGCAGGGCCTGAGAGGAAGATTTGAATTTGCATGTGTGCAGACAGGGAAGGAGAGAATTGAACGCAAAAGGCACAGCATGAGCTTAGGAGAGGTGGTAAGGCGGCGTCAGCAAGCACTAACTAAAGCCAGAAGTTGTGCGGTTATGCGGACAGCAGGGGCTTGGGAAGAGGGACGCTGGGCTGGGGAGAGGGGAGCCAGGAGCCTGTTGTAGAGGGCCCTGAATGCCACGCTCGGGCGCAAGGGGAGTTTGGATTTTATTCTGTAAGCAGAAGGAGGAGAGTCTTTGATAATACTTACACACGGTTTGCACTGTGTTGTGCGATTTACATAGAGCTTTCCTGATTCTCAAAAACAAAACAAATGACAACACAGCATCCTGTGAGACTAACAATCTTATTATGACCCTGATTTCAAGGCCTGAGGAACATGGCTCAGGGGTCTATGGAAAGATGCAGAACTGGTTCTCAAACCTCGAACCTCCACATCTTGGTCCTTCCTGTTCCTTGACAGTGTCCAACAGGTGTTGAGCTGGGAGTGAGGTATAATAAAGCCCAGTTTGTGTCCGAGAGAAACAAATCATTCCGGCTGCTATGGGGCGGAGGGGAGCAGGGGAAGGAGAAGATCTGGTTAGGCTGCTATGTTGTCATAGCAACATAGTGAAGCCAAAGCTGGAGCAGAAGCCTGGAGATGGAGGTCAGGGGCAGCCCGGGACAGACCAGAGAGCCAAGAGGCAGAATTGCTGGAATTTGGGGGATCCTGCGAGGATGGGGGCAGGGGCCAATAGAAGGGCAAAGTCAAGCCTGAGACCCCAAATCCCCGTGGGATCCCTGGGGACCCGGCACCATCTAAGGCAGCTGGAGCAGTGAAGACTTGGGTTCGAAAGCCAGGTGGCCCCAGGTTGGAATCCTACTGCTGGCCCCTTTCACTCATGGGACTCATGGACTTGGGTAAGTTATTTAAGCATCAGGCACGTTTCTTTGTAAGAAGTAAGAACAGGCTCTCAAAAAAGAGAAGTTACTGATAGAAAACTTGTTGAATCAATGGGGATCATAATAATACCCGGTTCAAAGGCTTGATCGGACGATCAAATAAGCTACTGCCTGTCATCATAATGCATGAATAAGAATTAAGTCTAATAGACAATTTTACATCGTTAAATACGTGCTGCCCTGTGCCATCCGTCATGGCGAGAGCGGACACCTCCTGCCTCAGCACCACAGTCTGCCCTTGGCCCCTTATGCACGGGACTTTGCTAAGTCCTCACAACAGCACTTTGAGGAGGAAACAGTTTTTATACTCCTTTTACAAATGAGGATGCCGGAGGATAAAACCAATTTAAAGCCTCACGACGCTTTGTGCCAGGATTAGCTTTACCCCGACATCGCAGGTAAAGAAATGTATCGGCAGTGACAGGACAATTAACACACCAGCAAATGTGGGCTCCCCAGCTGGGAGCCCCGAGGATGGAGAGCCAGGCTGAGTGCTGCCCAGCTCAGAGCGGACAGCCCTGTGTGAGGGTGGGAGGCCGGGGTGCTCTGGGGTCCGAGTGCAGCCTCTCCTGAACACTCTGGGGTCTTTCTTCTCTCTGTCTGCAGCCTCTGGCCGCTCCCACCTGGCCAGCCCCAGTCCCCCGGGGCCGCAGGCCAGCCCACTGCTGCCGATCAGCTACCGCCTGTCACACACGCGGCTGGCCTTCTTCCTACGGGAGGCGCGGCCCCCGCCACCCACAGTCACCAATGGCTCCCTGCAGCGCTCCGAACCCTTCGTGGTTTTCCAGACCAAGGAGCTACCCGTCCTCAACGTCTCCCTGGGGCCCTTCAGCACCAGCCAGGTGGTGGCCCGGGAGCTCCTGCAGCCGTCCAGCACCCTGGACATCCCCGAGCGCTTGACGGTCAGCTGGAAGGTGCGAGCCTTCATCGTCCACCCCCGCGTGCCCTCCTCGCAGCCCTTGGCCCAGGTGCTGTTCTATGTGGCCGGCCGGGACTGGGATGACTTTGGTGTCACCGAGCGGCTGCCCTGCGTCCGCCTGCACGCCTTCCGGGATGCCCGGGAGGTCAAGAGCTCCTGCCGCCTCAGCGGGGGTCTGGCCACCTGTCTTGTGCGGGCCGAGCTACCCCTGGCCTGGTTTGGGCCCCCTGCTCCCGCTGTGCCGCCCACCGCCCGCCGCAAGTCTCCGGATGGACTGGAGCCCGAGGCAGCCGGGGAGAATCAACAAGCCGAGCTCTACTACACGCTCCATGCCCCGGATGCGTCGGGGGGCTGTGGGGGTACCCGTCGGGGCACTGGGCCCGGAGCGGGGGCCCGGGCAGAGAGCCCGACCCAGCATCCCCTGCTGCGCATCGGGAGCATCAGCCTATTCCGCCCACCCCCCAGGAGGACCTTGCAGGAGCACAGGCTGGACAGCAACCTGATGATCCGCCTGCCGGACCGGCCCCTCAAGCCGGGGGAGGTGGTCAGCATCCTCCTCTACTTGGCCCCCAACTCCTCCTCTCCCTCCAGCCCCAGCGTGGAGCACTTCACTCTCAGGTAGAGGGGCAGAGGTTGGGGTCTGGCTTCCCTTCAAAGGTCAAGTGCACACCTGACCCCTTGTAGGGAGCTCGCCCAGACCCGTCCATCCAGCATCATAATCCCAGTAATTCCAGTTATCACCTGAGCACCTTCAGGAAGACAGCTCACTTACTTGAGCATCAGTGTCCTCCTCTGCTTGGGCCAAAAATGTCAGCCCCAAACTCCCTCTCACAGAAATGGTGTCATGGTCAAGAAGAAGTGTCCGTTTTCACAAGCGTGGATATCCAGAATGATAGAAATGGGGCTGGAAGGGCCCTTAGATGCTAGCGAGTACAACTCTCCCATTTTACAGATGAGGAGACTGAGGCCAAAGAGGAGAAATGGAGATCAGAGAGAGGCTCCTTGGCTGCTGGGAACCAAAGTATGAACAGGAGAGTGTCCACATATTAGGATATTCGTCCAATTCGAGAGTTAGGAGAAAAAAAAATTCAGGAGCCCCAGCTCTTTCTATACCCTGAGAAGGATACAGTTCACAAATTCAGAAATGCCTTAAATCTTAACACATCCCCACAAAATATAATGATGCCTCACAGCAGGAATCTGTGGTTTGAGCCATGTCGGGTAATTCTGAAGATACAGAAAAGACCCTACCAAAACGTTCCCCACCAACCCAGCAATACTTGAGATGTGAAACATTACCATCAGCCCCCAACTTCTTTGAGTTAAGTATTGCCCTGTCTCTTGAATGTACTACCTTAAAGTTCAAATATTCTTGAAGAGGGTCCTACCTGATTCAGTAATTGATACCTGAATGTGAGTATGAGTTAAATCAGTTATCAGAGATCTTGGGTTGCGTTAATAGGAATAGAACCTGTAGAATCAGAGAGGTGATAATCATTCTGCTTTAGTCAGTGTTAATTGGAGCACAGCTGAAGTTTTGTGTTTAGAATAAGACACTACACCTATGTGCTCAGAGTGCCCAGAGGACGGTGACTAGGATATGGGTAACTTGAAACCACGGCAAAAAGCAACAATTGAAGGAAATGGAGATTTTAGGCCTAGAGAAAAGAAGACTCAGAGAACATCTGCTCACCTCCCCAGGTATCTGTAGAACTGTTACGATGGAGGAGAGTTGCCCTAACAGAACCTATGGCTGTTATATTTCAGCTATAAATGCTGGGAAGAGGTTTCTCCTTTGAGGGAATTTCTGAAAATGTAATGCGATGTGTGCAGAAATAGTGAGTCCCTTGTCACTAAGGTATGCAAGTAGAGGTTAGGCAAAGACCTGGCAGAGATCTAATAGAAGGGATTGCAGCTTCCAGTGAGGGCTAGAGGTTGGCACTACGTGATACCAGATTCCCCAAATTAGTTTCAAGCTTTGGGTCTCGGTAACTTACTCACCTGCTCCCCTTTCTCCCAGCCCAAGCCTAAGAGTGGCAGCCTTTGGACCCCAGGCTGACCCTCTCCCTCTTCCCCTTCCTGCTTTGTCCCAGGGTAAAGGCCAAGAAGGGCGTGACCCTCCTGGGGACCAAGTCACGGAGTGGCCAGTGGCATGTGACCTCGGAGCTGCTGACTGGGGCAAAGCACTCAACAGCCACCGTGGATGTGTCCTGGGCCCAGGGCACACCGCTGCCCCCCTGGTGAGCCAAAATAGCCCCTCTGCCCACCTCTTTGCAGGATGACACCTGGGAGGGGTGGGGGAACTTTTGATGGAGGAGGCCAGGCCGGCAGTTTCTGGGGACACTGGGGTCCAAGTGGGCAGGGCATCTGAGAAGGCATCAGAATTTCCTTCTGGGGAAGCTCAGAGGGCCCTGGGGTGGCAGGCTGCCTAGGAGGGCAAGGGTTCCCAGTGAGGCTTTTGGAGCTCCTGAAATGCTCCCAGCCCTTCCTCCTGGGCTCTCCTTCCTGCCACCACCGCACAGGGAGGGCCAGGGGCCCCTGGAGATCCTGCAGCTGGACTTTGAGATGGAGAACTTCACCAGCCAGTCGGTCAAACGGAGGATCATGTGGCATATCGACTACCGCGGCCATGGTGCCCTGCCTGACCTAGAGCGGGCGGTCACCGAGTTGACGGTCATCCAGAGGGATGTGCAAGCCATCCTGCCCCTGGCCATGGTGAGTGGGCTCACGGGAAGCGGACAAGCTCTGCGCTTGGTGGAGTAAGACAGCGGCCGCTCGGGGGCACAGAGGTGGAGCGGTCACCATGAAGAGGCTTCTCGGGGTAGGTTTTTCTGGAGGAGGTGGCCATGCAGCTGAGCCTTGAAGGTCACATGGAGAAGGGGCTCATATAGTCAGAGAAAATGAGGAGGGTGCTCTAGATGGGATCACGTGGGCAACGGTGCAGTGATGGGACTACGAATAGCTTGTCCAAAGGAGCCATGGATTTAGGAAGAGTGCAATGGAATGATTGTTTGGGACCAGCACAGGGGCATCTGGAATAGCCAGGAGGAAGCAGGGCCAGCCCAGGGTCCCATGAAATAGCCAGGCAAATGTGTTGGACGTTACCCCGTGAGTCCTGGGGAGCATGGGAGATGTTGAGAGGAGACAGGAGGAGCTTGGGGAAGGGATGTTTTCTGGCACCAGAGTGAGGTCGACCCTGAAGGCTACCGCAGGAGCCCAGGTGAGCAGGGCACCTGAGAAAGCACGTGAGGCTCGGTAGATGCATCTCTCTGCACATGTGTATGGGTGTCCCCACCAGAAGCACATGCATCTGAGGAGTCGGGGCAGCCAGGAGCCAGAGCCTTGGCTTTTGGTCCTGGGAGAGCAGGGGACCTCAAGCACCCCAGCTCAGCAGCACCCTGCCCTCCTCTCCTCCCCCAGGACACAGAGATCATCAACACAGCCATCCTGACTGGCCGGACAGTGGCCATCCCTGTCAAGGTCATTGCCATCGAGGTGACTGGCCTTGTTCTAGATGTCTCCGCCCTGGTGGAATGCGAGTCTGACAATGAGGACATCATCAAGGTGGGCTTCCTGGAGGTGGAGCCCCTGGGAAGAAGGCCTCAGACCTTTAGGAGGAGTGGGACCCCAAACCAGAGGGGAATTCACACCCCAGGCAGGTCCCCCTGGTAGCAAGAGGAGGGAAAGTGGCGGGAGGAGTCAGGGGAAGAGCTGCAGGCATCCCACGTCCACTCTGGATGAGGGGACATCCTGGAGGGCTTTCTGCAGAAATGCGAAAGAGCCCTTTTGGCAGGCCAAGGGGAGAAGGCAGCACTGACAACTTGAACTCAATCCAGCAAGTCATTATTGAGCCCCTGCTGTGTGGCAGACACCGGGCAAGACAATAGGGGGTGAGGGGTTGGGGGGGCTCAGAGACGTGCCCTAAACCCCGGGCACTGGTGACCAGATAGAGGAGATCCAGCCCAGGGAGGAAGCTTCCAGAAGCACATGAGTTAGGTCAGGAGTGAAGGTTGTGTGAAAGGACCCACTCCGGGAACACCCACCCCAACTCCTCCAACTCCCGAAGCCCCCATCCCTGAGCTTCTTCCCAGAGACCCCCCTCTGGGCCACAGGTCCTCCACAGCCAGCAAACAGGACACCGATCTGACTTTGGCCCAATTTGCCACCTCCCCAGGAGGGCCTCCAGATTTCCCCTGGCTTTGGACAGTGGTCGGGTGAGATGCAGGGAGGAATCAGTGGAGCAGGCAGCAATGGGAGGCTGCCCAGCCCTGGTACCTGTGAGCTGTTGCCGTGCCAGCCTCCGGCAGGTGCCAGAATCAAATGATTAGACAACAGAATCTGTTCCCCATTCCTGCAAACCCTTCAGCGGAGGGCCCGGGACGTAGGTGTCTTCTCCTTCCCAGGGGCTAACCTGGAGCCTGTGCTCTTTCTCTCTCTCCACGCCCTTCTCTGGATTCCTCCAGGTTTGGGGAGTCCAAGGCTCACCTCATCCATCCCCTAATCCAGGAAGGATGTCCCCTGAGTGAGAGCCAGAGCAGATGGCTTGTTACCACACCCCCACGGCCTCCTGAGGGGTAGAAGCCTTGCCCAGGCCCGTGGGGCTGTCCACTGCTGGCAGGCTGGGATGGGGAGAAATGGGCCTGCTTCCAAGAGCCCTTACCCAGCACCTTCCTCTGCCACCCAGTCTCCCCCACCCCCACCCCCGCCCCAAAGCAGACCAGCAAAGAGTCACTGTGGCTTAGATACCAAAGGGAATTAGCGTAGATTCTGCATGGAATGTGTTTCCGTTCTCAGTGAAATACCCTCCGGTTCCTTCTGGAGTTTGCCAACACTCTAAATGGAATTTGCCAGCCTTCAGATGGAATCCTCTGCCTTATGAAGTGGGAAATGAGCATTTCTGGCAGGGCTGCTGTCCCACTTTCCTCCACCCACCCCCTGAGATGATTAAGAGAGCTCGCAGGAGTTTGGGATGGTCAGGAGACCGTCCCCAGAGATAAGCCACAGTCCCAGCACCCTCCCCACCCCCACCAGAACCTTCAGGGTGTCCTCTGCCCACAGGCTGTCCGAATGACCCTCCTCCAAACACAAGGATGTGCATGTACTCCTGGGCATGTACCAGTAAGTGCACCTAAGTGCACTGCACCCAGGATTCACTCCAGGTGTGCCAGGTGTGTATGTGGGCACTTACATGTATACCCGAAGTATTGGCAGCGATACCTCCGTGATGGGCACAGGTATCCACCAAGATGTCAGCGAGCATATGCTTATCCAGGGAACTTCTAAGAATGCAAGGTGGTGTCCAGGTGGACATGCATTTGCAAAAGCTGTACCCACTCGTGGCAGTGTATGGGCTTAGGGTTCTCTGGACCTGAAATTTCCTCTCCCTTACCGTCACCTCCAACCCTGGCTGGAGCAGCCCCCCTCCCTGAAATTAACCAGCTGTCCATCTGCCTGAGGCAACAGGGCCAGAGGGAGGAGCGGTGGGTCTGACCCTCATCCCCACTCCCTCCACCTCTGCCTCCTCCCTGCCCAGTCACATCATGCCCCAGTGTCCTGCTCAGAAGAGGCTACCGGTGGAGGACTCTACCCACCAGATACCTGCTCCAGAGTCCAGGCAGTCATGCTGGGGAGGGGAGCCAGCCCAGGGGACCCTTGGCCTGAGGATCCTCAAAGCTGTGGTCTGGCACATCAAAAGCAGCCCCTTATAAAAATATTTGTACATTGGCTCCTTGCCAGGCAGCAGAAACCTCCCACAGAGGCCACTGAGAGCTGATCCCTGGAGAAATGGAGTAGAAGCTGACCCCTTCCAGAGGAATTAAATGAGGGACCTTCTCCCACCTGGCCCCTCCACTTCAGCCTCCTGTGATTAGCACTTTCTCTGTCCAATAGCCTCTGGCCCTCCTTGTCAGACAGAGGTCCCCTGCACTGCCCCACAGGATGACCTGTAGGGCAAGATAGGACAACCAACCTCTCTCCCCCTCTCCAGGTATCCAGCAGCTGTGACTATGTGTTCGTTAGTGGAAAGGAGTCTCGCGGTTCCATGAACGCCAGAGTCACCTTCCGCTATGATGTCCTCAACGCCCCCCTGGAAATGACAGTCTGGGTGCCCAAGCTGCCCCTGCACATCGAGCTCTCGGATGCCCGCCTCAGCCAAGTGAAGGGGTGGAGGGTACCTATCCTTCCCGACCGGAGGTATAGCCCCTCCACACACAGCAGATGCTGGGGATACTCATGGGTGACACAATGTTGGCACATGGTCTGATCTGCATGTGTGTATAAGGCCCTGGGTGGATGCAGTCTGCAGGTTGGTCATGCAATCAACAAATGTTTATTGAACAGCTATTGTGTGCCAGGCACTGACGGGCGCTTTAGACGGGTAAATGTGGCCATTTCCTGACCCAGCCAAGCTCTGGGTCCATCAGGGAAGCCATCTTATAAATGCCACAGAGCATGGTGGATAGGAGAAGCCCTGTGTTCTGGGAATCAAGTGGCACAAAGGAAAGAACCACCTCTTCCTCCAGGAGAAATCAAAGCAGGCTTCCTGGAAGAGGTGAATCCTGAGCTAAGTCTTCAAGGATGAGTAGAAAGGAGCTGGTTGGGGAAAGAGGGTGAGAGCAGTCAAGCAGCAGCAGTCAAAATGGAGCATAAACACCAACACAGGTGCACACCTGTACACACATGCCCCAGCCTGGGTACACCAGGGGCACGCTTGTGAGTATATCAAGCAGGTACACGGTGACTCACACTGGACTCCCTCACCAGGATACAGGCTCACACACCTGAGTGCCCATCTGTGGGGCAGGTCCGAGTGTACTCAGCACACTCCTCTCACCCACTCATCGCTGCTGGAGAGCAAAGCCAGCAGGCAGAAGAACTGCAGGCGCGGCAGGCAGCTAAGAGCGGGAAGCGGGGCTGGAGAGAGAAGCAGGCAGCCTAGCAAAAGCGGAGCTCTGTTCACTGCTGCAGAGGTTTGGAAAAGCAAGGCGGCATAGACCAGAGCCTCTAGAACCTTATTGTGCACACGGAGAGCCAGAAGTTCCTGTTAAAAGGCAGATTCTGATTCCATGAATCTGGGGTGGGTCCTGTGAGCCTGCATTTCAGACCAGCTCCTGGGTGATGCTGGTGCTGCTTAGAGTAGTGAGGACGTAGTGAACTCTGAAGCCAGGTGGCCTGGGTTTAAATCCTGACTCTGCTATTTGCTAGCTGGGTGACCTTGGGCTACTTACAAAAAAAAAAAAAAAAAACTCTCTGGGCCTCAGTTTCCTCAGCTCTAAAATGGGCATGTTAGCATTTGCCTCCGAGGACTGCTCTGAGTATTAAATTAGTTAAAAGAGCCCTCTGCATGAATGAATATTCTGGTGGTTTGATCCTTCGGAAGCACTAGCCATGCCCTGGCTACACCCTTCTCTCTCCAGAGCACCCTTTCCTGATTTTTGTATTTTGAGCAATCTGGGTAGGCTGAGAATTTCCCAAATTGTCAAGTCCCGGTTCCCTTTCACTTGCCAGCTTCCCCCTCCATTTCTCTCTTTCCTCTCGCATTTTACTATGAGCAGCAAGAGGCGGCCAGGCCACACCTCCCACACTCTGCTTGGAAATCTCATCAGCTAAATATCCAAGTTCATTGCTTCCAAGTTCTGCCTGACGCACAGCTGTAGGACACGATGCTGCTAAGCCTCCTGGCACTTGAGCAAGGGTCGCCTTAGCTCCATTTCAGAGCTGAGCACAGGGCCCAGCACATGCCTGGTGGTGAGAAAGTGGTGGCATTTGCTAGGATTTGATGCCAGCTCTTCGCAAGTGTGGGTGCAGCCAAGCAGGGGTGGAGGGGGACATGGGAGGGTCAAGGTACCTTTCTAGAGAGGAAAGCCTGAGACGCCGGGCTCCAAGCTTGGCAGAGACAGAGGGAATGAGCCAGGGAAAGGTTTGTTGTTGGCACAGCTTGTACCCAAGGGTGCTGGGGAGGGGATGGCAGGGCTGGGGGAGGGAGGGGCTTGTGCGGGTCAGAGCCAGGGTGGGAGCCCTGATTCCAGGCCTCCCCAATTCAGGTCAGCCCGGGAGAGTGAAGATGAGGACGAGGAGGAGGAGGAGCGGCGGCAGAGCGCGAGCCGCGGCTGCACCCTGCAGTACCAGCACGCCACCCTGCAGGTTTTCACCCAGTTCCACACGACGTCGTCAGAGGGCACCGACCAGGTGGTCACCATGCTGGGCCCGGACTGGCTGGTGGAGGTCACCGACCTGGTCAGCGACTTCATGCGGGTGGGGGACACCCGTGTGGCCCGCATGGTGGACAGCAGCACGCTGGCCGGCCTGGAGCCAGGCACCACCCCTTTCAAGGTAGGCACAAGGGGCATGCCGGGACCCTCATCCACATGTGGACAGAGGACACAGACGTTCTTGGGACAGGATTTCTAGGGCCTTGGCTTGAGGGAGCAACCCCCAAGTGCACTTTCTTCCCCACCTGCCTTTTTGCCTGAAATCAAAGGTCAAGGCCCTTTAACTTCACCCTGACGAGGGTGCTCCCTCCAAGCCTCATCCGCCCCTACCAACCTTGCATCACGCAGTGTGGTCCCTGAGAGCAGGTATGGATGAGGAGGGGAAGCAGGTGGGAGGGCTCAGCCAGCCTAGAGGCCAGGAAAGGGAATTTGGTAGCTCTAGGAACTCAACTTTGACCTTCCTCCTTGACAATTGGGTGCCTGGGTGGATATCATCTACCTAAGAGATTGTAAGTAGTGAGCCATGGGCTGAAATCTGCCTGCGGACTTATTTTGTTTGTAAAACAATTGATCCAACATTAAAAAATTGAAAGGTCTCATTTTTTAAAAACGTAAGCTTCTGGTTTTAGAAAATACGAATCTGGTAATACTGGGTCTGCATTCATGCTTGTCAGTTATCAGCTGGAGTCAGTACTGGTGCCTGTTTTGTTTTTTTTTTTTACAGGAGCGTAAGTTCTCCCCTTTGCCCCAGTCCCCACCACTCCCTTTCATCTCCCTGACACTGAGGCTGACCACCAGTTGCTTTTTATCAGTGTGCGAGGGCTCTTACTTTCTTCCAGATCAACTCACCTCTCTCATTTGTGTTTCATGCCTGGCTCCTAGGAGCCCTTGACCCTCGCTTGGCCTCAGGACCCTGGTTCCCATTGCAGACCTAAGGCAGAGCCCAGGAGTCCTGCCTCCCAGCCTGCCCCACCCCCAGGCCTCTCTTCCAGTAGCACTAATGTTGCAGAGAAAACAGCTCAGTGTTACAGCTCAGTTGTGACAGCAACCTGGATCCGGGCGAGAGACCAAGCAGCACTCGGAGAGTTGGAGGACTCAGTTTTACCATGCCAGCGGGCCCAGAGGAGTTAACACTCCAAGCTCTGGACCCCAGCTATAGGTTTACACCAGGTTGTATAGGCTGCCAGTTTACACTTTGCAACAGCATATGCAAATGAGGTATAACAAAAGTTGACTAATTAGGAACAAGCTTTGTAGAAATGGACCAGTCAGGAGGGAGAAAAATAACCAATCAGGAGTGAGGGAAATGGACCAATCAGGAGTGAGAGAAATAACCAATCAGGAGTGAAGGAAATAACCAATCAGGAGTGACATAAGGGAACCAATAGAATTTTAGGGGTAAGTAAGCCATTTCAGAGGCAAAAAGTGAGATAGAGGCTCTGGGCCAGGGAACCGGTTGGTGCTGGCAGGAGAGTAGGGGCCCTGCCGGGGGGTCCTGCCTGTCTCTTTATGGGGCTTCCCGCCTCACTAAGATTCCTCCCTGGTTAGGGATTTGGGGGGTACTGCTTTCCTGGCTCTCACCCACCCGCGCCCTGCTCTGCCTCAGGTGGTATCCCCGCTTACGGAGTCGGTGCTCGGAGAGACGCTGCTGACAGTGACAGAGGAGAAGGTCAGCATCACACAGCTGCAGGCCCAGGTAGTGGCCAGCCTCGCCCTCTCCCTACGGCCCAGTCCTGGGAGCAGCCACACCATCCTGGCCACCACGGCTGCCCAGCAGACCCTCAGCTTCCTCAAGCAGGTAACTGGGTGCCGAGCCAGCCAGCCTCGGGGCTTGAGGTGTGGAAGAGGACTGGCAGGCTCTGGCCGTGAGTCTTCCAAATTACAACTGTGATAATGGAAGATCTTTCTACCCTTCGTGCCCTGCACACCTGCCCCACCCCACCCCCCTGCCATCTGCACAGGGAGTCTGGCCAAGGTCTGGCTTCCTGCACCTGCCATCTTGAAATGCTCCTGCCGAGGGGTCCCCCTCCTGGCTTCCCAGAGGGCCCGTCACCTCTGCCTCCACCCCCAGGAATTAACCTTCATCCATCTCTGGAGCCCCCAGTACAGCCCACCACAGACAGAGAAGGGCACTGGCTACAGGACAAAGGTGGAAAGGTTACATGTAGAGGCTTGAGCAGGGAGGAGGTGGGCACTGAACACTGAGCCAAGAGTCAGGACACAGGAGTCCTCTGCCCCAACTTGCTTCGTGATCCCAGGCAAGTTGCTCGTCTCTGGGTCCTGCGTCCTCATCTACAGGGAGGGCAGTTCTCAGAAAGTTTAACAGAGGCAAAGGCTGCAGTGGGGTATGCCTGTATTCTCAATCTTCACGTGTCTGTTGGGGGTGATCCCAAGGTGAGGCAGGGACATAGGGTCCTGCAGCCGAAGGGATTTGAGCTAGATCCAAGGCAGAATTTACCATCAGCTCATCAAGGGGGGAAGGGCCAAGTGGGCAAGGAGATTCTCAGGGCAGTACGAGGCCATAACCTGCCGTGTGCCCACCCTACCACCTCCAGAGAACTCCCACTCAAACAACTGTTCCTGAACACCTGCCATTTGGCAGGCACTGTTCCAGCACTGGGAATACAGCAGGGAGCCAGAGTGCCTTGGCCCTGGCCCTCACTCAGGATATAGCAGGAAACCCAGCAGGACTAGTTCTCTGACTCTTGTCCTCTCCTCCTCCTCCAGGAAGCCCTCCTGAGCCTCTGGCTCTCCTACAGCGATGGCACCACAGCCCCGCTCTCCCTCTACAGCCCTCGGGACTACGGGCTGCTGGTGAGCAGTCTAGATGAGCGGGTGGCCACAGTGACCCAGGATCGTGCCTTCCCACTGGTGGTGGCTGAGGCTGAGGGGGCAGGAGAGTTGCTCCGTGCGGAGCTCACCATCGCTGAGAGCTGCCAGAAAACCAAGCGCAAGAGTGTGCTGGCCACGACCCCCGTGGGCCTGCGGGTGCACTTTGGGCGGGATGAGGAGGACCCCACCTATGACTACCCCGGCCCCAGCCACCCAGGGCCCGGCGGGGGTGAGGATGAGGCCCGGGGAGCTGGTCCGCCAGGCACACCAGGACCCCCACCTGAGGCCCCGGGCCGGGGCACGGCCAGCCCAGCTGTGCCACCCACAGAAGACTTCCTGCCGCTGCCCACCGGCTTCCTGCAGATGCCGCGGGGGCTGACGGACCTGGAGATCGGCATGTACGCGCTGCTGGGCGTCTTCTGCCTCGCCATCCTCGTCTTCCTCATCAACTGCATTGTCTTCGTGCTGCGCTACCGGCACAAACGCATCCCGCCCGAGGGCCAGACCAGCATGGACCACTCTCACCACTGGGTGTTCCTGGGCAACGGGCAGCCGCTGCGGGTGCAGGGGGAGCTGTCGCCTCCTGCCAGCAACCCAATGGAGACTGTGCCGGCCTGCTGCCACGGCGATCACCACAGCAGCGGCAGCTCGCAGACCAGCGTCCAGAGCCAGGTGCACGGGCGGGGCGATGGCTCTTCCGGCGGCTCCGCCCGGGACCAGGCCGAGGACCCCGCCAGCTCACCCACCTCCAAGCGCAAGCGGGTCAAGTTTACCACCTTCACCACGCTGCCCTCAGAGGAGCTGGCCTATGACTCGGTGCCCGCCGGCGAGGAGGACGAGGAGGACGAAGAGGACCTGGGATGGGGCTGCCCAGGATGTGGCGGGCACCACACGGCCCACTCCACCCCCTGACCTGCACAATTACATGCGCAGAATCAAAGAGATTGCGTAAAGGTGCCATCTCCCCACTGGAGTGGGCTCTGTGGGACGCAGCCAGGACCCTGCTCACACTAACACGGGCCAGCTTAAGTGGATTTTGTACTCTGGCCCATGCAGCTTTGCTCCTCCCAGAGAGCCGCCTCCCACCGGTCCTTCCTCCCCTCCTCACACCCTACCCTCCTCTGCCCCAAAGGTGGAGGCCGCCTTCCTTCCTCAGGAGCTTGCTAAGAGGAAAGCAATCCCAACTCTTGTTCTACCCTTGTCAAACCTCCTCCCATTTTAGACAACCCCCCTGCCCCAAGAGTGAGGCAAGGAGGCCAAGCTTGGGCCAAGGGCCCACACAGTGCCCCGCCCCACCCCCCATATCCCCTGTCTTCCCCCTTGTGCGGGGGCAGGGTTCCGGGGGGTCTTGTGTCACAAGCTGCACAAAGACTTTTCTCAAACCACTATTCAGGGATTTCTGTCCTGCAGGGTGGGGAGGCGGCGGCTGCCTGCCCTGCCAAGGATCTTGCTGTGGATAAAACATTTGAAAGGGGTGAAGGATATCTGTAGCATCTGCTGGCTTCTGGGTGCCCCCCAGTCCCTTTCCAGGACCTGGGAGCTGACTCTACCGAGGGGTCTGGGGCCAAGCCCACCACCTTCCTGGATCTCAGGACTCCATCCTCTGCTCCCCAGGGCTGTGGGCAGGCCCTCAAGGGTGGAGAATCCTCAGTCCACTCCCAGAGTACTGTGCTCTGGGCATCTGGGAGCCCTGGATGCCTCCTGCCCACCCCCCAGCAAGGTCAACACTGCGCCTTAGCCGCCCCTCCAGCTCCGCTGACCACGCCTTCCTCTCTGCAGGGGCAGCCACTCATCCCCACACCAAGCAGAATCTGGTGGGAGGGGAAGAGGGCACCAGGCAATGCTGGAAAGGACCCTGGGATGGGCAAGGCAGAAGGGAGCTGGCGTCTCCCCTACCCCATCCCACAGCCACCCTTCTCGGGTTCTACCCACCACTGTGTCAGATTTTTCTTAAATAAATGGAGATGACCAGACTTGGGGTGGGAGCAGCAGCTCCCGGAGAATGAACAGACAGTACATGGTGACTGGCTCTGTCTCTTCCTTGCGTGCAGATGCACGCAGACACACACACACACACACACACACACACACACACACAAACGCAGAGGTCATGCTAAATGACAAGAGATAAAAACACAGCTGAACAAACTGTGGTCTTGCTCTTCCTCCTGCAACATCTGGGTCCCTTTAGACCCTCTGGTGCTGAAGGGGATGGAAGATTCACTAACCCAGAAATGTGCCCTTATAAAGAGGTGCCTCCTCTAGGAGCAGGGGAGAGATGGTACAGAAAAATCAAGAGAGAGGTAAAAACGGTATGCACACCTGAGCTCAGTCTCCTCCGTTGCCTTCCGTCCACTTTTCAGAGGGCACCCCTCCCATCACATCACCACCTCCCAGGAAGGCCTCTCTTCTCCACGGGTTGTTGAGTACGGTCTGGGAGTCTCTATAGCAGGAAGCCAGGCAGGAGAGAGGAATGGCTATTGAGGGAGCCCCTCGCTGCCCAGTGGGCCATGGGCTGGCCCATAGCCCCTCGTGGCCTCCCACGGCCCTGGGAGACCTCTCCCCAGCACAGGCAGCAGCCTCAGGGAGCACGGAGCGGGAGCCTGATCAAGGCTGCCTGGCCGGCCTCCAGTGCCCTGGACAGGTGGCTACAACAACCAGCATCTATCCCGGAAGGGACCACAGCAGGACTAGAGCTGTGTTGGCACCTTCCCCAGATGGTTCTTGCCCACCACGGAAGGAAGCCTGCCTGCCACCATCATCTGCTCAACGGGTCAGGGCAGCCTTGGCGTTACTGGGAGGATGAGATGAGCTCGTGTATGTGGAGTGCTGTGCGCGGTGCCCGGCCGCAGACTAAGCTCCCAGCACAGACCCTGGCACACAGAGGTGCTCCATAAATGGAGTTTGCTACATTCAGGTCTGAATGTTCAACAGGGGCCTGAAAGGAGGACTTGAGATTGGCTAGCTCTGCCCAGGATGTGTTGGCAACAAAGAACAGGTGTGGCTCAGGGAAGGGGGAGCTCCAGAAAGCCATGCAGGTCAGAACCACAGGTGGGCTTTGCATGACGGCTCTCCTGGAGTTCCCAGAACACCAGGTGCCTGCTACTGAAATACGCCTTAACCGTGCCCTCCTAGAGGGTCCTAGAGGGGGTGGGCAGAGGGGCTGTCAGTCACGTTTCTTCACCCAAGGCAAGTGCTCAACAAATATTTGCTGACTAAAGTCCAGACGCCGACTATAAATGGCTTTCCTGTTATCCCCCATTTGGGAATTACCTATACTCTGCCACCTCGTCACTTATCCATGCAGAGTTTCAGAGAAAGACAGAGGACATAGGTGTGAGTCCAGGGAGCATGAACATCCCAGCTGGGGTGTGTGTGCCTGGGAGGGGCTACTGGTGTTAAAGTTGAAACTAGGATCCAATTTGTTTATTCAATACATTAAGCTCCTACTAAGTGTGGGGAGAGAGGAAGCAAAAGCGTGGGCCTGTCCCCAGGGAGCCCCAGCTCCTTCTTGACCTGCATGCGGGTCAGGCCTCACCGTTTCTAGCAATTGCTTCTGAGTTCTTGCCTTCGGATGGACACGTCAGCTGGCCATGGCCGTCTGGGATGACCGATGAGAGAACTTTGCCCTGGGTGGTGGGGCACAAAGGAGCGAGGGGGAGACATTCAAACTTGACTTTGCTGAGGACGGAGGCAAGGACACTTCTGGAAGGGAGAAGTGTGGGTGTGGAGACCCAGAGGCGGCATACTCGACACCCTGGGCTTCCTTTGGCTGCCATGTCTCTGCACAAGCTTTTCCTATGCCTGGACCATGGGTCCCTGATGATGGGGAAACGTGCAAAACACATGCAAAGCTGTGGAGGCCAGAGGGAGTATGATGGGTTCAAAGTGGATTTGGGAGTCAGGCTTAGACTTGAGGTTTAGATCATTTTCCTCTCACTGGGTGAAGGAAGGAAGGGTGGGAGGGGTCAGGGGACCGGTTGGCAGGTTGCTACAGCAGTAAGGATGAAGGTGGCGGCAACAGAGAGCTGGTGGCCACGGTGGCATTAAGCTGCAGAATTTGCCAACTGCGTTATCCCACATGGGAGTGAGGGGGGGAGACATGAGCTGCCGCTTGACGCCAAGCTGCCCCAAATGAACCTGGGAGACCAGGCCTCTCCAGGGAAGGAAGCGGAAGTGATCGCAGCGGTATTTGTCAGCATCCATGCTTTCACAAATGGGAAACGAGGAACCAGAGAGGGGGAGCAATTGGCCGGCAGTCACACAGCAAACCTAGCAGCAGAACCAGAGGCCTGCCTGCCACCCTGGCTTGTAATTTGTGTCCCTTTCTCTTCATCCCTGACCCCCTGTCCAAAGGTGAGAACTGCAAAGCAATTGCTAGAAACAGCGAGTCCTGACCCTCATGCAGCTCAAGAGGGAGCAGGCTTGGAGGAAACAAGGTGGGACATTGAGTTAACAGCACCTCTGGAATGGCCCTAGAGCTGAAGTCCTCTTAAAAAATTTGTCTTCAACCCCCAAAACGAATCAAGGGACCTTGTAAAGAACAGTTATTGACAGAGAACTGCTCAGGGAGCACTGAGGAGCCAGGCCCATGAATCAGCTTGCTGGCAAAATGAGATTTCTCAGCCAGCCAGAGCAGGCGGAGGCAGAGCTGGGGAGGCGGAGAAACCCCCTCTAGCCCACCCCACCCCAGTCAGCGGGCAGCCCCCTGCCCAGCTCCCACACTGCCAGCTCCCCCTGCACACCAGTCCTGGATGCACCTCCAAGCCTGTCTTCCACAAATACCGACAAGCACCTACTATGTGCCAGGCACGTGTTCCGCTTAAGAGAAGGCTTTGGGGTTGATGGGACCTGGAGCCAAACGGAGAAAATTGAAAATAGAATATCTGGACCAGAAATGGAAACTGTCATTTAAAGGAATGAAATGTTTTAAGATAGGTTAGCAGGAACTCCTGGGGTCTGACAGTGCCTTTGCTTTGTGACCTTCAGCCCTTACATGGCCAGCTCTGGGTCCTCGTTTCTCCATTTGTACAAACCTAGGAAGTCACCACTACTAGACGGTGTGCACTG
This sequence comes from Camelus ferus, assembly GCF_009834535.1. NCBI lineage: Eukaryota > Metazoa > Chordata > Mammalia > Artiodactyla > Camelidae > Camelus > Camelus ferus. The sequence goes on from NC_045711.1 coordinate 44,737,875, forward strand.
ACCTCCCTGAAGGGGCTCTGCTGTTTCAGCAAAGTCCAGGGAGATAGGAATTACTAACTCCCGTTTTATAGATGAGGAGACAGGCGCACAGAGAGGGCAAGTAACTTGCCCAAGATCTCCAGCTTAGAAGTAACCCGGTGGGCACTCCAAACCTACCTTCTTACTGCTAGGTCCTGAAGCAACTGCTATTAACAATTGAAGGGGAATGGACGTGGGAGAGATTTGGAGCGGGGAGGGGAAGGGGCAAGGCTGTGTTGCACATAGTGGGTGGTGGCAAGGGAAGGATCCCTCATGCTTCCCCCTTCTCTGCGCCTCCTTATTATTTATTCCCTCCCTCCACCTCGACACACACACACAGGCTACCCCTCCAAGAGGTGGAGAGAGCGCAGCCCAACCCTCCCTTGATGGGACGCAATTCATCAGCATTGACAGGAGCTGGGATGCTGTTTTAGGGCCTCCTTCCTCACACACACTTGCCCAGGGGGTCCTCCTTCAGCAGTCTGTTCCCCGCCCGCTCTGGGCTCCATTCCAGATTCCAGATCCCTCGTGAGATGGCTCTCTATCAAGGGAAAGGGTGGGCCCAGGGGAGGGGAGCTGGACTGTGGTGAGCCCACAGCAGGGCAGGGACCACATCCACCAGGGAGGGAAGAGAGGGGAGGAGGGAGAGGAAAGAACACCCCCGCAGCTGCAGCATCTCGAGGAAATCTCCAGAGATGCCAGAGCCACAGGATGACCCTTCATCCCAGCAAACCCCGCTCCAGGAACAGACACAACAAAGCACCAGATGCATCCAGAGATTAAGTGCTGCCTTTGTTAGAAGATGAACTGGGCTCTCGTGGGCAGGGCATGTAGAGCACGAGTGCACACACTCCCCACACTCACGCAGAGCACACATCACAAATGCACGCCCTCCGAGCATCCCTACTCACGCACACACCTGCCGATCTCGCAGGTGTGCAGAAACGGGGGCATGCCCCGCACGCACACACTCACATGCGCGCACTCGCTCTCGACATCCCGACACGCACACATTGGCCGTTGGAGCCCGATAGCTCCAGTCCAGTAATAACCAGAGGCAGCTAATTCTTGACCACATCATGGGGCAGACCCCTCACAGCCCCTCCACCCTGCCAGGAGGGAAGGCGGAGGGCACAGGGGTGAGCACCACGTCCAAAGCTGTGAGTGAAGAACAGGCGCCCTAATGGAGAGGGGCTGGAGTAAAGACAGGCATCTGGTGAACCCACGGGGCCTCTGCAGACGGGGGCGGCTGCCCATCCATCTGGGAAGTCACCTTCAAGGCTGGGCGTTTGTATAGGAGCTCGTTGAAGGGAGGGGTCAGGAGCATATTTACCCCATACTTAAAACAATAACTAAAGAGTCCCACAGCACTCAGAAGAATGCCTATTTATATGCAAGCCATCACTGAGTTAATTGCAAAGATTCTTATCCGTTCATTAAAGCAGACTGGAGGGCCTTCTATTTGGAAACACTTTGCAGTTAAAAGGACTATGTTATTAACTCTAATGAAATGATGTATTTTGCGCCTGTGCCTAGTAAGGTAGAACCTGAGACCAGAAGCCCTCATTCGGAGGGTGTGCCCTGGTCCCTGGGCTGACATTCTTTGCAAGGAAACCAAGAGACTTCCGGGAGGAGAGGGACAGAGATCCTGGAGAGATTATTAACTCATCTATGGATGGGGAGAGCCCAACTGAGGCTGAAGGGAAGGGCACCCCAGGTGACTTGGGGGTCACACTAGCCAGTCTGGTCTAGCATGGAAGGCAGTGGCACTGACTCTCCCTGAGTCAGTTCCCTGCCTACGAAGTGGGGGTTAAACAGCACCTGCTATGTAGGGCTCTCGTGAGGATTAAACAAATTATTGCAAATGAGTAACAGAAAATGTTCGGCCCGCAGCCCACCCTAGTAAGTGTTAGCTATTATTGTAGCCTTTCCCAAGGGAAGATCATTTTCTAAAGTGACGTGACGTGGGGACCTGATCTGATTCTCCAGCTGATAACTCTGATTTTTTTTTTTTCAGCTTGGTGTTTAGATGCAGGACTTCCCTCTTAGACTGAATCATCTCTCGGGGGTACTTCAGCAGTTTTGAGGAGAGGCTGGTAGTTTCCCCCAAAAAAGATATTGATGTTTTGCTGATTTGGGGCAGGAGGGGTTCAAGCAATTCCTTCGACAGTTTCTTTGACAAGTCAAAAGAGGTTGGACTCCAAGCTGGTATCACGATAACTACATTCAAAATATTCTTCAGGACAGACTCTTCACTGATATTCCTTGGAACTATTCTAAAATTAGGAAGCCTGAACTGTATCTTGTTGGAGGGGAAGTGGTGCAGTAAATTGATCTCCTTGGTGACATCCCAGGGGATAAAGATGCTTCAAAAGGGCAGGCCTTGGAGCTGAGGTCAGGGACCCTCAGCTCACAGAGGCAGGCCCTCAGCTAAGGCGAGCCAGGCAGTGTTTTGCCAGGCCACCCAAAGCCCTGCTCCCACTCCTCAACCTAGCACAGGGCTCAAAAGGACTACTGTGGGCCGTCAGTGTCCTGCCAGGTGGAGATGTGCTTCTGCAGGGTGGAGACAGGGCCCAGCCTAACAGGAGGGAGCGTATCTCATGCTGGCCTTTCCCTGGGCTGTGCTCACAGGCTAATGAGGACAGAGCCGGCTGGCCAGCTGCCACCCCTCCCCACTCCATCCTCCCATCCCTCTTCTCTCCCAAGGTCTGAATCCCAGTGCTCATGTTGAGACTGTGCACCAGGATAAAGGTGTTTCAGGCACACCGGCTTGGGCTCCTTCTGCTGGGTGTGGAGTTTCTGCAGTTGGGGCAGCCAGGGTGAGAGAGGACCGGGCAGGGAGAGCTGGGAAGCCCCGGGACCCTCTGGTGGCTCCCTTCCCAGGACAGGACACTGCCCGGCAGTGAAGTGCCTGACCCATAGATGTTGTGTCCTTGGAGTGAGCCTCCTGGCTGGGTTGTGGCTCTCGTTTTGGAGGTGTCCACCCATGTCTTCAACGAGGTGCACAGACTTTGGCCGAGGTCCCCTGATACCCAAGGCAGATCCAGGAAGCTGTCTTCTGTTTGTCCCCTCCCAGACCCAGACAATGACATATGCCCTTGAAGTCAATTTCATGAAATTCGCCTCCCAAAGAGCTGCTCCAGGACCTGAGGCCGAGTGTAAAAGCCAGTGATCTGACCTCTGCTCAGCTATCACCTTCTCAGAGGGGCCTTCCCCGACCCCTCTGCCCAGGATAGCAGCCTCTGGTCACTCTCTAGACTTCCAGCTGGCTCCAGTATTCTTCACAGCACTGCCACCACCTGACGCCACATTCACTTAGCATTCTGTCTGCCCATTACGAGAGGGAAGTCTCCCCCAGGACAGGGGCCTTGTTTTATTCAACACCGTATCCCCACATTCACATCCAGGCAGGGCTCGGCCCACAGAGGGACTTAATGAGTATTTTAAATGAGGAGGCCCATGCTGAGCTGGCTGTGGGGTGAGTCTACCCAGAGCCGCCTCCTTCTCCCACCCAGATGGAGGGAGGGAGACAGTCAGATGCAGCTCTATTTCAGGCTGGTGTCCACCACCAGGAGCATCTCCCTGGTGGGGTGGAAAGGGAACCCAGTGTAACAAGCTCCAGGGGTCCTCCCAGCCTCCCACCCTGCATCCCAGGTTCATCCGGGAGCAGCTTCACTTTGGGGTGGCCCTGGGTGTGGGAGGCAGCTGAGAGCACCCCCAGGTGGGGAGGGCCCACCGCTACCACCAACAAGTTTCCAGGACCTTGGTGGGTTCAGCCATGGCATGGTGGGGTGTGCAGGATGGGGGGCTCACAGGGGAGAAGAGGGGCTGAGAAGGGGGGGCCAGGCTCAGGGGAGGTGGACCAGGTGTGGGGTCTGAACACAAGCCTGAGAGTGGACCTTCTTAGCTCGGGGTTCGGACGAGCTCAGGGAGTCCCCAGCCTCCTGAAGTGGGTCCATGAACTTGAGGTCGGTATGGGGAAGTTTAAGTCATCATTCCAGGCCCTGCTCACCTCTCCTTCACCCTCCAGGGTCCCAGCAGAGCCCTATCCCCAGGTCACATCTAAAGGGGGCTCATTTCTGTAGTCAGTGAGTCCACTCATCTCAGCAGTGAGTGGAAGTTAACCAAAATCAAATGGCATCGTATCTCCATTCCCAAATGGCCCACGAAGTATTTCCAGATTCAGCGGAAATGAATCGGCATGTGCTTCTCTTTGGGATGCTCTGTGCTCTGAGGCCGTCGGCTAGAAGGGGATCCACAGAGGCTGGAAGGCAGCCCCAGCTGGTCCCCAGCCTACACGGTGGGCAGCTTCCCCATGTCCTGGCCCACCCACAAACCACAGCCACTAGGCAGGCACAACAGGAGCCACATTCAGAGGCCACACTGGAAGAATCGCCACCCTCGACTGCTCGGGCTCACCCCTCCCCGTGCCTCAGTCTCCTGTGAAAAGAGGTTCCACCATCTCACCTGATGGTTTCCCTGGGGGAGGGGTAAGAGGATGGGAAGGAGCGAATTCTAATTGATCAAACAGAAAAGTATACAAAGGTCAAAACTTTCTTCTGGAAACAACATAAGGAGGACTTGTGCTGGCAAGGGAGGAAACCCAGAATCCAGCAAAGACCAAGACGCAACAGAAAGTCTCAGGGATTTTGGAAACTCACAAGGTTTCTTCCCCTGAGCTCGTGAGCAAACTGGGAAGGGAGGCGTGGCCGTACTGAGACTTCGGTCTGTATCCCAAGATCAGCATATACCAGTGAAGACTTGCACAGAGTGGTCCAAGGAGATTAGGTTTCAGAAAGATGGCTATGATGCAGAGAGATGAGGAAAGACGGGGGCCCAAGGAGAGACAGAGCTATGCTGGGTGTTAACTGAGGCCAGGAATGGAAAGGCTTTCTCAAACGGCTTCCTCAAGGTTCTCAAATCCCTCCTTTCAATTATTTATTCCTCTAGAAGATGCCCTAAGGTCCAGGCATCCAAGAGTCTTTGTGCCCTGGGATGTCACATTATCTAGGAGGAAGAAAGGACTCTGGAATGAACAGGGTGGATTTGAATCTTGGATCTGCCCTTGACTTCGTGCAAGACACTTCAAATCAGTATCTCAGCTGCCCAATCTGTAAAATGGGGCTGAAGTTGGCCTCTTCCCCAGGTTCATGTGAAGATCAATGATCTTTTCCATTCAGTCTAAGGCACACAATAAGTGCTCAATAAATGGTGGAATATTAGTATTGTGTCTTTAAATCCACAGCACATGACCAATCATCAGCACTGGAAGGAATCCATTCCAGTTTTGGAAGAAAACAAGACCCAGAGCAGTAGAATGGCCCAAAGTCCTAGAGTTTCATTGATAAAGGAGCTGGGATTCAAATCCGGGTCTCCAGACCACTGCCCCATCTTCCCAGCAGCCTCACTCCCGGGCAGACTTGACCTTCAGGTGTTTCAGTGAAATGACTGTCCTTCATCATGCTTTCAGATTGTGTAAGGTTATCAGGCCTGAATCCAGCACCTTCTCACCTCTCTCCCCTGATCACGGCCCCATCTTCTCTCTGTCTGGAGCATCTGCTTCCAAGTGCCGTCAAGACGGAGGCCAGGAGGTGCTGCAGGGGCCACTCAGTGGAGTGGGTGGATCTGAGGGGAGAGGAGGAGCAGCACTGAGGATGGGAGGGATGTGAAACATTCATCTTGTCTGCGTCCTCTCCCCCGGGGCTTGGAGCCGGGCTGAGGGATGGACCTGTGCTCTGTCAGCGGGGCCTGTCCACAATGGATGCGGAACCTGGTAGGATGGTGTCGGCAACACTTGGTGAGATTCATTTTCCTGCTGCGAGGGGAGAAAAATGTGGCCTCCGTGTCATCCATCTGCTCTGCGGCGAATTGGTAAACAGACGAGCCTCACTGAGAGCAGCGTGGAGCGGAGCCCAGCTCATCAGGCTTCCTGCGGGGGCTGGGAGGCCAGGAGAAAGCACAGGGATTTATTTCCTTGGGTGCCCACGGCTGGGAGGACTCCTGAGTGGGGACCCACTGTGTGGGACCCTCGGTAGGATCACACGCACCTTCAAGAACCAAAAGTTAGAAAGTGGGATGACTATGATTCCACGTCATTATCATGCAAACTGCTGAGATGGATCCAAGGGGAAGACACCCAGGCTCCCCCACGTTCCTAAAGCCCCACCTTCACCCATGCAGTCAGTCCCCTGCACTGGGCTGCCCCTCTCTCCATGTCACTCTTGGGCTCCTACTCACAGCCAGTGCACCAGTCACTTCCTCCAAGGAGCCTTCCCAGATTCTCCCAGCTTTATCTCCCAGCACTCAGTAGCTATCTTAGGTAGCCAAATAACTTGTATTCCTCCTCTGTCCACCACAGCCATATCGTTTCTGAACCTTGTTCCTCCCAGCTTCCCCTGTAGTGAGTCACCTGCATTCCAGGGCAGTCAAGGACTGGGCGAAAACATTCGTGAAACCAAAGTTCACCATTGCCCTCCCAGGTCAGAGGCTACCTCTTGGCAGGCTGTCAAATGCTCTTGTCAAATACCTGGTGCTTCCAGGAAAACAACCAGATACTTCAAGTGGGGTCTGATTCTTTCTTCTCCTGGCCCTCCCCAACCCTCCCATTATTTCTTCCTATACAGCCTTTCTCGAGTCTTTGTCAATAATCCTTACATCTGTTCTCAGCACCGAAGCACTTTCTTACCCACCCTCCTGTCTCCTGACCTCACTTGCTAAGAAGGGCTACTATGATGAGTAATAGGATGGATTCCAAGTGTTCTATTCCATTTAATAGATGGGAAAACTGAGACAGGTCTTGCCCAGAGTAACACAAAGTCAAAGCAGGGACTAAGGCTAGATTTATTCTGAACCTTCAGAAGCAATCCCTTTCCACATTTTTTAAGTTCCCAGCCCCAGCATGAGACCCCCCCTGGCTGCTTTGTCACCAGCAGGAACAGGGCCCACTCCAGCGCTCTCTCTCTCTCTGCTTTCCCACACCCAAGTTTACACCAGGACCACTACGACACCCTCCTACCTGGCTTCCCTGCCCGGCTCTCCCCAGTGCAGCCTTTGGCTTCAGAATCACCTCTGATCTGTATCCGATCGTCGTGTTGCCCCTCAGTGAGGCAGCCCTACTCCCCCCCTTCCCTGTAGGCGTCCTCTTCTGTAGGGGGCGTTGTAGAGATAAAGCTTACGCTGCCCCAGGTGAGCGGTCCTTGCAGGTGCTCCAGGCCTGCCTCCTTGAGCACCCGTGCCCCCTCCCCACTGCTAGGACCCTCCTGAGGAAGCGGGGAGGGCACTATACACACTAGACTTTACCGAAACCCCCTGGTCTTACCCTAACCTCTATCTCCCAGCCCTTCTGCCCCATGATTCACCAGGAGAAGGAGCATCCCAGGGAGGACCAGGAGACCTGGGCTCTCTCATTCAGTGCCCCTCTTTAGCCAGGCATTGGACTGCAGAGATGGTGGGGAGGTGACCACCCAGCTGAGCCCCCAGGATCCACAGACCTCCCATATGACCTTGGACGAGCCCCCTCCCCTCCTCATCTGTTAAGCAAGAGGGCAGAATCCAGGAGATCTTAACTTGAGGTTGGGGGCGTGGACCCTTTAGAGAAACTGATGAAAACCATGAACCCTCCCTCTACCACTTTTCTATGAATACAAAGTTTCATACGCTTCTCAGAAGGGGTTGTGGACCCCTAAAGGCCCGCCCATGGACTCCCCCTTAAATCTCCATGGAGGCTACTTCAGAAGCCCTTGTGAGATGGTCCCTAAGGACCCTTCTGGCTTCAGCTCTCTGAGATGCACCGCTTGTGTGTGCTCAGGCAGTCAGGAGATGCCCCCAGCCCTGCCCCCTGGTGGCAAGCCCCAGGGAAGGCAAGGGGAGGGGGCGTTTCTCCTCTCATCCTTCACCTGGGGTGTTAGGGGAGCCGGCATGGCCATCACTCATGGAGCCAATCTCTGGCTCCGACACTGGCCCGACCCCACCCCCGACTCCAAAGAACAAAATTAAAAGAGATTTGTCCTGGAGCTGCGACAGCTCATCTCTCTCTCGTCAGCAGCAGCGATGAGTTCCTGGGCCAGCGGCTCCAGGCAGGGATTGCTGGGTGAGCGCCTGCGCAGAAGGCCGAGAGCCCATCTCCTTGGCCTTGGTCCTCCTGCTCGCAGCAGCCCCCACCCTCCAGCCCTCTTCTCCTGTCCCACTTTCAGCCAAGGGACATTTTAAACGGATTCAATTTAAAACTTCGGAAGCAATCCCTTCCCACATTTTTAAAGTTCATTAAAGTTCATGGCCCCTGGCGTTTGGCTCTGGTTCTCATTTGTTCACGCTTTCGTTCAACAAGTAGCTCAATTTGTCACCTCTTTGCTGAAGCTTCTCGATCCCTCCAAGCTGAATTATGGTGCCCTGCTTGGAACCATTGGAGTGTGTGCTTGCTTGAGGCATCTGTCCTCAGAGCGAGGGCTCCAGCTGCTGGCTTTTCTGCCTCTCCGAGGATGGAGGGTGAGCTACTGGAGGGCACAGACCCTTTGGATTCGTCTTTGCAATCCTGACCTGTGCTTGGCATAGAGCACGTGCCGAGATGTGGACCACAGCTGATCATGGTCCACCAGGTGCCCAGCACTGTGCAGGCCCCAAGGAGCTGACCAAGAATGATGCATCGAGTAGAAATGACAGGTGCAGAACCAAACAAAATGCCACTGGAACCAGTGCCACAATAGGGGTGGGCGCCCCCACCTCCACACTCTGCCCTTTGTCTACTCACCCTACCTCTCCAGCCACGCTGAATCAAGCTCCCCCAACAGACAAGATGCCTAGCTTGCCAAGATTTCTTGGCCATCACCACCTCTGTCCAAGACACTGGGGCCAGAAGAGAAAGCTTAGTGTCAGCTCTGCTCCTTGAGAGGAGAGTGGAGGATTGTGGGAAATTCCCTCATGGCTGTTCTTACAAAGGATGGGGAGGGGGCTGGTAGAAGGGAGAAAGGGAAGAGGACCATTCTGCCGGTCTGCCCCAACCATTTGCTTACTTTGGCCTCACTGGTGAGAGAATATTATCCCAAATGTGATGGGGGCAGCAAATTCACTGCAGGAAACAACTGAAGCCCTCAGAATTGAACTTGGAGGACCTGCCTTGGGGGAGCTTCCTACCCTCTCCCGTGAGATCTCCTCCTTTGAGGGGCTTGCAACTATAGCAGAAGTCTAGACCGAATCATGACCGCCCTCGAGGTCTCAGTTCCACAGGCCCCCAGGATGGAACCACTCAGACCCAAGCAAGACCCTGCTCTGGGTCGGCAAATGTTCTCAAGGTGCCAGATAGCACATATCTCAGGCTTGCAGGCTCTAGGGTCTGGTCTCTGTTAAAACAACTCTCCTCTTGTAGCCCCAGAGCAGCCCTAGACAACACCTGAACAAGCAGGTGTCGCTGTGCAGGAATACAACTTTATTTACAAAGCCAGGCAGCTGTCTGCTGGAACTCAGGTATCATATGCATGCATGTGCACACACACACACACACACACACCGTAAAGAACACATGACTTCTTGTCACTCAGAATTATTATGCTCAGGGCTGGCACATTATAGCCCCTAATCCTAAGCCCCTGCTCTCGTGATTAACACTGTACAGGCTCCAGGGAAATGGATCTTCACATCTTTTGCTCTAGGTTTGCAGAAAAAAAGACGATGGAGCCAGAACGCCGAGAAGGTCTCTGGGAACTGCTACCGCCGACGTCGGGCTCCACTTGATGGAATGGAGAATGCGGGGCACGTATGAGACGCAGAAGCCCTTCAGTAAGAAGATGGATTAATTAAGCTTTTCAAATCCTTGCTCTTAGATAGCATGAATGGAACAGATTCTTGAAAAACAAAGCATCATTTCCAAATAATTCCAAGTGTCCTTTTCTAGCTGTCTGGCTGTTCCAATTAATGGTTTGGGAAGTACTCACAATTATTAAGTTATCATTTGTAGTATTTGCTATAGTTGACAGGGCAGCAAAGGAATATTTTGCTACAGTCCACAACTCTTATTAATTGTAGGGTATAAATGTAGGTCTACATGTAAAAAGTATGATACTGATTCATTACATTAACAAAAAACTGGACTTTTAACACTAGAGTTGTGAACAGTTTTTTAATAAAAGTATTTAATAATCCTTAAATATTTTTGGAAATATTATAATAAAATTTCAGCTTTATTTAAATAATTTTGATTAAAATTTTATTTTCATGAATTATAATGTGAATCACACCTTTTAGTTTTAATAGATCATTTTTTTTTAATGGAGGTACTGAGGATTGAACCCAGGACCTCATGCATGCTAAGCATGCACCCTACCACTGAGCTATTACCCTCCCCTCAATAGATAATTTTTAATACTATATTGGAAACATATAAGAAAGAAGGTTAATTTTCAGATTTTTTTTTTACTATCACTTGAACTTCAATGTTTAATGAAAATATATTCAAGTTTTGTACACTTTGAATAAAATTGCATTTTATTTTTTAATTCTTTAGCTGACCTGTCCAATAGAAAAGCCATTCTCTGCCTATGACAATTGAGCACTTGAAATGTGGCCAGTTTGAACTGAGATCTACTGTAAGTGTAAAATACACCCTGAATTCTGGAGACCCTGCATGAAAAAAAGGAACATAAAATGTGACATTAATAATGTCTTATATTGATTACCTGTTTAAATAACTGTTTGGACATCATGGATTGAATACATATATTATTAAAATTAATTTCACCTACTCATTTGTGCTGTTTTAAATGTGGCGACAAGAAAATTGTACACGTGATTCACATTTGAGGCTCATGTGTTTCTATCAGACAGGGCTGCTTGAGATTACTACTGTCAAGAGAACACAAATTATATGAAAATCCTGATTACAGCGACAAAATCGATGGTTCTGCTGACATCATGGCAAGAGAAATAAATCTTACAGAGTAAATATGTGATCATTTAAGCATTACGCATTTCTTTTTTAATGTGACTGTAACACTGTTTTGTTCTATTTTTCTCGTGATTTTGATGTTATCAAGTTTTTTGTGGTTGCATTTGAAGGATAATTTACATGCCGTGAAATGCCTTCATTTTAAGGACACAGTCGGAGGAGTTTGGATCAGTGTAAATCCCCGTTCTATCAGCCGCCTAATCTAGATAGCAGACAACTCCATCGCTCCAGTCAGCTCCTTCATAATCCTTTTCAACCCCAGGGGCAACTGATTTTCTGATTTTTATCACCATAGATACATTTTGTCTGTTCTTGAACTTCACGGCATCAGAATCACACGTTATCTCTTTTGCATCTGGCTTCTTTTCTGTGTCTCTATTTTGTTACTCATCTAGACATCAGCCCCCACCAACAGGATACCAGGACATGCCCAGTAATACTTAAATTCTTTGATATTGGCCACCTTAGCTCAATATATTCTTTGCAGTTTTGCCACTATGAAGGTCTACTTGCCAAAGGAGGCGGATAAAACACATTTTATTTGCCAGTCTGATCGCTGAATCAATGACGTTTAAGTATGCGGACCTGTGGTACCTGGGCCTCCTTGGTACTCTCGCCCTGGGCCCTGCAGACGGTGGGCATGGGCTGGCCGAAGAGGGAGCAAGAACAGAGGCCAGGGCTACCAGAGAGCCTTCAGGCTACCAGATGGCCTGGTGGGTGGGACAGTCTCAGGGCGGTTTGGGAAATCTCTTATAAAAGAGGCAAGTTCAAAGGCGGAAAGTTCAGGGTGTGCAGGAGGCCAATGAAGGGAGGGGCAGAGCAAAGGTTCCTGCGGTTCCAAACTAAAACAGGCACTGCTCATTCAACGGACAAGTACTTACTGAGCATCGGTTGTATGCCCACAGTGCGCTGAGATCTGGGTTCTAATGGAGAAAAGGTAAATAAAAGATGTTCCCTCTGCCCTGGAGCTTACAGATGGGTAAGATATAATCAAATAGTCACATCCATAAAAGACAAAACCTACAGGATCAGAAGATAAAACCTACAGGATCCAGCCCAAACTTTCTAGACAGACATCCAAGCCTCGTTCCTGCTGCCCCCTCTGCTGGAGAAGCCCTTCTGGCTCTCTCTTCCACCACCCGACTCACTCACCCAGGCCCAGCTCCGAATGCCTCCCCTTTGAGAGACCTCCCCTGGCGTCTCCCATCTGAATTTTCAGCCTCTTTCCCTGTGTGCTTCAAGTTGGGTGGGTCATTTGTCTTTGCATCACTATCTCCCACCACAGGGTGGGGGCAGAGGAAGAAGAGTGATGAGCTTTGTAGGCTGCGTTTGAGACCTGGTTCCGCCACCTAGAAGCTCTATGACATTGTCCAGGTGACTTACTGTCTCTGAGCCTCAGTTTTCTGATCTGTACAGTGGGAACAATGATAGTTACTTTGTAGAGCTTTTGTGAAGATTAATTATATCTACAGCACAGATAGACACAGAGTAAATGTTAGTCCCCACATATCCCCCCCCCATGCCTCCCACCTTTGTTTGGAGGCCCAGGACCCTCCTGAAAGCAGAGTTGACCACCCTCACCTAGCCTCACAGCCTCTGCATCCAGGCCAGGCAGAGCAGATAGGCAGCTGGAATGGGGAGTGAGGGGGACAGAGACAGACTGGAGGCTCAGGGCTCCTGGGTTCCCTGGCCCAGAGAGCAACTCAGTGGATTGGTTCCCATCTGTCTTGTGACTAAGGGTAGGGAAGAGGTGGCTTCTCTTGGCAGGATCCAAGCATGGAGGCAGCCATCCTCCCTGAGCAGAGCAGGTAGGATCCAGGTTGGCACTGCCAGGAGCACTGCCTGATGCCACTTCCCAAATCCCATCTTCTCCCCATTCCCAGAGTGTAGCCACCACGCTGCCAAGAAGCCTGGCAGCCCCTGGTCCCTCCGCTTCCAGAGCAGCCTGGTACCTTGCCAAGCCAGCCACTGCGAGTTGAGGTGCCCCTGCCTGAGCCCCGAGACTAATGTCTCATCCATCCCAGCACCAGGCTCCGGGCTCCCAAACTTGATCATGAGCTGTCCCGGAACAAAGCCCCAGCCCCAGCGGAGAAAGCAGCGCTTGAGTGTGGATCTTGAACTCACTACTCCATCTCTGACTCATTCTCAGATCTGGGCTTGTACGTCCCTTCTCCATGTCCACTCTCTCATCTCTAAAATGGAAAGAATAAGCTCTGGCATCTCTACCTCCCGTGACTCTGTGATTGGGAGATGAGACCATGCAACAGAATGCATTTTACACATGGGTCCGCTTGGCTGTGTGACCTTAACCAAGTTGCTGCCCTTCTCTGTGCCTCTGTTCTATGAGGCAGCACTAGGCCGGGATGACTCCAGTGCTCCCTCCCCTCCCCACCCACATCCCCATCTCAGGGAGGAGGGAGGGAGGGAGAAAGGATCTGCTAGCAGCAGCTGCCTGGGATGAACATTAAGGCTCTTCTTTTTTCCCTTAGGGAAAGCCAAGGCTTGAATCTCACATACTCCCCATCTCCAGCCATCCTCAGAGATGTCCCAGGGGAGTTCCTGTGTCCTGGAGGAAGTCCAGGGCATTCTTGTTCTGAGTGATAAGTCCCCGTCCAGATGCCAGCTCTCCTACCAGCAACCAGCCTTAGCTGGGCCCCTCCCCTCCCTCCCAAGCTAATTCTCGCCGTCCCTGGCAGCTCTGCTTGGCAGCTCAGACCTCCACACCTGGCCCAGCTAGGTCTCTCTCCTTCTCCTGTCAGCCCTTCCCTGTCCTTCCACTTCTGCCATCTTTTTTCCACAGTCATTACGTCCAGTGGGGATCCACTGCCAGCCTGCTAAAGTCCAGGCACTGCGCTGGGCATAGGGAACACACAAGTGAGATGCAGCCCTGCTCAGTGGCACCTATGGACAGAACTAACCCCAGGGATCCGAGGACGATGTGCTATCTTACGTGTGCGTAGTAACAGCTGGCATTTACTGAGCACATAGGTTCCAGGGACAGGGCTGAGGGATTTACAAGCATTATCCCACGTGGGTGTCATTACTTGAATGAAACAGTCCCATTGTCATTGTAGAGATCTGAACACTGAGGCTCAGAGAGGTTATCCTCTCTCTGCCAAGACGTGGCAGAGCCGGAGTTTAGACCCAGTCTGTCTGATTTTAAGTCCCTTCCTCTTTGCCCACCGCCTTACAACACAACGCAGCCAAGCGAGGAGGAGACATCAGTTATGCCTGGGAGCGTCTGGAATGCTCAAGGGAGGTGATGTTCCAACAAAGATGGGAGTTGGTAAATGAGCAGGACTTTGCCGAGCAGGCAAGGAAGGAAAGGCATTTCAAGCAAAGAGAACAGCATGGACAAAGGCACAGAGGTACAGAAGTATATGACTTCCAAGCTCTTAAGATGGCCAGACCCAAGAGAAGTCAGAATAATGGGCCGTGACGTCCTCTTGTATCACCACCCCTCCCTTAAACCAGTGAGGGGCTGAGGCTCAGAAGGGCTCCACCCCCAAAGCCAGGCAGCCAGAGCTGAGTGTGGGACCCCAGCCCCGGGCGTCCAGGCTGGGGCTTTTGCTCCCAGGTCAAGCTCTTTCTGTTTCTCCCCTCTTTCCTTCTTTTCCCTCCTCTTCTCCCTCAGTCCCTGCAAACCTTCCCTTCCTTCCCTCCCCATCTCGACCTGCCTGCTAAGGAGGCTCCCAACCTCCCGTCACCACCGAGGCTCCTCCTGTCCATCTCCTACACCTGGCCTTCCACTAGCTACTCCTGTCACCTCTAGTGTGCTTTGTCCATAATGCAGAGAGCACATTCCTCAGCCAGGGGTGAGGTTGCAGGAATCATTTTACTGTTTCAGGTAGAGTGCTCAGCCACAAACTGCTCACCAACAGTTACAAGCAGGTCTCAGATCAGCTGCTCAGTTCAGCCCGATTCCAGGTTGTGCACCAGTGCACACCCCACCCACCCCACCCCCGCAGGTGATGCCCTGTCACTGGGGGACTTCCCATGCAAATATGCAAATGGGGGCCCCTTCTCTGAGCTCTTTCCCTAGACCCTCATCCTCTGGTCATTCACCTCCCAACAGATGATAATGCAAATAATACTTGCCAATAGAGATGCAAATTGTTTTCAGAGGAATGCAATTGATTGTTGTTCTGTGAATACAGACTAGATTTGCCAGTTTTTGCATCTATTTGTAAATTCATTTCAGGATGCCTTCTTTGACTATATACAGGAGGTACTTTGAATCCTCCTTTGAACAGGTTGTAGCATCTCATGGGGTCCCTCACTCATTAATGAATTAAATATAATCTTTGACACATGTTCATTTTATTTCGGTATGATAGTCATGATGGTACTTTTTCAAAATTAATTATCCTTTATTACCCCAGCAGCCAGCCTGGCATCTGGAAACGAGGATGGTGGGGGTTAGGGGCGGGGCGCCCCTGGTGACAAAAGTGTGCACCCCCAATGGCTGATGGGCCCCCCTAATGCTGCTCCCTGCTAGATGTTTCCTTGTCATCCCGCATGGCTGGCGGTGGGCGAGGGAGAGGGGAGGGGTCCTTGTCATTCTTCTCAACAGCCATTCTGCTAAGTTTTTGCTGATGGAAGCGTAGAAAGACTTCAGTGCTCCCTCCTGAAGGGAAGCCCCCGCCCCACATTCTGAGCAGAAAAGGGCCTTCTTCCCAGCCATGCTCAGACCCGGGGGCTCACAGAGCAGGGCTCTGGAGAACAGGAGCTCAGGCTCTCTTGCTGGGTTCCTCAGTGAGCCACTCATTTAAGCAGCCTTAAGTGAGCACCTACTATGCACCTGGTGCTCTGCGAGGAGCGCCAACCAGGAGGGCTCCCCCTGTTGGTCTCTCTCAACTTCCTTGGCCTCCGCCTTGCTGTCACTCATGTCCCAACGGATCCTGGCTTTAGATGGGGACTTTAAGTAACCAGGGAAGCCCTGTTCCCACCCCCAGCCCTCCCAGCAAGCCTGGCCCAAAATCCTTCTGTGGGAGGCAGGCCTCCTGGACTCCAGGTCAGCTGACTTGCCTCAATGGCCACTCCCTTCCCCGGGGAAGACTTCCTTACAGTGGGGCCTCCTTCCCCAGTGAGGAAATCAGCACCCTCTCCCCACCAAAACGCCTGGGTCTTTAGAGCCCCCGGTGGGGTGGGGTTCAGTGAAAAGAGCAGCAGGCAGCGGGTCACACACCCATTACTCTCTGTGTGGCCTTCTGCGGGGGCTTCGCCTGCCCGTTTTCCCACACGGAGCACGAGGACGGGACCAGGAGAGCCTGTGAGCCTGAACGAGGACCAGGTGAAACCCTTAGCCCAGCACACAGCCCGCTCTGAGTAAATGCTGGCTGCTGTCACTGTCGCTATTAATTATTAATCCCCCCATGAAAGGCTAAGTGGGGTCAGCATTGTTAATTCCATCCTCTAAACTGGCAAATTGAAATCCAGATGATAAAGAGATTCAAAATGTCTCTAAATGCAAGTCCAAGTACAAAGCTGGAAAGCAAGAACCGGGGACCCCACCCACCCCAATTTGAATTCCCCTCCACAATTCTCCAGGAAGGAAAAAGGACGGGACCATTTAATGAGCCAGTGAGGCAGGAGGAACATGTTGGCTGCAAAGGCCTGGCCACCAAAATCCCAGGAGTCCTGTGCCCTGTTTGCCATGACCACCTTGATATCATTATGGGGCCACGTAGGCAGCAGGCTGCTCCTGGCACTGAGGCTTAGGGCTCCAGGCACCCCCGCCATGGAGTGTGGGGGCAGCAGCTCCTTCACTCAGGATGCTCACCCACCCCCACCCTCCTCTGTGGGCATCAAGCAGGTCTCCTGGGAAGCAGGTGATCTGAAAGCCCCCATGGAGGCTCATTAAATAGCATTTGGAGGCTCCAACCGCCAGCCCAGAGATGGATAGATGGATGGATGGATGAACAGAATGGAGCCAGATCTTCCCAGGAAACCATAGCCCCACCTCCCCACGCCTACTCTCTCCTTTCAGTCCGGGTAAACAAGACAGGGCTCAAGGCGGGGTCAGAGCCCAAGGGGGCGGGGCTTAGATGAGACCACCTCCTATTATGGGCTAAGCACTGTGCTAATTATAATAGGCAACAGGTGACTCTCAGGTGGTGCTTGCTCTGTACCAGGCACCCGTCCAAATGCTTTACATGTGCTATTTCATGTAGTCCTCACAATTACCATAAGAGAGGAGTACTATTATTACTCCCTTATAGAGATGAGGAAACTGAGGCACAGAGAGGATCAGTCCCTTGTGCAAGCTAAGCACCAGGCCTGCAAGACCTCATTAAATTGTTCTCACAAGTCTGTGGTGTAAGGGACTATTCTTATCACGATTTTATAAAGAAACTGGCTCAGAGAGGTCAAGTAACTTGCACACGATCACACAGCTAAGAAGGAGGGGGACTCTGAATTAGGACACAGCTGGTTTTAGCCACCTGTACCCAAAGCTCAGTCATATTACCATCAGCCCTGGGATGTGGGTGTATCATCCTCAATCCTGTTTTCCAGAGGAAGAAACCACGCTCCAGGGGGTGAAGTGAACAGCCCAGGGCTTATGACTAGTTAATCAGGAGCAGGGCCAGCCCATCTGTCTCCACACGCCAAAGACCGTTTTCCAGGAGGCCACACACTCCTGCCCGTGTGGAGTCCACACCTTCCCCATCAGACCAGGCCCCCCCAGAGTTAGCAGCTTGACGCCGCTCCACTTCCAGAGCTTCCTGACACAGAGGCCCCAGCTGGGGGGTGCTCAGTGGAGACAAGATACTTTCTGGGGCCCAGGTCTGATCACACACTCCGCAGGCTTACAGGCGGGGAGCCTCCTCTCCCTGAAGATCTGTACTGGAGACTGGAGGGAAGGCAGGGTAGTGAGGGGAGACCTATTTGAGGAGAGCCTCATTGGACCTGGTCTCAGAGGAACTTCAAAGCTCCACCCAGTTCCCAAGAGCTTCCCCTGGAATCCTTGATCCTCGGGAGCCCTTCATGCCCCACTTAAGATCTACCCTCTTTCTCACAGTCTCAGGCTGAGGACAGTGAGCCTGAAGGGTGCACTGGCTCCCAGTGTCCCCTCTCAGTGCTGCTGCCCAGCCTTGGGTGACCTTGGGTGGCAGACTCTTCCACTTCAGGCTTTGTCTCTGCTGAGGAAGCAGAGGGTTCCACGTTGAAGTCTCCACTCAAATAGAGCCATGAGTGGACCCACCCCGGGGAGGCAGCCAGGCCCAGGACACCCAGGAGCCCACCCCACCAGCCACTCTCATGGCCTTGCACTGAGGTAGGAGACACGTGGTAAAGTCCCTTATGAAGAGGAGCTGCCCACAGATGCCTGGGGCCCGATGTGGTTGTCTGGACAAAGCCTCCAGTATATAGCAGGAGAGATGGGGAGTGGGGGCGTGGAGACAGCGACAGAGACCAAGAGATGGGGGAGATAACTGACAGAGAGAGAGGAGGAGAGATAGAGACAGAGATGGAGACTTACAAAGACAGAAGCAGAGAAAAAGATAACAGAGAGTGAGCCAGAGAGACTGACGGAGAGAGGAACAGAGAGAGACACAGAGACACACCTACAAATCCAAATATAGCCCTTGAGGAAGACAGGCAGTGAGGACCAGGGGCTCCAACAGATACAGAGAGGAAGGGGGAAGGGGAAGGGGGAGGGGAAGAGACAGAGCAAGCTAAAGGCATACTTAGAAAGGAAAACAGACAAGATGCAGAAGAGACAAGCCAGACAAAGGGCAGAAGCAAGAGGACTGTCAGGAAGTGAGGAAAAGGAAGGAGGGCGATGGGAGAAGGTGCAGCCGGCAGAGCCCTCGCCCCGTTGGCCCCGCTGGCCCCACCACCCACATGGTTCCTGATTTCCTAAAGGCATGAGAACGATAACCATTAATCTCTATAAATAATTTTATCCACCGAGCCTTCTAAATGGGTTCTGTGTCTATGAAAGCTTTTAAAAACCATTTGCTTGGTAAACAGGCCGATAGCAAACAAAGGCCTCTTCCTAACAGCAGGAGGGGAGGCTGGAAGACCAATTAGGCTGAGGGGTAATTAAAAGGGAGAGTATGTCCGCTAGCCCCCTGCCCACCTCCTTGCCTCAGGGCCTGGGAGGCAGCTGAGGCAGCCTGTCTGGAGTGGACTCTGGCTCTTCAGTCCATTTCCCACCATGGTCCTCTCTTGTGGCTCAGTTCAGTCAGTGCCTGCTCACAGCCACGCCCTCGGGCTGGGAGGGTCCCACCTCAGCCACTGCCCTGCGCTGAGTCAGCCCACCCACACAGAGAGGGCATCTTATTCTTAACAGAAGCCTGAGGGAGCTGAAACCTTGGTACTGGTATTCCTATGTGTTTAGGAAGTTCTTCTTTGTCTCTAGCCTGAGTCCCTCATGCTTTCCATGCTCTCCAGCCTTTAGACCCGAGGTTTCCCTGGTCACAGCTGTCTGAAAACAGACTGGGCGACCTCTCAGATAGGGAGTTTCCTATCCCTGACTCTAACCCTCCTTCCAACTAGGGCCCCTTCTGTGCCCGCCTCTGGACTGGCCCACCTTGTCAATATCCCTTCTGTATCTTCACTCAGAGCTGGACTTGCCCAGAGAAGAACCGTCTTGCCCTTTATTCTGCCTGGTGTGAGCTCACTATTTGCTAAAGCTTCCCGGTCTTTATCACTCCTGCTGGCGCAGCCTTGGCTCTCAGGACTCCCAAAGCAGGATGCCCCCTTTGTCCCTGTTTAAGCTTCATCTTGTCAGATTCTGGTCTTTGTGCCAATCAACAGAGATCCTTTTGGATACGATTCTATCACCCGGCTTATTCGAAATCCCTTCTGGTCTCCATTCAGCCTCCAGGGCTGGGCTCAGGGGTGCTCCTGGGGATGCTCTGCGTATTGCTGGGCACAAGGTCCCTATGTCTCCCCTTAACTTCAGCAGTGATCCATGTGTGGGCTGCTCTGTCTCCTTGAACTGCCCACTGCCATCAAGCCCCCCACTCATGCTACCCATGGTGGCCTAGCTGTGCCAGAGAACCGGGATCCTGGCTTCACAGACAGGCCCCCGCATGGCCCAAGGTGGTCCACTGGTGCCGGGGCACCTCCAACCAGCCCTCTCTGACCCCTAGGGCACCCCCCACAGTTCCCTGACTCAATGAACTTAGAACCCACAGAGGCTCCAGGTAGCAAAGGGGGAGCCTGTACCTCCCACCAGCTGTGATGAAGCAAGCGCC
Source organism: Camelus ferus (assembly GCF_009834535.1). Classification (NCBI taxonomy): domain Eukaryota; kingdom Metazoa; phylum Chordata; class Mammalia; order Artiodactyla; family Camelidae; genus Camelus; species Camelus ferus. The sequence continues at coordinate 44,758,035 of NC_045711.1, forward strand.
TGCCCCTCAGATGTCCAGAGGCCACAGAAGGGAAGGCCACAGGATGATAGCTTCGTTTCTCAGTGCTGGTACTTAACAGCTCTCAGCACAAGGTCACAGGTTGACCAGGGATGTGGTATCTGTGGTTTCCCAAACTTCTCCTGCGTGAAACTGAACAGAGAGGAGCAGCCAAGGACTTCAGCCAGCCTTTCCCTGAGTCCTGTGTCCCTTCCTCCAAAGGAAGGTGGGCAGAGCACAAGTCACTGGCTAGACCTCATCCTGGCTTGACTCTGGGAAGAACAAATCACCCGGCAATAGCCATCCTAACTCAGTGTCATACATAGTGTCTACGATTGTCAATTTCATGTGACTGCAGCTCTGCCATTTAGCTGGGTGACCCTGAGAAAGTTACTTAACCTGTCTGAGCCTCTGTTTTCCGAAGTGTAAAATGAGAGCACTGCCGCCTCCTTACAGGGGTCACCTGGGCATTTATTGAGTGTCCACCGTGTCTAAGGAGCCACGGAAGGACTGCTTCATCCCAGCCCCACAGAGTGGATGCTCCAGGTTCAAATCCACTTTCCAAAACCCTTGGAACCAGATTTTTGAAAAGTACTTCAGCGCACATTGTTTATTTCACGATGCCTCCAGGGGTGCACCCCATAATCAAAGACATTAATGTATCTGTGGAGAAACCAGTGACTATTCACTTAAAGCAAAGTGGATAAACTGTGTTTACAGCTTTATGTCAGGTCAAGTTTTGTCACCAAATGGGTTTTGAAACAAAGCTCCTGAATGGCAGGTGAGGGACGTGGACCCAATTTGTCGTCCCCATTTTATAGATGAGGCAGCAGATGCCGAGAGGGTGAGCAGGGCTGAGGTCCGTCTGTCTGCATCCAGGACCTGAGCCCTTACATGGCCACCTCACATTTCTGAGGGCTCAGTACGTGATTTTGGCTCTCGCCTCCTACCCAGTGCTTTCATATCGGGGCCTTCCTTCCGTCCTGGTAACCTCCCAGGGGCAAACTGGGAAGACTGAATGCCTGCAAACAAGGCATTAAGTCCCAGACTGGGGAGCGACTCTTGCAGCAATACAGGGGTTTGTCCTTGCTGTCCCCCGCCTGCCTTCCTAGCTGGCCTCTCTTTCCAGCCCAGTCCCTTTCCTTGGACAGTGCCCGCCCCCCCCCCCCAGGCCTCACTCACGCAGGGTCAAAGGTCCACTGCATCTCGGTACCCATGGGGGACAAGTGTGCTTCCTTGTGAGCCAAAGGCAGGCATGCAGGGGGTGGGACGAGGGCAGAGTGCCCTGTCATGACAGAGGGACTGTGGGTCAGTGGCGTGGCTTCACGGCACCCTGGAAAAATCTCCACACCTAGCCTCCCATCCGCAGCCACCCGACCCCAGCCCCGGCAGGGGGAACACTGCCAAGGGTGTAGGCTTGAGACGTCCTCCCGCCATGCCTGGCCTCGACCCCAGTCTACAGGCAGCCCCTTTCCCCAGGTGCCTCCCCCAAACTTGAAGGGTGTCAGGTTTCCTAGGAGTCTGTGTACTGCGCTGTTCCAGGTTCAACCACCCCATGTCTGCTCTGTGGCTGGGCTCCCACCCTGAGATGTGTCAGACGCGTTCTTTCCCTGTCGCTGCTGTAACGCACCCTGCAAGCTTGGTGGCTTAAACATGTTTATTATCCTACGGCTCCAGAGGCCAGAAGTCTGAAAGGGGTCTTTCTGGGCTAAGACTAAGTTGTCAGCAAGTCTGTGTTCCTTTTGGAAGCTCTCAAGGAGAATCTGTTTCTTCGCCTTTTCCGGCTTCTATAGGCTGCCCACCTTCTTTGGCTTGTGGCCCCTCCATCTTCAAAGCCACTGAGGGCGGGTCCTCACACTGTGTCGTTCCAACCTTGCTTTTGCCATTACATCCTCTGCCTCTTCTGCCTCCTCCTTCCATATTTCAGGACCCCGTGGCTCTTTTGGGCCCATCTGGATAACACAAGGTAGTCTGCTTAAGGTCAGCTGATTAACAAATTTAACTCCATCTGCAACCTTACTTCTCCTTTTCCATGTAACGTAACATATTCACAGGTTCTGGGGATTAGGGTGTGAACGTCTTTGAAAGGCCATTATGCCAAGAGCCACAGAAACCAGGGAGGCAATGTGCTGAGAGGGAAGGGAGTGGGCTGGAGAAAAAGGAGGTCTGAGCTCATTAATTTTTCTGCCACTCACTGCTGGAGTGACCTTCGGTAAGTGACTTAATCTCTCTGTGCTTCAGCTGTCTCATCCATTCAACAACTATGGGTGGAATACCTAATATATGCTGAGTCTAAGCACCAGGGATAAAGCAAAGATTTCCTCTCATGGACCTTTCGTCCTAGTGGGAGGGAGATGGAAAAGAACCAAATCAACATTTCAAGTGTCGGGTGGTGGGAATAACTGTTATGGAGCAAAATAAGCAGGGGGTGGGTAAAAGGACTGAAGGGTAGGGTGAGATGCTATTTTAGGAGAAGCAGTCAAGGAAAGCTGCTCTGAAGAGGTGACAGTTGAGCTGAATGAAGTGAGTGGATGGATACAGGCCTGAAAATGAATATTGAGGGGAAAGACCTTCCAGGCAGGTGGGAATGGTACATGCAAAGGCCCTGAGGCAGGAGTGGACATGGCGTGTTTGAGCAGTGGCAGAGAGACCATGGTGGTAAAAAGAAGAGAGTTGCAGGTGAGAACCTTGGTGAGGCAATGGGGGTCACAGTAAGTAGGGCCTGGCGGGACATGGGGGGCACTTGGGGTTTTATTTCAAATAAGATGGTCAAGTTGAGAGTAAGTCAGGAATTAATGTTTGTAAGAACACCTAGCACGGGGGCTGACATATAACAGCAGCTTAATAAACTGAAATCCTTAAGCTCCAGGAAGACAAGAGACCATGTCTCCTCAGTGAGTCAGAGTTCCCTTGGGCAGAGCTGCGTCTCCTGCATCTGACGAGGGCATCCCCTTGGCAAAGCATCTCAGACTCTGCAGCCCGGAGCCCAGCCCTCTCCCCACAGTCGCCAGTACCACCCACCGTGTTTGTGTTTGCACAGTGTTTCCTGTAGCCCCTGTGGTTCTGTTAGCTTTTGTTGCTCCTTTATTAATTGCCTTTTCTGTCCTTGGGATTATTTGATTTCCGCTTAATTGCTTAATGACAGCAAGGTTTATTTTTGTTCTTTTCTTTCCCAGAGGTAGGGCGTATGCCGGAGAGTGGGTCGGGCTGACTGCTGGGGGGGGTCTTCTCTGGGGTGGCCTCTCCTCTCCTACCTGGGCCCTCAGGCCCCGCCCTCCAGAAACTCTCAGAACGAGCGGTGCCTGACAGGCAGGGGAGCCAACGGTGACCGCCGAGGGTAGAAAATGGGCCCGTCACACAGCTCAGTGACAAAGCAAGTAGCAAAGAAAAATCTCTACAGCATGATCCCAACTCAGTTGAATAAACGCTAAACAAACACACAGAGAAAGATTCATTCTTCCTACAGGAATTTACAGAGAGTTTCTGTGCCTGTTTCCCTCTGGTTCCCAGAGATACAGGATGTGATTCCAACATGTGAAAAAGATAAGGCCCTGCCCTTGTGGAAGTTACATTCCAGAGGGAGAGGTGGGTCATAAATGAGTAAATCAGCAATTGGTAATTCTAAATAATAATACATGCTGTGAAAAAAAAAATAGGGAGCAATAATAAGGTCATGACCAGGGAAGACCTCACCAAGAAGGTGGTATTTTTTGAAACAAACCAAAGTGATGAGGGGCTAGTCATGTGATAATCAGGGCGAGATTGATCCAGGCAAAAAAAAAAAAAAAGGCCTGTGCAAAGGCCCTGAGGTTAGAATGAGCTTGTGTCGTTGGAACAGACAGAAGCCTGGTGTAGGTGGTGGTGGGAGGGTGGGGGAGGTTGAGGTCAGAGAGGAAAGCAGGGGCCAGGTCAGAAAAGGTGTCAGAGACAGCAAGACCAAAGTCAAGTTAAAGGATAGGAGGCAAACTTGGGGCCACTCACAGGCTTGGAGGGCCCCAGCACCACGGAGACAGGAGACTTCAGCCAGAGGTCTGGGCTGGGGACAGGGTAGTGGTATCCAGATTCTAGTGGGAGAGGGCACTGAACAGAGGATAAGAAGTAGCTGGAAGCTGTGTGTGTGTAGCCCCAGGGGACCCTGCCAGGTTAGGACAGACAGGAAGTGGCCTCCCAGGATGTGAGCAGAGTGCCAGCTCTGCAGACTGGATGCTCATGGCGGGGAGAGGGAAGGGTTAGGGGAAGAGGCTGTAGCCTCTAGCTTGCAGGACCTGGGCCTCTAGGAATCACTTCTTTGTGCACTCATTTATTCAATGAGCACATATTAAATGCCTCTGAAGTGCCTGGTGAACTCTCATCATTAGGGATGGACAGTGAACTTGATGGACTAGGATCCTGCCGCCCTGGACCTCATAGCACGGCAATGAGAGCTATGTCCACTCGACCGACCTACCCCCTTGAGGGGGTAGGGGGAGGGAGGGAAGGAAGTTCTCTAAATATATACAAGGTGCCAGGCCTAGGCTGACCTCTAACATTCACCATAGCATTTAATCCTCACAACAACTCTAGGAGGAAGTAGCATCAGACATGACTTATACATGAGGACCCTGGGGCTCAGAGAGGTTAAGAGATTTGCTCAAACTCACACAACTGTAAGTGTAAGTGATAATTTGAACCCAGATCTGTCAGAATCCAAATCCTGGGCTCCCTTGAGACCACCACGCTGGAGGCTGGAGCGGGGTCTTGTTTCTGTGGGCTGGGCTGGGCAGGGATGAACCATGGATGGCAGGTGATCACTGGGTGTGTGGATGGGGGGCCGGCTACCTAAGAATGACCATACTGAAGGGAGGGGTTTGCTAGGGAATTGGACAGAAGGTGCCCCCTTCACGCACGTGATCTGGGCCCAGGCCCTACAAGGAGCACACAGCAAGGCTCCCTGAGCTGTCCCCCAGCCCTTGAGGCTCTCTCTCTGGGGACACTTAAGGACTAAATTTTGGGGACTTCCCTTCCACTACATTGGGGCTTCCGAGGCGGCTCAGAATCTTCAGTCTCACACACACACACACACACACACACACACACAGTCTGTTATCTCACAACCCAGTGTTCAAAGCCCTGCCTAACCTGGCCCCAAACGCTTCAGGTTCATTTCTTTTTTTTTCCCTAACCAAAGTATAGTCAGTTACAATGTGTCGATTTCTGGTGTACAGCACAATGTTCCAGTCATGCATATACATACATATATTCGTTTTTATATTCTAGAGGCTCATTTCTAACACCTGGCCCCTCCCAGCACACAGACTCCATCCTGCAGCAAGCCAGGGGTCTCAGCGAGGGGTTGCTGGTGGCCAGGAACACATATACCCACTCATACTTACTCCAGGGAGTTTCATGGAAGCACACAGGACACCTTGTGTGGGGGCCCCAGGCATCTCTCTGCTCCCTTCTGCTCCTCGCTGCATGCCAGCTTTCTCTGTTTACCCACAGCCCCTTAACTCAGGCTGGCACCAATTTCTGCTCCCGGGATAAGCTTCCTGTCAGCTCGCCTGCTCACCACCATCCATCTGACCAGTTCTCAGGGTTCCAAGTCCCAGGAGCAAGGCTCTGATTGGCTCAGCAAAGGACAAGTGTCCGTGACTGGTCCAATCAGCTGTGCCGACAAGAGGTGGAGTTGTTTGGACAAAGGATTGTCCTGTCTAAGGGCCAAGAGTCTCTAAGAACAGGCGGTGAGCCTAGACCAATGGTTGACTTTGGGCCACTTCCTATTCTTCAAACAGACAGATACCTGCCAGACCTTGCTCCTGATGTCTCCTCTACCTGGAGCACCCTGCCCACGGATCTCTGTGCTTCGTGGTCCAGACCAAGTTACTTGACTTCTCCAGCCCTCCTATTGGGCAACAACCCCATACCCAACACCTTGGGACAGCCCCTTCCCCAGCTCGCCCACCGTGGCCTCTCCCAGTGATTCACTCCGTGTTCATCTGGGCTCCTCCTCCCCACATCCACTGACTCGGTCCTGCCCAGCCCCAGTCTGCACCGGGTGCAACATCCCAGTCTGCCTCCCCACCCCGACCCCTGTGCCCAGCACTGATAGTCAAACAAACTGAATAGGGCAAAAGTAAATGCACATTCTGGGGACCCACTCAGGCCTGTGAGGCTGACTCATTGGGGAAAACCATCTGCCGGGCTTTCCTGCAGCAAAGCATACTCCCCCTCTAGACTGAGAAGACGTCTGCTTGCCAGCCCAGCCTCCTAACCCCCACCCACAGACCAGAACTGTTTGGCCGGATCCTTCCAGCAGCCCCCATCTTCCTCAGTCTCCCATTCTGGGGCTCACTTCCTCCCCTCCCTAACACCTAATCCGAAACTCTCAGAGGGTGGGGGTTACACTCCTACCTGCAAATAACCTGTGGGTTACTCCCTACACCTGCAAAACCTTTAAAACAGAGATTACAGTCAAAATGCTTAGATGCTAAAAATAACTATCCCGCCCTCCCTCATCCCCTTTGCCTGCAGAGCAGGGTCTGACTTGGACTTTGCATTCTAAGCCCATCAATTTTTTCCCCCTCTCTCTTCTTTTTTAAACACAGGGTAATTTAAATCCTCTACTCACAGATGGGAGGTTTTCAACTTTGGCACTAGAACTGGGGTTTGATTTATTTATTTTTTGATCCTCAGAATAGATTTTGGTTTTTTGTCTCCCAGCCAGAGGGACCCCCTGATCCTCTGGGCTGAGCTCAAGCTTTTATAGAAATGATTGCTCAGACCCAAGAGGAGAGGTGACCCACCCAAGGTCACACAGCACAGGTGGGCTGAGGGCCCAGGTCTCCTGGCATCCCTTCTTTGGCCTCCTCTTTTTTCATTCTGCTACAGATGGTCATTTTTTACAACTTGCAGAAACCATGCACTTAATGAGAAAAACAAGAGGGAATGGGACCAACAAGCATCATCTGAGAGAAGGCAGAAGCCAAACCAGCTCCAACACAGACTTGCGCCACTATGAGGACAGTCCCTGTGTGACCCCAGAGCTGGTGGCTGGGGCCTGGAGAACAAGACTAGAACCACAGCCGCCTCCAGCGCCCCCTGGCGCCCAAACAGGGCCTCGAGCACTAACGGTTAGTGGCTCTGGTGCGTCTGCCTCCCTGACACTCCGGGTGAGGCCGGGATCCCAGGATCCACCCGTTGTTCTGAGTGCTGTCCTCATAGACCCGAGGTCCACAGAGGTCCACCTCGCTAGATACCAGGCCCTTTTCACACACAGTCACACCCAGCCTTCCCAACAACCCCATGAGGCTGGTTCCATTCCACTATGCCCACTCCACAGATGAGGAAGCTGAGGCTCAGGGAAACTCCACAACTTGTACAAGATCACATAGCAGGTATATGGCAGATCAAGAACTAGAAGCTGTCTGGCTCCAGAGCCCACACTCTTCCCAATATTGCCCTCTGATTACTTTGTTAAAGTTCCACAGGCTGGGAAGGAGCCAGGTGGAGAGGATCCAGGTAGGACTGAGGGACCATTTCATCCGCTTAAAAAAAAAAAAAAATGCTGTCTGTCACAAGTGCCTGGGGCCATGCAAATCAGCACCCAGCTGACCTTGCCAACCAGGGTGGACCCCATCCGGCAGCACCAGACCATCAGACGCTCGCCTAGGATCAGGCCTTTCTTCTTTGTCCCTGGAGGCTGGTCCTGCCCGTGTGGACAGGCCAGCCATTCTAGAGCCATTCCAAGGCCAGGACACCTGTATGCTCCAGAACAGGGGTGTGGTCCTGGACCATGGGGGTGGGTGGCATCGAAGTAGAACTAGATGGAAGTGGGCTATGCCAGGGCAGCGGAAGGACCCGCCCCCATTCCAGAAAGTCCTGCACTGATGGAGGAGGGGCAGGGAGAGGAGGAGGAGGCTCTGGCAGGTAGGAAAATGAAGCTGCTGTCTCCTTGGCGTTTGGGTCTTAGGAGGATTCTCAGTGGGACTGGTGCTCACCCAAGTAAAAGCCCACGATCTTGAGATGACTGTCAGGGCCCTGTATGACCTGTGACCTCATGCCCTGTCCTCAGTGTTTGCTCCTCCCCAGCCACAAATGCCGCCTCACCCTTCCCCACATTCCCCAGGCACAGTCCTGCCCCCAGGCCTTTGCAGTTGCAGTTCCCTCTGCCTGCACCTCCTCCAGACATCACGTGGTTGACTCACCGCTTCCCATCCTGAACGCGATCTAGAATTGCAAGCAATCTAGAATTGCAAGTCAGCCCACCATTCTTGCCTTTTCTCCTTAATACCTCTGGCCATCTACTACAGTATATCTTGTCCTAATGGATGCATGTATTTGTCCGTCTGTCCCACGTAAGCTCTATGAGGGCGGGGATTTTGTCCGTTTCACTGTATCCCTGGAGTTTCCGACAGGGCCTGGCACATACGTGCGTCATCCCTGGATGAGGTCTTCAGCTTTCTGAAGGCAGGAGCCAGCATCACCTGGACCACAGTCTGGGATGAGTTTGGAAGCAGTGAGAAGATGTCACATCCAGGCACCTGTAACACCACCCAATTGTGAACAAGTGTGTGACTGAGGGCAGTAGGAGGCAGGCCAGGCCAGGGAGGAAATTTCCACCGGGTGTCCCAATTATCATGGTAATTATAGCCTCACGTTTGTCTCCACCGCAGCATATGCTTCTATTTCATCAGGAGAGTCTAGACCAACACTGAGGCATGTGTGTTAGTGTGCTTGTGCGTGTGCGTGTGCGTGTGCGTGTACGTGTACGTGTACGTGTGCGTGTACGTGTGTGTGTGTGTGTGTGTGTGTGTGTGTGTGTGTGTGTGTGAAAGAGAGAGAGGGAGATGAGAGGGAAAATTTTAGAAAAACGTATTCAGACTCAACAGGCAGCCACAGACCGATGGCACCCAAAGGGTATGTGCCAACCAGAACAACTGCCTTTTCCCTTCTAGTAAATTCCTCATACGGGCTGTGGGACCCAAGTCAATAAGGAGGTTCTAGGAAAGAGCAATTAAAGGCCCCCAAGGCTGTATTTTCCTGACATCCAACATCTGGGTGAAAAGTGAAAAATCATCATTGTCAGTGTTTTATTTTTCTCCGTACAAAGCTCTAGGTATTTAGAAACATCTGGGTGATGGGCTGGCTGATTCTGCTTTTCATCTAGATGCTCAGCATTGCCTGGATTCAGCCTGACTGTGGTTGCTGTAGAGACAGGTTCAAGCTGAGGAGTGGGTAGGGATGGTGCGGGAGAAGGAACCCATTCCTGCCCTGTGGAACCTTCTGTCCCTTGGCTCACTCTAGTCTTGGCCACCTGCCTCCTCAGCTGGAAGGATTTGTTCTCCCCAACCCCATCACACAGCCCCCAAGTTGCACAGAGCTAAGAGACACTGACGTTTCTTCAACATCTTCCACTGGGAATCAGCTGGCCCAGCACAGAATTAGCTGGCATCTTCCCGCTCTTGGATTATACAAGCAGCGACTGTGATCGAATCTGGCAACCAGGTTTATGAATCAGTCGATATTTATTGCGGGGAACAATCCATCTTCATGTCTGGTCTGTGCACACAGAACCCTGCTCCAGGCATACCCAGAGGCCTTGGTGCTAAATGTTGGAGAGGTCTGGGTGAACACATCTCAGGGAGGGGACAAAGGAGAGGGTCTGACACCATCAAAAAGGAGACAAAATATAATGAGTTGTGTAACTGTTCAGGGGGCAGGTAGCTACTCTGTCCATCCCATGTTTGATCTGTCCTGGTCTGCCCTTCTCAACCCTCTCCCAATCCCCCACACCATCCAACTAGCAAAAGTCAACTAATTGCTATATTATCTGAAGTCAAACATGTTGCAAAATTTTGAGGTAATACATTGCAAACTGAACTGAAAGTGTGTGTGTGTTCTAATAATCTACTCTTTTGTTCCCTCCTCTGTCCATTGGCGCATTAAAGAAACTGAGCCTGACCACCCAAGTTCAGTCTTCCGACCAGAGTCTCCAATCAGAGAGCGGAGGCTGTGACTCAGCTGATGGATGGCCAGGGCAAAGGCTACTCAGGAGTCTCTTGTTTGCATGCCTGCACTGATTGGCTAAACCGCTGGTCCCTAAGGTAGAAGGCAAGCTCCCAGTTAAAGCAGAGGGAATCCAGGTGTCCATCCACCCAAAGGCAGTCAGTTCATTTTTAAGGGCTACGAATCATGGTCTGTTACTGTTCTGGGCTTCCCAGCCTAATTGGAAGAACAGGAGTGAGGGGTGGAACTCAAGATGGGTGGGAAGGAAGACGTAAAATCGTCACCTTCTAGTGCCCCCTTCTCAGCCCTAACTCTGCCTCCTGCCCCAACCATTCCTTATTCCTCTGGTGCTCTCTGCCAAAGCCACTGCCCTTTCGGCACTGTGCTCACAGCCCACCCCCCAGACCCTCCCCCACCTGGAGCTTCTTACAGGAAATACAAGGCACTAAGGGAAATGTTTGAGGGGCTTGGTAGCCCTCCAAAAATTACAGAGCAGAATCTCTACAGCAGGGAGATGAGAGACACCCTGACCCTCCATTTCTCCAAACTTCACACCACTTAGGATCATGGAGGCTGTTCTAGCAGTGATGTTGGGGGGCGATGGGTGGGTTGGGGAGACTGGACCTGGCACCATCTTCACCTACCCACAACGCCTGGGCCTGAAGTGGAGCAGAGGAGCTGCTTTCTTGCCTTACAGAGGCAATAGGGCTGGGGGCAGGCCAGGCAAAAGGGGCAGCCCAGGAACTAACTCTACAGATGGTACAGACAAGAAATGGGCTGGGCCAGACACCCTCTCCCCAACGGGAGAAGAACGGGAGCACCCAGAGGACATAAGAGATGATGCCCCTCCCATCCCATCAAAGGACCAGAACACCTGGGTTCTTAACCTGCCTCTGGTCAATTACTTCACCCCCAGACCCCTGTAACATGGGGAATCATCGTTCCTCAGAGCTTCCCCAGAGCTAGTCACACACGACAACACATGCGAAGGGCTGGAATCTTTGTGGCTCCAAAGGACAGAATCTGAAGCAGTGGGTACATTTACAGGGAGTCAGCATGTAAAAGAGCCTTCTACATTCAAAGCACCCAGACATGGAAGCAGCTAAGATAGCGATCTAGCACAGTTCGAGCACCCAAGCAGAGTTCGGATGACCACCTGGGGAAGAGTATAATTTCTGGACACTTTCATGCACTGGGTGGGAATTTGGGCATAATCTGTTGGCTGCCTCTAACTCCTTAGGATTCTTGTGATTCATTCGTTGAACAGATGTTTATCAGTTGCCCACTTGACACACCTCTGTCACTGATGTGCTGTGTGACGACCAGTTTTCTTCCCTGAAGCCGTTTTCCCGTACAGAACATGAGAGTGTCGGGCCCGCGGCCCTCTGGGGGTTCTTTCAGCTCTGACAGGCTGCCTTGTTCTAAGCAGGATCAGAAGGAACTACGGAGGCTCACTCTCCTCTCCCTTGTCCCCCTCCTTCTCCTGCTTCTTCCCACACTATTCATAACTTAGCAGCGTTGGGACAGAATGAACTCCTCCTGGCCTGTGATGCCGTGCAAAACAGATGGGCTTGTTGCCATGGAGACCAGGGAGCTACTTGTCCTGGGGGCTGGGGATTGGGTGGGGGGTGAAGGCAGGCACGGGTGATTTACTCCTGCAATAGCATGGCCCAGAATCTACATGAATGTTAAACGGGGTGGCTCCAGGCAATCACTCAGCCAGACAGATCCGAAACTACTGAGGATGAAAGACCCAGAACATTTGTGCCTCTATTCCCCTCAGTGCCTGCGACTTCCCTGGCTCCCCATCCCCGCTGTACAACCTCGAGCAGGTAAGCCCCTCTCTGGCGCAGGGGTTTGACTCAATCCTCCCACAGGCAAAACTAGAGGAACACACAGTCTATCCTTAAAAAAGAGGGGACACAGGCAGTTCTGGAGGGCACTGGCTGGGGACACTGAGGGAAGCTGACTTCTTGGGCTCATTAGAAAAAAAAGAGTTCTCTCGCAATCAGCAGTGTCCAACCACAGATGGGCTGCCCCAAGAGGGAGTGAGCTCCCCAACCTTGGAAGCATTCAAACTGGGCTGGGAAGATCCTCCATCAGAGATTCTCAGGATGACTCCCCATCATGTAGGAGATAGAGGCTGGTGGCGTCTAAAGGCGACGCTTTCAATTCTGAGATCTTGTGATAGCAGAGGCAGCAGAATATCATGGTTACAAGCTTTGGAGTCAGACAGACCTGGGCTCAGGTCCCAGCCCTGCATCTTACTTGTTGTGTGACCTTAAGCAAGTTAACTCTCTGAACCTCTATTTCCTCACCTGTGAAATGTGAGTCGTAATACCAGCTTTATAGGTTTTTTTGGAAAGGATTAAAATGAAGCAATGCATCTCAAGTGTTTAGTACAGTACCTGGCACATATTGAATACCTGATACGTGGTTATAATTATTATTCTGTAATTGGTAAACCTACAAAGGAATGGAAGCTCTCCAGCTGTTTGGATCAGATTCAGCCAAGAAGACTGGCTCCTGATCTGCCACTTATTGTCTCATCTGTAAAATGAGGCTGATAATAGTGCTCACCTCATAGGATTATTGTGAGCATTGAATTCTATGTCCTGCCTAAAGTGTTTAGGATAGAACCCAGCACACAGCAAGTACCCAATAGCTGTGTGTTACCATCACCCTCATCGTTCTCACCTCTAGTTGTCTCCTCAGGACTTAGTACCTGTTAAGGCCAAGAGATCGATTTAGAGATAGTGGCTTATGAGTGAGGCAGTGCTCCTTCAAAATTTAGTGGAGACAACAGAGACTGAAAAGAAGAGAAAGAAAAGCAGGCAGCCTGAAGAAAGACCCAGCAGAGCGAAGTTGCTAATTAATGGAGAAGAGCAAGGACTCACAGGTGGCTGCACACTTGTGGGGAAGGGAGGGAGACTGAGAGAACAGGAGAAGAGGGGACCGATGGAGAACAGGGTGAATGGTTCCACGTGGAAACCCCAATCTTCATACAATGCAAATGTTACATATTCAGTCGACAAACATATCTTGAGCACCTACACTTCATTAGGCACTAAGAATACAAATATGAACAGATGTGGTTCCTGCCCCCAGTGACTCTGTAGTATTGATGGGGGAAGCAAAAACACCGCACATGGATGCGATGAAGTATAACAGATGCTTTTATCCACAAGTATCAGTCCAAGGAGCTGCAGAACAGGGAGGTGATTGATTTCACCAGGCTTCAAGGAGGAAGTTGCTCATCAAATGAGTAGATCTTCTCCAGGGAGACTAGGGGAAACATACTCTGGACAGAGGGAAAGCATGAGGAAAAATACCAGTAAGTGAAAAGCCATGTCATGTTCTAGACTTATAAGTCACTCTGATATTTAGGACTATCAGGTCCAGAGCGGAGGCTAGAGATGCCTGAAGGGACCATGGCCTGGACAGCAGTGTGGGCCATAATACAGAAATAGGGAAGGATCAAGAAGGGGGTGTGAGGGGGTGTGGGAACCCTAAAAAGGAAGGAGATGGGAGTTCACAGCGTAGGTTTAGAGTCAGATATGCAAGAGGAGAGTTCTGCGGGGAGGGTCAAGGACAACCCTTCCTTTAAGGTAGGAGGGAAGGAAGAAAGAGAAGATAAAGACATTTTGAAGTAGGGAGTGGGGAACAGGCCTAAGAGCTCCACGCTTGACCTTTCCAGAAAAGTCAGCAGCAAGGACATTAGTTAAAACAAACAAAAAAAAAGGGCAGGGAGGAGGAGGAGGTAAGAGGCCCAGCCATGCTACATTATGAAGGGAAAAAAGAACACAATCACGAATCTCAGGAATGAAGGCGAGTCTATTACTGCACTTCCTACAGTCATTAGAAGGGTCAATAAGAACACTAAAAACAGCGTAGACAAACTAGATACATTCCCCAAGAAATACTAGTTACTAAAACTGACACAAGATAAAATAGAAAAACATAAATAGCCCTCTATCTTTTAAAGAAAGTGAATTTGTTATCAAAAATCTTCCCACAAATAAAACTCCAGCACTAGATGGTTTCACTATGAATTTCATCAAATATATAAGGATGACATAATGCCAGTCTACACAAACTCAGAAGATAGAGGAAGATGAACATTCCCAGCTTGTTTCATGATGCCAAATTCACCCTGACGCCAAACCCTGACAAAGACACTACAAAAAGAGGCAAAAATGTACAATGCAATATCCATCAGAAACATAGATCAAAAATCTTCAATGAATTATTAGCAAACAAAATCCAGCATTACACAAAAATCATAATACCTCATAGCCAAGGGATATCCTGAGAAGGCATTTGCTTGAACACTCGAACTCATTAATATAATTCACTCTATTAACAGAATAAAGAAGACAGCCCATATGACTGTTTACATAAAATCCAACACCTTGTTCATCATGTTTTAAAAATCCGAGCAAATTAGGAAGAGAAGGAATTTCTTCAATCTGATAAAGGACATCTATGAAAAACCTACAGCTAACATCAAATTTAATATAATTTAATAGATATTCTCCCTAAGATCAGGAACAAAGCAAGGCTGTCCACTTTTACCACATCTATTTAACATTTTATTTAGCTAAAACCTAGGGCAGTAAGGCAAGATAAAGGGGAAAAAGGCACAGAAATCAGAAAGGAAGAACTAAAACTTTCTGCACAAATGACATGATTGATTTATGCAGAAAAATCCCAAGTAACCTATAAAATAGCAACTAGAACTAAGAAATGAATTTAGCAAAGGCACAGGATAAAAGAGCAGCACTCACAGATCAATTGTATTCCCATATAGTGGCAGCAAACCACTGGACAATGAAATCTTTGAAAATTCCGTTTACAGTAAGACCGCAAAACATAAAATACTTAGGAATAAATTTAACAAAAGGTGTGCAAGACCTATACAGTGAAAATTAGCAAAAAAAAAAAAAAACCCAAAAAACAAAACTGAGATAGGTTAAAGAGGTCTTAAATAAATGTTCCTGTAAGAGAAGACTCAATGTTATTCAAGTGTCAGTTCTCTCCAGTTTGATCTATAGAGTCAACACAATCCCAATCCTAATTTCCAGCAAGTTTTATTTGTAGAAATTGACAGGCTCATTCTGAAATGTATATAGAGATGCAAATGATCTAGACTATCCAAGGTAATTTTAACAAAGGAAAAACAATGTTGGAGAACTTAGACCACCTAATTTCAAGGCTTGCTATAAAACATGTGCATCAAGACAGTATGGCGGTATGAAGAGAGACATATAATTCCATGGAACAGAATAGAGAGCCCAGAAACAGACCCACATTTAAATGGTCATTTGATTTTCAAGGAGGAACTAAAGCAATTCTCAGGATAAAGCAGTCTTTTCAACAGGTGTGGCTGGAACAACCAGCTCTCAATATGGAAGACAATGAACATTGACCCCTGTCTCACACAGTAGGTAAAATTTGATTTGAGATGAATCATAGATCTAACATAAAGCTACTGTAAAGCTTCTAGAATAAAATGTAGGAGAATATCTTCATGACCTGCAGATAGACTACCTTCATGACCTCCTTTCTTAGCAAGGAGGCAAAAAGTAATCATTACTAAAGAAAAATATGATAATTTTAATTTCATAAAAATTTGTAACTCCTGCTCATCAAAAACACAGTTAAGAAAACGATGATGTACAATGGCTGCAAATAGCAGCCTCCTTGGTAGTGTTTGCAGCCTGTTACTTGCATGTGTTGCCCTAGGGATGTTGGTGACCACCCTTTCCAGTGGATATTTATGTCTGACCTCGTGTTGTCCCCAGTCTGGGCTCCAGATAGGTATTCAGGTGCCTTCAGAACGTCTCAGGGCCCAGTGACCAGAATCCATATTTCCCGAGTCATCATGCCCATCGCACCAAGCTGCAGAACAAGGAGCATGGGATTGAGGTCCTACATAGGGCCAAGTTCAAGTTCCCTGGTCACCAGAAGATCCATGTTTCTAAGAAGTGGGGCCTTACCAAATTTAATGAAGATGAACTTGAAGAAATGGCAGCTGAAAAGTGGCTCATCTTGAATGACTGTGGGGTCAAATACATCTTTAATCATAGCCCTGTGGACAAACGGTGAGCCCTACACTCTTGCGGGCTTCAGCACCACCCCCTCCTTACTCACACCCACCAGTAAATCCAACTTCCTGTCCAAAAAAAAAAAAAAATGGATAACAAGTCACAGACTAGGAGAAATATTTGCAAAACATTCTGTTAAAGGACTTGTATCAAGTATATATAAAGAATTACAATGCAATAATAAAAACACAATCAACCTAGTAAAGAGAAGGGCAAATATCTGAACAGACATTTCACAGTAAGGCAGGTGTACTGAATGCAGGCCTACCTTGTGACCCAGCAATTCCACTTCCAGGTATTTACCCAAAAGAAGGGAAGATACATGTCCACAAAAAGACGTGTGCAAGAATCTTCATAGTATCTTTACTCACAGTAGCCCCTAATTGAAAACAGCCCCAAATAAACTGTCCATGAACAGGAAAATGGATAAACCAATTGCAACCACTACTTGGTAGTAAAAAAGGAAAAGACAGTGCTGACACATGCAACAAAATGAACGAATCCCCAAAACGTGATGATTCCATTTATGTGAAATTCTAGAAAGGTTTTTTTAAAAAAAATGAAAATGGATTGCTTCTGATGATTGACTGGAAAGGATAATGAGTCGACTTCCTGAGAGAAAGTGACAGAACTGTTCCATGTCTTGATAGGGATTTGGATTTCACATGTGTAAGCATTTGTGAAATCTTGAAGAATACACTTACAATGTGTACATTTCACCATTTCATTGATGTAAATTTAACATCCCTTCCCCCATACGCATGCACACGAAAAAACCACAAGTAAATATTGAATTCTACTTAATGATATGCATGCTGAAGTGTTTGGAGTGAAATACACTGATGGTCTGCATCTTGCTTTAAAATATACCAGAGATAAGCTGTACTGAAGGCTAGATATGTGGATAGCTGTTTGATGGAAGAGATACAGCAAAATGTTGACAACTGTAGAATCTAAATGCTGAGTACTCACTTGTGAGTACTCAAAATTCTATCCAATTTTCTATATGTTTAAAATTTCAATAGAGGAGTCAAGAGAGGGGTTGCAGGGCTGGTCGAGAACAGAGAAAACTTAGAATAGCCTTGACAGGAGGGCAGGGAGGAGTGGTCAGAATTTCCCAAGGATAGTGAGGGTTTAGCTAGAGTTCGTAGCCTTCATTTGTAAGCAAGCCAGTCAGCATGTGTCCCAGAGGCTCTCTTGTCAACAGTCACCTCCAGCCAGCCTGATCCTATCCAATAGGATATCTGAGGACAGGATGGTTCCATTACATTTTCCATCTTCCAGTGGAGGGTGCCTTCCCCTTCAGACCAGAGGTTCTCCAGGGCAGGGACTAGATTCTCCCATCAGACTAGAAGCTTACTTCAAACAGGACCTAGATCTTCCCCATCACACCAGGAGCTTTCTTAGGCTAGGGGCTATGTGTCTTCTATTGTGAGTGGGGACTAATTTCACCACCAGGCCAGAGGACCTCTCTGCCACCTGATAGCAGCTTCTAAGAGGCCTGCTGATCATTTCTCTTTATTTCCTTCATGACTCCCACTTGGGCTCTGCAGCCTGAGCGCACTCAGCAGAGAGGGAGGGAGGGGTGATTGACAGTATCCAAGGAATGCTCTAATTTCAATCATCCCAGAAGCAGACACTCACTTATACAGGTTTCACATTTAGCCAGGGGAAACCAACATTAATTCACTGGAGTGATTGAGACTCTACACACCCTAAAGTGAAGAGATTCTAACTTGAGGTTCCCTCAGCAACTGTAGCTGGGCAACGTCACCCCCAGGCATTGGCAGGAGGTCATGTAGCTCAACAGCTCATTGGGCAGGTGGAAGCACAGCCGCCTCCGCACACCTGGGCCCACAGGATCTAAGGGAGGGATGTCCCCAGAGAGCCAGAGAGTTAGGCGTGGTGCTGAGACCCCAAGAAAAAGAACAAGCAGGGGAAGAGAGGGGAAGAGCCAAAATATGTCTCCCCCATATCTTATTCTCTCTCTCTCTCTCTCTCACACACACACACACACAAACACACACACACACACACACACACACACACACACAGGTGCACAGTATAATTCCTGCTCATAAGAGTAAATTCCCTAGCAACTGATTACACATTTTCAAGATGTCACATGATAGGACACTACGGTAGACACCTGGTTGAAAAATGGAACAAACTTGGTTAATATGTGGGATACAAGATCTGTTTATTGCTCATCCTTCAAGCCAGTTTCCCCAGATACTCCAATCCAGACTCTGCAACACACAGAGACATCTCTGACCCCTATAAGTCTGATTAACTTCCAGATTTGAGGGAGGACTCAGATTCTATCATGATAACACAGCTTATTTATATTATTCTGGGTGAGATGGAGAGAGGGCCATCAGGCTGAGCCATGAGAACTTATCTGCCATTTTCTACATCAGAGTTTTTCAAAATGTCATCTTGTGTTGCTTCCAGACTAGATAATGTAAAAGATCTTTTCACTTACAAAACACCTACCTTCTGCTAAGAGACTTGAGTGCCTTTCTGGGCTCAACATAAGTTAGAGAAATTTGTAATACTCCCATCCATCCCTTCAAATTTACTGAAACCAAGGCAAAGAGTAATGAGCAGCAAAACAACTCAAAAGGCAGGTGTTAGAACAAGACAAGGATACCTACTTTCACCATTGTTACTCACCATTGTACTACCAGAGCACTTAGACAAAGAAAACTAAGGCATCCAAGTTGGAAAGCATGAATTAAAGCTATCTTTATTCATAGATGACATGATTCTGTATGCAGAAAATCCCACATAATCAACAAGAAAGCTACTAGACCTAAAATCCAGTGAGGTTGTATGGTATGAGATCAAAACCAAAAAGTAATCAGTTGTATTTTTACACACCTGCAATGTAGAAAGGGAAATTAAGAAAGCAGTACCACTCACAATAGCATCTAAGATAAAATATTCAGAAATAAATTTAACTAAGGATATAAAGATTTATACACTGAAAACCACAAAATACTGCTGAAGGAAATTAAAGATGACATAAATAAGTGGAAATATATCCCATGTCCATGGATAGAGAGACCAGATACATATGCTACTCAAAGTGATCTATAGATTCAAAGAAATCCCTATCAAAATTCCAATAGCCTTTTTTTTTTTTTTGCAGAAAAGCAAAAGCCAATCATCAAATTCATATGAAATTATAAGGGATTCTGACCAGCCAAAACAATCTTGATAAAATAACAAAGTCAGAGGATTCACATTTCCCCAATATCAAAACTTACTACAAAGGCACAGTAATCAAGAGTGTGGTATTGGCATAAGGATAGACATATAGACCAATGGAGTAGAATTGAAAGTCCAGAAATAAACTCATACATCCATGGCCAACTGATTTTAGACAAGAGTGCCAAGTTCATTCGATGGGGAAGGAAGCAGTCTTTTCAATGTATGATTCTGAGACAACTGGATATCCACATGCAAAAAAATGAAATTGGATCCCTACCTCACAGCAAATACAAATATTAATTCAAAATGGATTTATAACTTAAATATAAGAACTAAAATCATAAATATCTTAGAAAAACACAGGGAAAATCTTTATGATCATGAATTTGAGAATGGATTCACAGATTCAACAGCAAATGCACAAACTAAAGAAAAATAGAGATAAATTGGACTTCATCAAAATTAAAAGCTTTTGTGCATCAAAAGGCATTATCAAAAAGTTGAAAAGACAACCTACAGAATGGGAGAAATTATTTGCAAATCATTTGATAAGGGCTAAATATCCAGAATATATAAAGAATTCCTACACTCAACAACTAAAAGACAAACAACCCAATTTCAAAAATGGAAAAAGGACTTGAATAGATATTTCTCCAAGGAATATGTACAAATAGCCAATAAGCACATGAAAAAATGTTCAACATCATTAATCATTAGGGAAATGTATATCAAAACCTCAGTGAGATATCACTTCATATCTACAAAGATGGTTATAATAATAATAAATGGAAAATAACAAATGTTAGAATTTGGAGAAATTAGAATTCTTGTGCATTTGTGGTAGAAATGTAAAATGGTACAGATTCTGTGGAAAACAGTTTCCTGGTTGAAAAACCAAAAACTAAACATAGGATCACCATATGACCCAGCAATTCCACTCCTAGGTATATACCCAAAAGAATTGGAAACAAGGATTCAGAAAGTTTTATGCCAGTATTCACTGCAATAACATGCACAATAGCTAAAAGGTAGAAACAACTTAAATGGTCATCAATAGGCGAATGGATAAACAAAATGTGGTATACATATACAGTGGAATATTACTCAGCCATAAAAAGGAATGAAGTTCTGGGGGAAGGGTATAGCTCACTGGTAGAGCACATGCTTAACATGCACGAGGTCATGGGTTCAATCCCCAGTATCTCCACCAAATAAAGTAAATTAATAAATAAATAAACAAACAAACAAACAAACCTAATTACCTCCCCCTACAAAAAAATTTTTAAACAAAAAAACAAAAAAAAAGGAATGAAGTTCTGATATATGCTATAACATGGATGAGCTACAATCATAGCCACATTAGGGGAGGGGTGCAGATTGTGTAGCTCCTTGGCTTTTACTCTAAGATGGAAAGCCAGTTGGTAGGTTTTGAAGGGTCAAGATGGAAACTGACTTATGTTTTTAAAATACCACTTTGGAGACAAGGAGAGAAGTGTGGAAACCAGTTAGGAGGCTATTGAAATTACCAGGTGAGGAATGATGATGGCTTGACCCAGGATATAGCAGTGGACATGGTAAGAAGTAATTTGTATTTCTGTAAATAATCTCAATAGGATGTACAGACAGCATGGAATTAGAGCATGAGAGAAAGGGCAGAGTCAAGGATGACACTGAGGACTTTAACCTGAGCAAAGGATTGATGGAGTTGACATTTACAGAGATAGGGAGACTGTAGGAGGAGCAGATTTGGAAGGCGGAAGATCAAGAGTTTGTACTGGTACATGTTACGTTTGATTTGCTTATTAGATGTCTAAGAAGAGAAGCTGAGTAGGCAACTGGACACATGAGTCTGGAGTGAGATACGCCAGAAGTGAGGAAACTCAAATATTTAGGTTTAAGACACTTCCCCCAAGGTCGCACAGCTAAAAAGTGGCAGGACCCAGGACTCCCCTCAAACCTGGGTTCTTAACCTCTGTGTAATACGGTTTCCCCAGTAACCCTTGGTGAACCAAGGCTTGGTTTTTGAGGAGGGAGGACAGAGTGGAAATTTTCAGGCTGCTGACCCATGGCCTTGATGACTGTAATTCTCCCTGTCCCAGCCTGAGTTGTTACTAGGTTAGGACTCATCTGCAATTCCCTCTCAGCTTGCATTTGCCTTTATAAGAAAGCATTTCCAAGGAAATGTGCACCCCATGTCTCCCTGTGCATGTGAGTGAATAGAGTGGGAGGAAGGGAGAGTTGTTAAGGTTTTGGGTTTTTTTTCTTTCTTTCTTTCTTTTCTCCTTTTTTTTTTTTTTTTTTTTTTGTGGAGACTGTCCGGGGGATGTGGTGTTGCTGCTGGTGGTAGCAGCAACTGCTACAATCAGAGCTATTTCGAAGCAAAGAACTAATTTACTGCATGAATGACTTTAGCTCAAAAGAAGAAATAAGGACGATCAGGAGTCCTAAGGGAGCAGAATAATAGGGTAATTTACACGGAGAGATGAGGGAGATGGGAGAAACATGCAGGGTAATTCTTTTGCATAATCTTTATTTTATATTTTTGCCCTTTTTCCCTTTGCCTCTCTTGGGGCAGAACCTCAGCTCAGACACATTTCTTGGCCATCCCCAGAGTTGATACCTGAAAAAGATTAAAGGGCAAGGGAGACGGAGCTGCTCAGGCTGGGGAAAAGACAGTCGGTAGAGAGGTTGTTTCATGGCTGTTTCCTAAAACCATGGAGGGTGGTCTGTGGGAGGCCCCCACTGAGCTTCAGGATTGCTGAGTGATTGCAAAGGAGAGCTTCACATGGCCAACTGAGTGCAGTATACAGAGCACATGCTACCCACCACCAGCCAGGGCTGGCCCCAAATAAGAGCTCATTATCACTCCTTCATGGGCTGAATATCTGTGTCCCCCACTCTGAAATTCGTATGTTGAAATTCTGTCCCCAGTGTGATGACATTAGGAGGTGGAACCTTTAGGAGGTAATTAAGTCATGAGGGTAGAAACTCAATAAAGGATTTATTGCCCTTATAAAAGAGACTCCAGAGATCTCTCTCCCCCTCCTTCCGCCATGTGAGGATACAAGGCGATGTCAGCAGTCTACAACCCAGAAGAGGGCTCTCACCAGGATCCAACCATTCTGACACCCTTATCTTGGACTTTCAGCCTCCAGATCTGTAAGAAATAAATTTCTGTTGCTAATAAGCCACCCCGTCTATGGTGATTTGTCATAGCAGCCCAAACTAAGACCACCCCAGATTCTCAATTTCCCAGCAAGAAGACCTGGGCTGGCAGGATCCTTAGAGAGCATTTGGTCCAAGATGCACATATTCCAAGTCAAGGAAACCACCAAGGCCTGGGTTCCAGATCGCGCTTCAGCACATACGAGCTGTATGACCTTGGCCAGACCCGGGAGCCCTGAGTGTTCTTGTGCATAAAGTCAAGATTGTCATCTTCTTCACTGACATTTGTGAGGATCAAATGATTGGGTACCTGACAAAGCACTTTGTAAACTGCAAAGCACCATAAAAATGTGGGTTACTGTTGTTATTTGTCAACAAAGGAAGCTGAGTCCCTGGGGGATTAAGTGACTAGTCCAAAGTCACATTGCAAGTAAATGTATATGAGAGCTTGAACCTAAAGCTCCAGTGCTCTTTCCACAGGAGAGACAGTGTGGGCTAGTGGTTAGAGTACAGCCTTTGGCGCCAGCTGCCTGATCTGCCATTTGCCAGCAGAGGAACTTTGAGTAAGTTAGTTAGCATCTCTGTGTCTCAATTTTCCCATCTGTGAAATGAGGATAATAACAGTACCCACCTCAGAGAGCTGTGGTGAGAACTTTTAATATGTGTGAGGCATTTAGAACAATGCTTGCAAACGGTGTTTAATAAATGCCAGCTATCGCTATTACTCAGGGAATATGGGCTAAGCCCAGAAGACTTCAAAGCATGTGAGGATCTCCCCTTGTGGACCCTCTTAAAGACCAAGAAAGAAGAAAGGAGAGTCACATGCAGCAATAAGAATTCAGGTTAGGCTGAGTTAGAGCTTCAAGTCTGGTAGAGCCAAACAAAAGGTCCTGCCTTGGAAGTCAAGAGACTTCAGTTCTGGTCCCAGCTCTGCCGTCTAAGGCAATTTCTCCAAGGTCCAAGTGCCTTCTCTACGAAATGAAGCTGACAGTCCCTTCAAACTTGTTCATACTACAGGGCTTTGAGTATACCCAAGTGGAAAGCCTCATCAGGTATAAAATTTTGTGAACATACTAAGATTACTCCTGGCAGTACAGATTGCTGAAATAATTTTTGCAGGGGAGAGGGGGACTGGGAAGGGGATGACATTTCCTGCCTCTGGAAAGAGCAAACAAGAGCCGATTTACAGACTGTTGGGCTGCAGCCCATTCTGACAGAAGGATGCTCAGGGTCCTCTGTGGCCAGGGGCCTCTCCAAAGTAGACAAGAGGGAGGTGGAACACAGGAAATCACCTACCTACTCCACACCCTCATACAGGTGAAATCCAGGTAATTACATATCTCTACATCTTTTGAAGCCCCATATCAAGCACCCCCTCCTTTGGGAAGACTGCATGGAGTCCTGACATCTTCCCCGAGATACTTTCATTCCTTGCATAAATGGCTAATTCTCAGTTAATGGGACACAGGGGCATGGAAGGAAGCCACAGATAGCCGTGAGCCAAAAATAAAACTGTAGTCAATCTTCCATTTCATGTAATCAGATTACTGTGGTAAAGGGGGCATTGGACCTGGAGGTGCTCACTTCCCAGAAGGGGCTTGGGCAGAGGGTGATGAGTGTCATTTCAGAAAGAAGTTAACCTTGGGATCAGGAAGCTAGGAATGAGGATGGAGAAGGCGAGGTGGGCTGTTCCAGTTGAGCATAGGTAGGGGCTTACCTGACCCTCTAACACAGAATCACAGACATTCTTCCTTCACAGAAGAGGTCTCAATATACCTAATCACCTCTACTAGGCCCTTTTCAGGGAGATAAACACATTCCAGTATTTTAGCCACAGGTAATACATGAATTAGCCTCCAGATAGTAATATGACAATGGTTTTATTGTTACACATCCCCCGTTATAATTTATTTGTTACCTTCACAATTCCACTACCAGAGTGGAAACTGTCTGAAGGAAGGGATTCACTTTATATCCCTTGTGTCCAAAGCCTGGCATACCATTATAGCTCAACAAAATTTTGTTGAGTGAATATTTGTTGATTTAGAATTTAGACTGTGCCCTTTAGTTGTTAGAAATAGCTGTCAACTGCCCCTCTTTGCCTTTTTCAGAACTCAGCAGGAGCCTTAACCCACAAATCCACCTCTACCCTATGACCTGGACAAATCATGAGAGGCCCTGAAAGCCTTTAACAGATGGGAAGAGAGGAGCCTAAGATCAAACACCAACCCAGAACTGAGTTCCAGATGTGACAGTGGCCATGACTCACTGAATCAAGATTTGGGGGGATGGGGAAGGGAACTCTAAGGAATATTTCAAAATATCCTGCTTCCTAAATTCTAAAGTGAGCATCACCAATCTGACGTGGACACTAGGTTTATCCTTCCTGGAGGTAGAAACATGGACAAATTGAATTTGACCACATTTTGCTTTCTTGGTCATGAAATTCGACCTCGGCCACAGTTTTATATGCCCTGACCTTCCCCATTCCAGACTTCCTTGTCCATTCACCATAATTAAGCAGCCACAAAAACTCCATAAAAGTCCAGTTATTGCCACAAACAGAAGATCAGGAGTTATTCTCTGTTACCTGTACGTAAGTGCTCCTAGTTAATGTATAAAAGCACCTATTCTATGATTGAATGGGCTCCTTTATGGCTGTAGCTGTTGCATTGCTGTAGCCTGTGGTTTTATGGCCTTAATTCTGTACTAAACCTTAGTTTTAATTTTCTCTTCCTACCTACCCTGCAGCCAGAGTTTCCTGGATGTGGGGGGAGGGAGAGGGTGCCTGCCCAATCACTCTAGGCCACCTGTCACAGCAAAAAATCTTTGCTAGAGCCAAACCAACCCACCTGCTCCTCCATCAAAGAAGAAGGTCACCTACCCCGTGGGAAGGAGGCCTGAGCAGCCCAGATGCCCTCTGTGTTGGAGGCCCAAGCATTGAAAGTAGCGAGTTCATCCTGTAAGTGTGCCAGGGCAGTGCCAGCTGTTCACGGCCCAGAAGATGCCCAGGCTAAGGCAAAGGGAACACAGGGGTCAGATAAACAGGTCAGGAGAAGAAGGCCTGCCAGTTGGAGGACCTGACCCTAGCCGTAGGCACAGCATCATCTAACAAAAGCAACGGGAGGAGGGCGGCGAGCGAGCTCTGTCACTGTCCATGGTGCTGACTCATGCTTGTACTGCTTGGCCCTGATTGCTTCCCCCTAACCCCAGGATTCCAGTGACTCCTGTCCAACTTTCTTTCGCTTTTATTTCTTTTCTTGATGACATTTCAGAAATTTTTACACTGCTGTAGAATTGTAACTTGTGTTTCATAATTGATGGAATTGGTTTCAAGTCATGTTGACAATTCTATCACATTTCCAACATGTCAAAGAAAGTGTTTTCCTTTAAGCACATTGTGGACTCCTCCCTCTAACACATCATTGCCACTCACATAATCCCTATCCATGATGTAGAGGTGAGAAGTGGAGAGAGAATTGCATCAGCAGGAGCTGTTGGATAAGTAAAGTTAGTCCCAGCAGGACGCCTCTCCACCTGCAGATTTAGTATTCTAGGGAGACACCAAACAGCCCTCGTGGAGCAGAGCAGGTTGTTTGAACATTTTCAATTTCACAAAGCCACTTAGTGTGACCAAAAAAAAAAAAAAAAAAAAACCTCTCCCAAGAGACATATTTGATATCTGGAGGGCAAGGAAAAGAGGGAGAAGCCCCACCCTAGCTCCACTCTCGAAAGAAGGTAGAAAGATGGACTCATTCTATGAGAAAATCTGGCATTTTTACCTACTACAGCCAAGAGAGGGCTATAGACAGATGATTTGAAAGGACTCCCTAAGGGATGCTTTTGGGCCCATTCTGTTCTTACCCATGGACTTGTCATTTGTTTTGGAGTGGAAGAAGTATGGGTTCTGGACTGGAAACTCTGATCTTGCTAGCTGGTGAGTTAGGGCTAGGTATTTAATCTCTCTGGACTTCTGTTTCCACAGTCTGTAAAATGTATGATAACAACAATCCTTCTTCACAGGATTCTCATGAGGACTCAGTGAAATACTAAATGTAAAACACCCAAAGTATGATGAGGATGCAATGAGTAGGGGGCTCTCTTTTGTCCTCCCGTCTGTGTCTCATTCTTCTCAGATACACAATGAGACTTTGAACATCTCCTCAGAAACCCAAAAACGCAAAGGCCCTTTGGACTTCAGAATACTGAAGTTCAATTTCTTACCCTGATCTAAAGCCAGGACTAGAGAGAAAAGTAGGCTCTTTGAGACCAATTCTCATGTTCTTAAGATTTTGGGGGGAAATCATAAGGTCACGGATATCAGTCATTGATGAAAGAATCATTGCCACACCATGGAACAGAGCACTCACACTCAATGGGAGAGAAGAGCGAGCCATTTACATAAATAATCTGTTCCTTTTCTGCTCCATGTTCCCATAGTTCGTCTCCATGACCCCTTCCTCCATATACATGAATATTTGGGAGAATGAGCATCAATAGAAGTTCTAACCAATGCAATCAGGTGGTGGACATCGCAATTAAGTGAGAGGGTTGAAGTAAATGTCCTCTAAGCTCCTTCCACCCTGATCTTGTTGCACAAACCTCAATGACTGACAAATGGAAAAATTTTGACTAATTGGGCCAGATAGAAGATTCTCATCGGCCCCAAGATCTTCAGAACCATGGATCATGCCTCCGGAAGGGAAGCTGGTTGAGAAGACCTACAAGAGGGAAAAAAACAAGAACAAAAACAAGAATGTCAGGGGCTAGAACAGACCTGAGAGATTTTCTAAATTTAATTAACCATTTTACAGATGGGAAAACTGAGTCCCAGAGAGGAGGAAGGACCCTTCTGAAGTCATAGAGTGACCAATTATACTCTTATGATTCCCAGACCTTTTTCTCATAACTCAACAAAGACTACGAAGTTCAACAACTTCAACTTGGTAGAAAGAGACACGATATTTATATGTTATTCCCGATTTGAGCTTTTCTGCTCCAAATGACAAGAATTGAGATAAGAACATCTTTTTTCTAGGTTTCTCTGTGATAGTCTCTGGCAAACAAATTTAGAAAGTGAGAGTTCCTGACCTGAGCATGAGATTACACACACACACACACACACACACCAGTATTACTGGGTCCCCTGAGAATGACACATCTCTCTCCAAGAGAAAGCCCATGTGAGGTCAGAGACCTTCCTCTTCCCCCCAACATCAGGTTGAATACTCATCTTCAGTCATCTTTCTGCATTTGAACTTTATATTTTCCCCCTTCAGCCCATCTAACTTCTTCAGACATGCCCCCACTAAGACAAGGATACTATCTTCCCCACTGGCCCAAGAATTCCCTATGGGAGGCAGCCATTGGGAGCTATGCCTCTCTCTTTGGGCTCATATCCCCACAGGACAGGGACTGGTCTCCTCACTCAGGCAGAGCCCAGCCTCCTCCTCTTGCTCCTCAATACTTAGGATGACAGTGTAAGCTCAGAGGAATGGGTAATTACAAGAAAATTATACTCAGGCCAGGAGTCCCTTCAGGAACCAGACACCTTCCTAAAAGTGTGAAGAAAGTGCAACACTCAGGAGTCTGAAATCTCTCTCACTACATTTATACAGGTTCACATCCTCCCTCCCATCCTCCTCATCCCAGCCCCAAAGACATCTTTATTATTCAGTGCATCCAATGGCAGGAGAGCATCTGGGAACTCTGGTGTTAAGCTGCTAATTGGGGTCTGTGGCTTGGAGGAAGGGGTCAAGGAAAGAGAAGATATTGTGCCACAGAGAAACTGTTCGGGTTTCCTTGCCCCTCGGAGCCCTGAGTCTAGGTTGTGTCTCTGCCCTCTTCCTGGTAGCAGTCATATGTCTGCAGAGCTAGCACCAATTGCCAAAGGACGCAGTGTCTGAAGGGGGTAATGAAGAAGTCCTGAGAGGCAAGAAGTCTTCACTCTGATTCACTACTGATACCCTGATATCCCTCCAAGCTTTCTATGGTTCTTAATTTGGGTTGGGGAGGGAGCCCCCAAACTCTCACCTCTGAAGTGCAGAAAGACAGCACTAAAAGGAACTTTGCAAATCATCTAATCAAATCTTCTTATTTTACAGATGGGTAAATAAAGGCCCAAAGAAATTCACATGGCAATTTGGCATTGACATACATCTCTGAAACTCAGAACTTCCAACTCCTGAGTCACAGAGAGGCACCATGGTAAAGTGGAAAAGGCTCTGAGTCAGACAGGGCTGGTATCTAAATTCTGACTCTGCCACCTGAGAAGCTGGGTTCTTGGGCAAATCACTTAACCTCTCTGAGCCTGTTTCCTCAGTGATGATAGAGATTGTGGGGATTTAATGAGATAGCACGTGTGGAAGAGCTTCATACATAACAGATGATCAAAGAAGTGAATTTTCCTCTGCACCAACAGTCCTCCCCCAGCTCCTCCTCAACCCCCTCAGCAAATTTGTTCTTCCCAATGGCCTGCAGGGCCTCTGCCACCATCTAAGTGCCCCCAACTCCCTCCCCGAAGAGTAAGTTAGGGAAGGAGAGTTCTTGAGTCCCTTCTGAGCTCTCCAGTATCCCTGCTTCATTCTTTTTTGTCTTTCCACCCATCTCTGAGGGGTAGCAGAAGTTCTTATACCACCAAGTGGAGGCAGGGAGCAGAACAAGGAGGGAGGAACCCAGCAAGGTCAGTGAGCTGGCCTCTTTGTTCCTGGAAAATGAGTGCAATTTCCATTCCTTTCCAAGGGAAGCTGGGTCCAGCGAGACAGCGGCATCCGAGGTGTTGCCGTGGTGAGTAATGGCCCCAGTGATGGCTCTGCCCTGGGACTGCACCTCCGTGCCCCAAAGATGAACTTGGGGCCAATGAGTCAGGGAGAGTGACAGCTTCAACCCAGCCCCAGGCCCCACACCAGCCCCTTAATCCTCTGCAGTATTTCTTTTCTCCAGGGAATCCTCCAAACCTGGCCTCAGGGGAAGCTGCCAGAGCTCATTCAATTCAGTGCACCAGGAGGAGGGAGATGGAGGCCCTGAGAGGGGAAGGATCTCATCTGAAGGCACACAGCTGCTCAGAACTCTATGGCCTCTGAGTCACAGGCGCTCCCTCCTACAGAGGCTGCGGGACTTTCCGACCCTCCCCAAGGCCCTGCCACTAGCCCCACTCTTATCTACAAAGGAAAGAATGAAAATCCAGAGAGACCTAGATTTAAATGTCAGCTTACTAGCTATGTGACATTAGGAAAATTACCTAACCTCGATGTTCCCATCTGCAAAAGGTGACAATGACAGTGCCTCTGCGGTCATTAAAAGATTGATGGGTCAGCATATTTAAAGTGTTGCACATGGTGCCTGGAACACAGCAGGTGCTTAATATGCATGAGTTCCCTTTCATACACATTCTCAGACCTTGTGCGTTTTCCACTCTCCATTTCTTCCCCCAACACTGCCGGGGGCGCAGGAATACTCAGGTGAGGCTCACAGTCAGTGTGTCCTCCTGCCCCATGTTGAATGGCCTCCAGAGGGAATTAAAGCCCAGAAATGGGAAATCATGTTCCCAGAGGAATACAGGGCTCCCCCAGGCCTGGGTTCCCACACAAGGGAAGAGAAACTTTTGCTGGGTCATATCCTAGCCTTGAGTCTGAGCACATTCGATCTGGGCAGAGATGGGGTGGGATAAGCTAAATTTCTGTGTCTGCAGGGCCCCTGATCACCACTGGGCCCTGAGAGGGACCCTTGAGCTCTGTGCTTGCAGTGTGGCCTGCATGGGACCAGCAGAAATGATGCCCATCTGCAGAGCCAGAGGAGCACTTGATGGGGAAGAGCACAGAGGGGCTTGTGCCCTAGGGGTTGTGGGGGAGCCTTTTGAAGATCTCTCCCCAACCAGCCCCAGGCAGATGTATGCACTTGCTTGGAGGTTTGCTGTGAGCTGCACTCTGCCAAGCACGTTGATGGGCACTGCCCGCAAGTAAGCAGGTGGGTGTGAGCAGACACACCTCCTGACTCATGGCCAGTGCTTCCCATCATGTGCTGTGTGTCCCCTCTGAGTCTTGTCCCACCCAGGGAGGAACATCCTGAGTCCCAGCTCTCATCTCTAAGCCTCTTGGCAGATGGCAAACCTAAAAAGTCTCAACCAGCATCATCTAGGCTGGAAGCGGCAGATACACGGCTCAAAGCCATGTCTTCTGAGTCCAAATCCACTGTTCCCACCACACACACATGCCACGGCACACACGCCCTCACCAGCATATGGGAGCGTATGGCCAACATTGAGGGCTTACTCGGACTATAAACTTTATCTCCAGATGCCTGTCCTGCATCAATACAACCTGACGGCAGGGTAGCACCCTTATTGCAGATCTAGGAGCCCAGGGGAGAGGGACCTCGCCAGCTAGACAGTGGCAGAGCCAGGAGTCAAATCCAGACCTATTGCTTCCAAGCAGGTAGCAGGTAGCACCATCCTTAGGCAGTGGGGCTGTTGGCCGCAGGTTGCCATTCTAAGGGGTTTATTAACTCAGGTTGAACCCTTTCAGCACCCTTAGGAGGTGGGTACCCACTATCCCCATTTTTTAAGTAAGGAAACTGAGGCACAGAGACGTTGAGTAACTATTGAGGACATACAATTAGAGCCTAAATGTGAATACTGAGTAGTCTGGCTTCAGAACCAACCTCTTAAGCTGCTCTGCTATCGCTGCTGCACTGGCCCTTGGCACAAAAGGACACACACACACACACACACACACACACACACACACACACACACACCAGGAGAGAGGAAGCTGGTTTGGGCCCTAGAGAGAATCCCTTCCTGGGGAAAATGCAGAAATACCTTTCCTCACAACCCCCTTCCCCTGCCCAGCCCCCTAGCATGGAAAAAAAAACAAAAACCACCCACCATTGCCCTCCCTTGCCCCAACCCAATCTCCCTAAGGCCCCGTCTCCTTGGTCCCCCAGGGGCCTCGGTTGTGTTGCAAAGATGTCCTGGCAGTCAGGAGGCAAGAACAGAATGAAATATATGTAACATCTTATTAGTAAAGGACATCTGAGCCTCTAATTAAAATTTGCCTAATGACCCAACTTCTCCATCATTTTCGCTCACAGAGACATTAATTTAAGGTGACAGGTACTTAGGCAAAGGGAAAATTAATTTTTCCTTTAAAAAACTGAAGGGGAAAAGAGCGGCCTGCTCCCTTATTTATTGATTTATCATTAAAATGTTTATTTTTCAAACTCCTTCCCACTCTTTCCCAATAAAACCTGACGTGGAGAATAATTTGGTGAAGGGAAGGGGGGTGGCAGGAAAGCGGCAGGGGGGTGGGTAACCTGGTGCGGTCCCTCTGCCCAGGACACCGGATGAGAAGCTGGCTTTGGTGCTGGGATTCTGGGGGAACCTGTTTTCATCCAGGCTGTTTGACTTGAATGAGCCAATGGTATCTGTTTCTTCACAGAACAGATGGTGGGCACCTCTCCCTCAACACCAGGCTGCAGCCTAGCTTTCTGCCTGGCCGTGATTCCCCGAGCAACAGGCTGCAGCCTAGAGCATACTCCGCAGGTGCAGAGACCCGGTGTGAGGTGCCCAGGGAGGCAGCTGTGCTCTGTCTACATGACCTCTGTCCTGGTCCTCGGCGTCCTGACTACACAGGTCTCTAAAGACAGGGGAGGGCTATGAGCCAGGCATGGGGCCGTCCAGGAAGGGAAACAGCCTGGATGATACTCCAACTTCAGGAATTAGAGTCTGAAAGAACCCATCGGGGACTGATCTAAGGAATGTAGAAACATTACCCTAGCCCCCCCTTATTAATGTGTGTCCAACAATCTTGTCTTCAGATTCTCTGATGCTTTCTGCCTCTGCCCAGGGGGCCTAGCCCATCTTCCTCTGCATCTCCACGCCCTCCCCAGGAGCTCTCTGCCCCATCCCAGTCCCCAAATCCTTCTACTGCTCTGTCCTCATTGTTCAGGATGCTGGCTTTGAATCAGGGGTTCCTGGTGAACTAAGTGGGGGAGAGCAGGAGGAGTACAGGCAAGGAGGGTAGAGGGGTCCTCCCTTCTACAGACCGGACGTCCTGTTACTGTTACTAACCTCTCTCTGTCTCTCTCTCTGTGTCTCCCTCTCTCTGTCGCTGTCTCTCTGTGTGTCTCTCGCTCTGCCTCTCCTCCTCTTTGTCATCCTCTCTTTCTTTATTGCCCCCTCCAGCAACATGACTGCTGCTGGGAAATCTGTCAGGCTTTGTTTCCTGGGGAGCTGAGGAAGGCTTTCCTAGCAATTAGGTCAAGGCCTCTGATCTGAGAGATCACTGAACACCTGGAGAGCAATAACTCGCTCCACTAGGCCCTGCGGGGGAACAAGAGGAGGAAGGGGGCAGTAGTCGGGGCCTCCCTCCATCTCCTGGTCAACAAAAGGCCAACCACAGGAAGGGCTGCTGGGAGGGTAGTGGATGCTGCTGTGCAGATACAGGCCTCAAAAGTCCTTCTCCACAGGCCACCTTTCCAAGAGCCACTGGCCCAGCTCGGCCCCCACCAGGCCACCCGAGTGGCAGTTCCCCCGTCACACTAGGGCCAGAAAGGAAGTTGGGTGGTGAGGCTGTGGGCAGGAGCAGGTGTGTGTGCAGGGCAGAGTAAAGAAAATGGGATTTGGAGGGAAAAGTTCCAAGTGTAAGGTCCAGCCCTTCCTTCTTATGTGATCTTGAGCACATAACTTCACTCCTTCGAGCCTCATTGGCCTCGGAAGTAAAATGGGGATATTAATAGCAACACCCACGACCGAGGGCTCCTGGGAGGGACAGATGAGCCAGTGAACAGAAATTTGCTTTAGAAAATGACACAGGACCCCCTTTCCTACATCTATCTGCCCGCTGTTGCCACCCCTCCACCCACAGACCGGGGAGGATTGCAATTCCACTAATGCAAAGGAGGAAAAAAAAGTGTCAGGGTTTTAAAGATGCCTGTTCATCTTGCTTTGCATACATTTGCATATTGAGTTCAAGAGGCTCGTCCTAATTCTAAGGATGGAAAATAAAATAAATTAACGGACGGGAGATTAACATACGCGACTCCTGCTGCAATTGTCTCCAGAGCTGTTCTGGGCTTGACACCTGGGAGACAAAGAACGTTCTCAAGGCAATCAACCTTTAATCATCTCTGGACCCTGACCCCCACCCAGAGGTCGGTGCTGGGAACTGGAGGTGGGGAGCTTGGAAACTGGGGGACCAGGGCCAGACCCCAAGGCAAGGAGTAACCCTTAGTTTACTCCACTGTGACTTTGCATTGAAGGATGTGGTGGATAAGGGCGTGCACTCTGGGTCTCACTGCCCAGGTCTGCCACATGTAGCTCTGTGGCCTTGGGAAAGTCACCTAACCTTTCTGTTCTTCAGTGTCCTCAAAAATCAAACAGAAAAAAATCATGACACCTACCTCATAGGCTTAGCGTAAGGACTGGATGAGTCAATGTGTATAAAGCACTTAAGAGCTGTGCCCAGAATTCCGCAACTTCCGGGAAAGTGTTCGTGTTGCTATTTTTATCATCACCATCACCATCACCATCATCACCACCACCACCACCATCATCATCATCATCATCATCACTTATATTGTAGAAAAGGCATACAGGACTAGGAACCAGAGACCTAGGTTTTTGTTCTCTCCCGGCCCCTCATCCACTGTGTGGCTTTGGGGAAAACCCTCTGGCCCCTTTGGTGTTTGTTCCCCAAAACGACTGGCCCAGGTGCCCTTCAAGCTATGACACAACAGATCAAGGTGAATAAGTGCTCTGCTTGCTCCAAGGCTGCCTGAGAACAGACTTTGAGGCATATTGTCAAATGCAAAGCACATGTAAAACACATGCAAATTGCCCTCTCCCTTGTATTCCTCAGCTTCTACATATGGGAAGGGCCCTCGGGGTCATCCCTGCACAGGCCTGGGAGCTGGGACACTGCCCAGCCACCTGGGAAACTGCCCAGCCACCTGGGAAGAACTCGGTCTTCTGGCTTCCACCTCTGCCCACATTGCCCCAACCCTGCCACCCTGGCCTCCTCACCCTCTGCCTCTGAGAATCCCTCACCACCTGGGAGAAGGCACTGAGCGGCAGATCACAAGTCAGCAAGGTGTACAGCTGCCTTGCGCTGGGAGAGTGGTAGCAGAGTTTCTACTTTACATATGGGAAGGTTGAGGCTGAGAATGAAGCCACCTTTAAGAAGTAACCTGCTGGAAAGGTAAGCCGGGAGCCAAGAGACTCCTTATGCTGAGAACCCATGCGGCTCCCTGCCAGGAGATTTCTGGAGCCCCACTGATTGGTGGCATCAGAGAGTCACCACTGAGAGCCACCCCAGTGACCTTGACCCCTGACACACCTCTAGTGGGCTTCCCCAACTTCTCTCCAGCCCAGCACGCTGGATTCCAGAGGCTGCTAAGCTGTGTCGGGGTCAGAAAGCAGAAGCCAATGGTCAGGTGCTCCCAATTTCCAGGATGAAATCTCGCCACTACCAAATCACAGAGGGGCCAGGCTCTGGGCTGGGGAGAGAGTTAGGAGGAAAAATGATGAATCTCTTAACTGCCTGTCAAGCTTCCAGGCTTCCACTGGGACCCTCCTCAGGCTCCCTTTGGTCAGCTGCAGCCCAGCTCTGCCGGCCCCCTGCCCACATGCTGCAGTCCTCAGCCTCAGCTACCATCTCCATCTCTCCTGCCTTCTGAGGCCCCTGCTGAGCCAGAGGCCCATTAAGTTGATTAAGAGGCACATTCCAGAATGAAGGAATGTATTTCAGTCCCTAAAGGATCCTCCGCCCTCCTCACATATAAGATGTGTGGTTGGAGAGGGAAATAGGAATCTTTCTTCAATGGCCATGTAATTTAATCCTCTCAAAGGCCTTTACACGGAATTAGTACCCCCTTTGTTATAGATGAGGAAACTAAAACTCACAGAGGTTAAGTTCCTTGCCCAAGGTCACCTAGCTAAGAGACAAAACCTTAGTTATTCTGAAGCCAAGCCCTGCCTGCCCTTCTGGGAAGTTGATTCAACACAAAGATTCCTGCGCCCTCTCCCAGAGACGCCAGGCCTGGCTGCGGTGGGGCCCAGGGATCTGTATTTAACCTTTAGTTCTAATTTGTAGGTAAGTTTAGAAACCATTTTATTAACTCCAATTCTTCACTTTACAAATGTGAAAACTGAGACCCAGAGAGGGTGTGTGATTGACCCAAGGTCACACAGCAAAAGGCCAAAGTAGGATCTAAGTCCCAGCTCACTTTCCACTTGGAAAACCAGCAGAGAGTAGCCAGGCCCCAGGCCTCCTCTGGTACCACCCCCTCCCTCATCTCTACCCCTGCTTCCCATGGAGTAACCAAATGTGGAATGCTGGGGCAGGGCCTTCCAGAGGAAAGGAGTGGCCTGCCTTCCACATCGCATTCCTTCTGGGCCTGGTGTGGAGGTGCTGTGTGGAAGGTCTTTGCCTTCTTTGGGGCTCGTTTCTTCCATCTGTAACTTGAAATGTGTCCTTTCTGCCTCCGGGAGAGGAGAATGAAATCCCACAAATGCAAGGAGGGACTCTGGCCAGCTCCTTGGTCCATGTTGGAACTGGGTCACCCGATAAGAGGACAAGCCACCCCCAGAGGCTTGGGGTTCATGCTAACAGTCCCTGCCATCTGGGTTGTTCAGGTTAAGATCTTGTGGCTGCCCTAGGACACTCGTCAGAGGGATCCCGGGTGGCAAGGAACCTGCTTGACTTTGATAAATTATCACACCTGCCTTGTGGCTGTTAACCCCAGTGGATGGAGGAAACAGGTTGGGGCCCTGAGTCAACCCCCCCAGCAATGACCAGCCACCCCCAGGGTTTGCCAGTACTTTCCCCATTTTAGTAACAAAGGTCCTACACCCTAGGGTTCAGAAATAAACAGACTGTTGGCCACTCTAGACAACAATCCGTGGGCTCAGGGTCACACAGCCTCCTAGCTCCTCCCTCTTTCAGGAGTTCTTTTCCTTTTAAGGTGAGGAATAGGTAGGGGTGTCCAGGTCTTCAAAATACTAATGACAATAAATGACAACAATAATAATGTAATGTAATATTTCTTCAAGTCTAAGATGCCATTGATTTTAAGTTAAAGACAAATTCATAGCTTTTCAGGGGCAAAAGGAGACCTACATTACATCACATGTAAGATGCATCATGATGGCAAAATTAAAATGTTAGAAAAATAACAGGAGGGAGGGTCTTCCAACTGAGGAAATACGGTCGTGGTAATAACCCTAATAGACTCACAGCCCAACACACGTAGCCCTCGTCCGATGACCAACACCACGCGGTCCCCCAGGTGTCACTGTTCTCGCCACTGCAGTGGTGAGGAAACTGAGGCTCAGGGAGGGCATACAGCCCCCCACTGAGTCCCCCAGCTAAACCCAGGCGAAGGTCGGTCTGCCTCGTGGACACACAGACCTTTCACTCATTGAGGCTCCCAGGAGCGGACACTCGGCCAAGGAGGGTGGAGTCGGGGGAGGCTCCCTGTATCCTTCTGGGGACTAACAGCATTACCTCCAGCCATATAACACCAATAGCCTCGTAATTTATATTGCAGTTTTCATTACTTCCCTTCTCCAAAGGCTTGTTCAATAAATTACCGTTTTTATGAATTCCAAAGTGCTCTGTGGAGGACAGAGCTCCACCTGGCTCTGACTGCCATGGAGTGGCCGGGTGCTGGGGAAAACGGAGGGGACTCTCCGAGGTCCTGCATGCCGGGGCTGGACAGCTTGCCTACAGGGAGTTGGGGGAAACCTCATGGGTCTGGCGGGCGCCAGCCTGAGATCAAGACAGTTTCTCCCCACAACCTGGCATTGGGAGCTTGGGCCTCACTTCTGCATCTGTAAACGTGGGAGGGATCAAATCGTCTTTGCGGATTGTGTGAGAAGTAAATGAGATGATGGGAGTAACACCTGGCGTGCTGTAGTTACAACAAGTGCTGTTTCCTATTGCTTGTAGCCACCTCCCTGCTCCGTTCATGTAAGTCAGTGAGTCGCCCCCTCCTCCAGACAGCCTCTCAGGATTGCCCCACTCCAGGCCTCCTCTTCTTCTGCTCTTAAGCCCCTTCTCAGCAACATAAGATAGAGCGATACTTGCTGATACGGAAAATCTCCAGCATATATTCTGTGTAGTGGGACAGAGGTGATTTTTACCTTGCAGCAGGTATTTCTAATACACTTTTCAAGTTAAGAAGGAAAAGAAAAGACTCCTCCTCTGAAGAATACGAAGTCCCCATCTCTTCTTTGCTCTAGGAAGATGCAGTCAGAGGTCAGATGCTGATGCTCAGGTACCATGGATTCTAAAGCCAGAAATTTCAATGGGAATGTTTTGTTCTCAAGTGAACCAGACTCAAGGCCTTGTTCCCTCCCTCCTCCCCTCTTTCAGTCTTGCCCCCCAACTTCTACCAGAGATATAACCTTCTCCTTGCCAGGCAATGCCTGGTGAGCGTTGCATGTCAGAGGACCTGTCTGCACACACCTGGGTCTCTCTTGGAGGGGGACTGAGGGCCAGTTAGGAACTGGAGCTGCTTCCTTCACCATCTTAAGGATGCACCTGTACCACTGTGGTCACCATGGCAACACAACTGCACCAGGGGGTACTGCCCAGGAAACAGGTTGCCTGGAAACAGTGCTGAGGATGGGCAGGGTCCGACCAGAGGGAGCCCCTTCCCCTCTTTCTGAGGAGGAAACAAAGAGAGGAGAAACCAGGCGAGAGAGGCAGCCCTCCAGCGGGATTGGGGAAGCCCCGCAGGCAGCTCCGCACCCACTGTGTAAAGAGACAAGGGCAGAGGGTCATCAGGACCACTCTGGGCATCACAGTTGCTGCTCAGCACAGAGAAGGGTAGCCCAGAGCCAAGTTAAGAGTTTAGGCTCTGGAGCAGACAGCCCTGGCTGATCGCTAAGCTCTGTCACAAATGTTGCCATCTCCTTATGCCACAGTTTCCTCATCCACATAAAAGAGGGACAATAGAAGGACCTGCCTCTCCTGGTTATTGTGAGGAATAAATGTAAGTCTGCTTTTGAGCATAAACTCATGATACGTATTAAAGAGCCTGGCACATAGTAAACACTCGATAAGCACGCTAATTATCAATTCCTCTTCATCCTGGTAGATTCCAGGCAGCCTGCACCCTCAACTGACCCCAGCAATTATTAGTTGATACACACTTTGCCAAGCTTTGTTCTAGGTCCTGGGGATACAAGATTTAATAAAAATAATAACAATTCTTCCCTTGTGTGCCTCACAGACACACACAGGGGGTTGTAAAAGCCCAGAGAGGGATGACGGTGACACTGTGACCTGTGCTGGGTGGAAGCAAGAGCAGCCTTGGGGGGAAGCTTGTCCTGATGCAGTAACACCTGAGCTCAAATTGGATTAAGACACTGGCCTGGGAGAGAAAGGTGTTCCAGGCAGGGAACAGCCTATGTGGAGGCGCAGAGGTAAGCATGAAACATCAAGTTGTACTTGCAGAATGAGAAGGAGGCAGGTGCACCTGGAGTGGGTACTAGGAAAGCGGGAGTGGAGAGCCCAGTTGCTGAAAAGGTGGGCATAGGGTAGGTGGTGAATGGCCTTGAATGCCGAGTGAGGGTTTGGATGTCATTCTGAGGACGGGGAGAGCCCTGGGGAGGAAAGGAGGACACCTGAAGAGGCCGAGGGTAGAGGCAAGGGGAGTATCAGGTGGGTCACTGGATCAGGGCAGAAGCCATGGAAAGACTGGGAGGGAGGGGAAGGCCTCTTCCACGGCACCGTGTGTGGCTTATAGCCCCACTGGCTCATCTCTGCAGCCCTCATCCCATGGGGAGCAGGGTGTGATTTGAAGAACTAGCCAAGTCTAGTGTGAGGAACACTGCCTTTGTCAGTTCCTCCTGGGAACTGGATCTCCTGGTAGCTCTAATGGCCATTCCCAAAAGGGACCACCCAGACAGTCCAAGCAAATACAACGTCACCAGAACAAGAGCTGCGCCTCCGGAGAGAACGCCAGCATGAGGGGCAATGCTCATGTGATGTATGCCATCCCATCTTTCTGTTTCAGGAAAACCCAGGTACACACCTTGGATTCGGGGTAGGAAGCCCAGGTGTTCAGGAGCCTAGGAGACCTTGCTCTCTGGCTCTTGGAGACCCCACAGCCCCTCTAGGAGGGAGTCACCCCAGTTTCCTTAGCCCCTTTCTTCAGAACAAGGAGGACCCTGAGCTCTCTGGTGGAGCTGGAGCTGCAATGAATGGGAAAGGGGGTGGGAGGGGTTTTGGCCAGTGAGAGCCCAGTGACATCATCCTCCCTGAGTTTCACAGATGAGGAAATGGAGGGCCACTAAGGAGTTACTTGCTCAAGGCTTCCGGGGGCCCCTGGGCCAGGTTGCCTGCCAGCCGCCTCCCCCGGCTTTCCAAAGGACAAGACAGGCAGTGTCTGCAGCCCTAGCCACGACCAGCTCCAGACCGACTCAGAGGCTGCCTGGACAGCCTGACCTGCTCTTCTTCTTTTTAAAAATCTTTTTTCTTTTAAACTGACCTTGAGTTCCGCTCGTTGAGGAAATAAAGGGACGACGGTTCCGAATGGCGGGAGGGATGATGGCGATGAAACTCTGTGCTGGGAGCGAGATTCAGCTGTTTCAGGTTTCCCATAAGCCCAGGATTTTACCCATTTCCAGCTGGGCTCAAAACAGAAGGGATTTGGACCACAGCCAAAGAAAGGGACATCACTCAACTGAGAAGTTAAGAGAAGACAAGGACTGGGAATTAGAGACACAGGGACTATCAGCTTATAACCCCTGGGCCTTATAACATCCTCTTTTAAACCACGGCCAGCTTGAGCCCTCCTCGGTTTCCGCGGGTCTTCCCCATCCGCACCTGCAGCCCCTCAGTGAAGCAGGAAGGGTGGGAGGGAGGAGGGAGGAAGGGGAGAGAGCGGGGAGGCTCCTCCCACTAGACTGTGAAGTCCTGAAGAGGAAGAAGTGGATCTTATTCCTTGTTGGGTCCTCAGTATCAGACACAATAAATTGCTTTTAATTGAATTTCAATAAATATATCACAATAGAAGAAAGAAACAAGTATTTATCAAGCACTCACTATGAATCAGGCTCTCTGCTAGGAGAATTCCAATGTTTTGCCCCATGGTACCAGCACTTCTATGTGCTCAGAGAACTGCGGCCGTCCCCACCTTGCAGGTGAGGACACTGAGGTTCAGAGAGGTGAACTTCATCTCCTGAGGCCACACAGCTCGTGAGGGATAGAGTTGGGATTCACACTGGGGCAGCCTGGCTCTGAAGCCTGTTTGTTCCTCCTCACCTGCCACGCCCAGTTCAGGGGCCGGCAGCTGCTGAGGGGAAGAGGGCACCCAGCTCCTGGAGCAGCCCCTGGGTCAAGAATCCTTCTCCATGAGCCGCTCTGTATCTACAGCCCCATCATCCACCTCCGCCTGGTTCCTGGAACCGGGCTCCCTGTCAGTGCCTCAATCACAGTGTTTCTGAATAAATGTTTACCAGGAAATGGAAATTTCCCAAAATGACTTTGTCGCCAAATCTGACCTTTGGGGCTTGCTTCGAACAGGCACTGTGACTGGGGTGTGTGCTGGTGGCAGGAGCACCGCATTAGAGAGACAGGGCGGGAAGACATGGGGCCTGGGAGGACCAGCACAGTGAGACTCCCAAATCGCCACCTTGTACTCCGGTCACCCTGAGATCACGGTGCAGGCACTAAATGAGACGGGCCAGGGAGAGGGGAGGGAATTAATCTCCACTGAGAAGCAAGCAGTGCCAAGCTCTGTGTGTGTGTGTGTGTGTGTGTGTGTCCTTTCAATTCCCTGGCTGCATTTAATCCTCAAATAGCCCTGTGAGGAAGGTGGTTTTGTCCCCATTGGATAGAGTGCAAAGTAAGCCTCAGAGAGAAGACACTTGTCCAAAGCTACACAGCCTGAAAGTAGTAGAATCAGGATTTGAACCTAGATCTCTGTGGCCCCCAAACTGTACTTTTTCTGTGGCTTTGCACTGCGTGAGTGGAAGTCTCAGGCTAAATGTCCCTTGTTGGATGTGTCAGTAGCCACATGGACATGCCCATGGGGGGCCAATGGGGAGGAAGGCATGGCCTCCTGGCAATTAACCAATAGATTAAACCCATAGAAGTGGTCACAAGCAGCAGTCAACCCCCACCACTTCCTGGATCTCTAATACTTACCCCCTGGGGGTCAAGGGTTCCTCTGCTCTGTCACCTCAGGGATCCCTGGGGCCCTGGGCAAAGCTCAGAGCCCAAAAAGTCTGCACCTGGATGAGCATTAGGAACCTTCTCAGCCAAACCTCCCTGCATTTGGCAGGGGAGGAAGCTGAGGTACAGAAAAGCACAGAGACATAGCAAAGCTCACCAGTCCATGGCGGGCTGAGACACAGGCCCTCACCCCTGTCCCCCAAGCTTGTGAGAGCTCCTCCTCCCACAAGCTTGGGGGCCATTTGAGAAGCCTGGGGCCTTGAGCCGGTACCAACTGGTAGGTGTTGGGAATGCAGAAACAACTGGATTAATGTTGCCTTGGTCCAGTGGGTATTCATTTCTCAGGGTTTGGGTAGGGGCTAGATGACACAGCATATGGGGAGGATGGAGCTCCATCACGATAAAGAGCTCAGGGGGTGCCAGGCATTCCACGTGCCACCTCACACAACCCTCTGTTAAATGAGAGCATCACTGTCATATTGGTGATGAGGACACTGAGGCCCAAGTCACATGGCCAGGGAGTGGCATGGCCAGGACTCAAAGTTTCCATGTTGATGACCCCAACCCCCATGCCCCAATCTCTTGGAGCTCCCTCCTCCTCCCCAATCTAGGTCAGAGTTGGTGAGGATGAAGCACCACCCCCTCACCAAACCAGGTGCCTCCGAGCACCTGGAAAGAGGCTGCGCTGGGAGCGGCAGCGGGAGCAGGCTGGGAGACGGAGCTGTCAGCTTCCATCTGCGTGGGTTTGATGCCTGCTTCAAATTTCCGCTCCCATTTAGGGGTGGTGATTGAAGGCACCGGAGGGGAACCGCGCATCTTCCAGGATTATGATGATTATTTGCTGGATGATGACTCTATGTATATTCTTAAGCAGGAGGC
Source organism: Camelus ferus (assembly GCF_009834535.1). NCBI lineage: Eukaryota > Metazoa > Chordata > Mammalia > Artiodactyla > Camelidae > Camelus > Camelus ferus. The sequence goes on from NC_045711.1 coordinate 44,800,567, forward strand.
TGGTGCCAGGTGCCTCTCCTACAGTGACCTCGGTTCTTCACCGAGGCCTGCTGTCTGTGGGCTGCCCTTCCAAGTCACAGGAAACCTCTGCTGAGACCTAGAGGGCATGTGCAACTGGAGGTCCAGGCTCAGCCTCCCTGATGCACAGCTGGAACTCTCAGGCTGCCCTTGGTGGGTGACCTACCAAAGAGCTCTCTCTCAACCACCTCTGAGATTCATCTGTGTTTGTGTCAACTGTCAGAGGCAGGAAGTTCTTTCTCAAGTTCAACCTGTAGTGGGAAGGGCTAAAACACTAGACTAAGAGAAAAGGGACCCAAGTCCCAGTCCTGGCTCTACCACGACCATGCTGGGTGCCCACCCCTGGCCAAAGGTGCTTGATTGGTGACTCTTAAAGCTCTGTCAACTTCTAGTTCAAATCCGAGTCATCCTGCAGGTCACTCTCATTCTGTTGTTTAGACCCCAGAAGAGCCCAGTCTACTCCGCTCTCTGCTCTTGGGGCCAAGGTCTCCACCTGTTCCTATATATAACACCATGGTACAGCCAACCCCTCCCCCATAAAAAGCTGTGCCTTCCCCATCAGAATGGGGCCTCTGCCAGGCCCACAGTGGGTCTTCAACCACATACAAGGGCCCATTTCCATGGCAATATTGCTTCTCCCCATCCTCGGATACCCCAGGATCCCCTTTCACTAGGCTCAGACTCCACTTTTCCCCAGACCCTGGAGCACCAAGATGGACTGGATCCTCTTAGAACTTCACCTTACTCCTCATAGTGAGGTGGGAAGCCCCATGAAAAAGACCAGCAGGACCCCCAGGCAGGGCCACTACTCTCCTGCTGGCACCATCCGGTTCCCTGGCCCAGCAGCATTATTTCACTTTTTAAACTCTGGAACAGCTTACTTCTAGGAAAGCGGAACTTACCCCTAAGATTCTATTGGTTCCCTGAGCTAACTCCTGATTGGTCCATTTCCCTCACTCCTGATTGGTCCATTTCCCTCACTCCTGATTGGTCCATTTCTACAAAGCTTGTTCCTAAATAGTCACCTTTGTTATACCTTATTTGCATATGATGTTACAAAATGTTGCAAAGTCTAGACTGGTAGCCTATAAAAGGTTGTGTAAACCTACAGACGGGATCCAGAGCTTGGAGTGCTAACTCCTCTGGGCCCGCTGGCATAATAAAACTGAGTTCTCCAACTCTCCAAGTGCTGCTTGGTCTCTCACCCGGATCCAGGTTGCTGTCACCACTGAGCTGTAACACCGAGCTGTAACACACTTTTCTGCAACAATGGAGATGTTCGATCTGGAGGGGAAGGGGCAGTGCACAGAGATGCTCCAGACCCCACTGAAGCTCTGAAAGCCATCCAGGCCTCTGAATAGCCCCCTGAATCCCAGTGTCCATAGGCCAGGCCCATGAGCAGGCTCCTCTCCTATCCAGATTGTAATGTTCCAATCAGAGGAATGGCAGCAGCTCCTGCCCACCCCCCACCAGCCTGCCTCCCCACAGGTCAGGGCCAAAAGTGGGACCTCCCTCCAGAGGCTCAAGAGTTGAAGGGAAAAGGATGCGGTGAGATTGGGGGCTGGGGGCTGGGGGCAGAGGCAGCAGACGTGGAAAGAAGGGGCCAAGGTGTTTCCCTCAGTCTCTTGCAAATTTTCTATACTGAGGGCTCCAGGGCACCAATCTCTTCCAAAAGGCAGCTCCTCAACACAGGCTGCCTTTGCACAGGGAGCCTGCTGTTATTCTGTAGATTATTTCAGACCAATGAAAAAAGTCAAGCTTCTAAAGGTGCTTTATTCCCCCTTTCCATGAGATCGAGAAATCATCAATTGCCTGTATTAAGAATAAGACCACCACTTTAAAGGATGACTTTAGAGGTGGGTGAGGAGATAGGGAGGCTGATGAAATACTGGGGAAATAAAAGCCACTCTAGAAGCCTTCCTGGCTTCTTAGAAGGATAAGCCTGGTGAGTCCCATTCTGAAATCTACCAGGTTTCTCCCCATTCCCTTCTACAAAAGAGTTTTCCAAAAGCCTCCACATAGTAGGTCCTGTATGAGTGTGAGTAGGCTGAAGGAATGGAGAATTGGGGTCCCCAGCCCCCAAGGCCTTTGGGAGCCAGGTCTCCCAAGACTAAGGCACTGGAGGATATGTAAGTCTGTTTACTCCTTGGCAGAAGCATGTCTCTCTGGCTTCAAAGAAAAGAGGTTTAAAAAGGTTTGGGCACCAACATGCAGACATCAAAAGCATCCTGCCCAGTGCCAACCAAATGCATTAACTGCAAATGAAGCTGAAATGTGCAGATTCAATTTCCCTTGAAATATACCTGTCAGCCCGGAAGGAAAAGATTAGAGACTTGAGGGCTCTTCTTGGCCTACCGCGTCTGTCCTCCTCCCTGACCCCCAACCCCTCTGTTCCCCCACCCCTCCACATGACTCCAGCCCTCCTCGGGTTGATTGCTCATTTTCAAGTTATTTTGGGAAGGGAGGAGAAAGCTCCTCTGGAGATATGTTGGGGGGAAAGGCAGAGGGATCCTTATAACGATCTCAGCTGTAGAAAGTGAATTGAGGGTGCCTCTTTGGAGTGAAGATCCATCTATCTCAGGATTGAAAATGACACAACCCCTGCCCTATCACAAGGATGACCAAGTCGAGTAGGAGGGACCCAGATCTTGTACCAGAGCCCTCGAGACACAGCCCAACTGGAGAAACAAGGTTCCCCTAGTCTGATGAGGCAGAGGGAGTTCATGCTTCCCATGAGCCCCCAGCCTGACAGAGGAGACACAGCCCTGCTTCAGATGCACTCTTACCTGATGGAGGAGACAGCTCCACCCAAGATCCCCCAGTCTGAGGGTCAGTCAGCTTTCCCAATATCTAAGAAACAGAGTTTCCCAAGCCCTGTAGAGTCCCTGGAAGGGCCTTTACCAGGTTGGCCACAAGCAAGGACAGCTGCGGGGCGTCTGGGCACAGATGTTCTCCTCACATGCTCCCTGCCCAACACAGGGATCCAGGACCTCTCCCACAACCACACTCAGAGCCTGAGCAGGGCCCACCCAGCCCGGGCTGCCCTGCCCACCCTCAGCTATCACCCCTCCATTCACATTCCCCACAGAATATTCTAGGAATCCTGGGTTCCTGAGGCAGAAAGAGTAGTGTCCCCTCAGCCTGGCAACAGTCACCTAAAAACAAGCAACAAAATCAGCAAACCGTTACTGAGTGTTTACCACGTGCCAGGCACGTGCAATGTGCTGGGGATGAAACAGCCGATAAGACACAGTCCTGCCCACGAGGGAACTCCCCCGTCCCAGACCCAGAGTTGTCACGCAGTCTGGTGCCTGCATATTGAGCATGCCTGTATGAGTCCTGAGGAAATGCACCTGGGGTCGGGGTGGGGTGGAGAGGCTTCCCGGAGGAGTAGATATTTGGCTCAGAACTTGGAAAATAAACGGGAATTTGCCAAGTGAGGGAGAAAGGAGCATTCCAGCAAGGAAAGGTAAAGGCTCTGGGAATGAGGTGTAGCTTGTGGGGCTCAGGGATAAAGAACAGGGCAGTCTGGTTGTCTGCCTGAATCACCCCCAGAGTTTCTGATTCAGTGGGTCTGGGCTGGGGTCAAGGTGATGCTGATATATTTACTAGCCCAGGGACTATTCCTTCAAGAACCACGTTGTAAAGGACTGTGGCAAATTGCATTACTATTCCCATCTCCAGTTCCTCCTTGTAATAGAATTACATATCTGTTCCCTTTGCTGTGCAGTTTGCACCCACCTATGAGAGGAAGTAGAGTATATTTCCCTGTCCCATCGGGTTTGGCCACATGACTTGCTTTGGCCAATGAAGTGTCAGTGAACTTAACGTGGGCAGAGACTTTAAATTTGCTTACATGGTTCAACTTGGTGTCTTGTGCTTTTGCCGTCTGGCATGGGAAGAGTGTGCTTTGGAAGCTGCCGGTCTCAGAACAGAAGCCATGTGTCACAGACCTGAACCCAGCCTGCAGCTTGAAACAGAGCTGCCCCAGCCCACCTGAAGACTCATAGTGAGAAAAACAAGTGTTTGTGGTTGTAGGCCATTGAGATTTGGGGATTCTGTTATACAGCTTCATCACGACAGAAGCCTGATGAATACAAGGGCTTGGAATGACATGCTAAGTAATTTGGGATCAGTACAGGGAGGATAATAAAGGCTGAGTGTGAAGAAGATCTAACAGGACAAAATTGGAGGCAGCAAGGCTAGGTTGCCACGTTTCAGATGAGATGCAGGATGAATATCCCAGGGAGCACAGGGGAGGGGAGGGAATGGACTGGAGAGGCACAAAGATGCTAGAACTCAACCCACAGGACTCAGTGGCTGAAGAGGGGAGGGAGGCAGGAGAAAATTACAGTAACAGCCGCCCTACTGGACAGCCGCGGGGGGCTGGAACAGTTCCCTGAGAACACGGAGCCCTTCTGTTCCACAACGCCCCAGGAAGGCCTGTCACACCCTGCGAGCAAACACACATAGAGCTCCCCCCAGGACCCCCACCACCCACCCTAAGCAGAGTCCTAGCCAGGATGCTCACTGGGTCAAACTATGACCCCCTCCCCACCCACCAGCGCAGCATAAACGCTGCAGGGAGTTGCCTGGCTGAGGAACCGAAGCCTCTGCAATTTATGTTGTTTTTCTCGATCCATTTGGTTCTAAGTCAGCTGTAGACGAGCTTCGCCCACAACCGCCGGTCTTTTAATTTAATTGTGTGGTACTGGGGTGTTTTTCCCCTTGGCAAATACATCAAAATTGTCACGTTGTAAATAAACAGCCTTCTTCCCCCACTCAACACCCACCACCACACATGCACAGCTGCAACAGCTGGACGGGAAGAAGGCCCACCAGGGACATGGATCCCCACGGAAAGCAGGGAAGCTCCCTCGGAAGGAAGTGAGATTAGAGACCTGCCTTCCAAGATGGAGGAACGCAGGGATAGATTCTCCTGCAAGCCCCCGCCAATTAGAGACTGAACAGAGCGCTGGCAAGGACTAGCCATGAGCTGGGCTACCGGGGAGCATTCCTAGCCTGTCTGAGCCTCAGTCTTCTTATCTGGAAAATGGGTTTCACTGTGAATCAAAATACATCATAGCTGCAACAGACCTTGTCGACTGTACACAGTTACAGTGTCACAACTACAGGAGCAAGCTTGGGCTTTATCCCAGCTCCATCACTTACTGTGTGATCTTGGGCAGGTTATTTAATCTCTCTGTGCCTCAATTTCCTCGTTTGTAAAATAGACTTAAAAAAGTGCCTGACTCAAAGGACTAGGGGAAAAGTCAATGCAGTACATGTAAAGCATCTAGAACAGAGCCCGCACATGGTAAGGGACTGATGGATGTTAACGCAACGTTATATCCAGCAGGAAACTGATTAGAGAGGCACAACCTCCCTCCAGATTACTCAGTATCTAAGTCTCAGGCTGTATTCCTCAGAGTGGGAGACGCAGACAGTTTGAAGGCCAGGAGACCACATGGCAAGAATTCTTTGTGGCTGACTTCTAACTCTTGAAAATCAGATCTCACTGTGGAATGTCCCCACCACCACCGGCACCACACACACACACACACACACACACACACACACACACACACACACACAGCAAAGGAAGCAGAGTTGCCGTGGTGGCCGTCCCACTAGGAGGCAATAAGTAAGGAAAGGAGACCCCTCCAGCACATCCCCACAGGGCAAGAAAAAGTGGAGGTCCCTCCTCTTGGGTTGAGGTACCAACAGAGAGAAAAGAACAGAAATCCATTCATTCCAGAAATATTAATAATTCACCCCCTACTGTTGTAAGTGCTGGGAAGACAGCCATGAAGAAAACGGACAGCAGCCCCCCCTCTTTGGAATATCCCTTCTGTGGGATGTGATGGGAAAGTCCTGGGCTCGGCCTCGCGTGCCGGGCTGTGGACCCGACCTTGTCACTTTTGGGCTTTGTGATCTTGAGTGAGTCATTCAGTACCTCCTCCTCACCCCACTTTCCTCCTCTGTAAAGAGATGATCGCTGGTGCCTGCAGTGTTGTCACGGGGCTCAAATGAGAGTGCGTGCCTCCTAGGGGCTCGATAAATGCCTGTTTTTAGCGTCTGCTATTTCAGTTTCTTTAATCTGTGCAGTGGAGACTATTCGTTGTCTCTCCCTCTTCCCTGAGTGATGGGACCCTGGGTTTTAGCAGGACATGTGGCTCTCCAGGATCAACCACGTTTCCCAGCCTCCCTTGTAGCTCGATCTGAAGGTAATTGGGGGCCCTCCAGCTCCACTGGTCCCCCATCTCCCTTCTAATTGGCTGGAAGGTAGACCCAGGGGACATGCTGGTCAGTCATCTTGCCCGTGCTAAGGAGGGCATCACCCTGAGGAGCGTGCGACCGTCAGATAGAAGGGATCCCCGATACCAAGAGGTCGCCATGTTAAGTTATACTGCTCAAGACAGCCTATAAACATGAGGAGGAAAGAAACATTGATCTTGTTCAAGCTGCTATTACCTTTGGCCTGTGGTGTAGCAACAAAAGCTGTATCCCAGTTGAATAAGACCATTTGTCCTGAGTCATCACAGCTGCCACTGAAGCTAGCTGGTGAGCAGTGGGAAAGAAACATGGGGAGCAAGGCTTTTGCACACAGTAAAGTGCTGTGCACATGTGAGCAGCTCAGATCAAACCTGTGGGTGGGGGTAGGACTGGACCACGGAACATCAAGGCTGAAGAGACTGGGTTAGGGAGGAGGGTGATGAAAACAGACAAGTGTGTGATGACTCCAGGGGGTCTTGTTTGGAAGATGAAAAGAATGATAGAGCTGGTTACAGGGTGTGACAGGGAGAGGAGGGCATCTGGGAGGAGTTGGGGGCGGTGAGCTCAGTCTGGGGCCCATGGAGCTGAGAAGAGTGCATGACCGCCAGGATGCAGGGGAGATTGAGGAACTGGAGGTAGAGACATAGCAGCGATCTTGCTGAAACCCCGGTCTAGACACAGGGGTGACCAAAACATTTGGAGGGGAGATGGACAAACACTTGACACGTAAGTGCATAATGTGAGATATACAACAAAGGAGAAGAGTCAAATGCTATCTGAGTGAATAGAGAGGTTGTGTGAGGAGAAGCAGGGCAAGACTCCAGGAGCTGACGATGTTTAAATGGAGACCTAGACTGTGTGGAGCACTTACAGGCAAACAGAAGGTAGGAAACAGAGCAGAGAGAGAGACGAGCAGAGAAAACAGCATGAGCAAAGGCCCTGCGGTGAGGGAGACTTCAGCGTGATTGAAGGTAGGGGCAATGGAAATACTTCTTTTGGCTGTCCAACATTAGAATCCCCTTCCTATGTTTGAGGAGTCTCCTACTTTTCCAGCAAGAACAGCTTCCCACACTAGTCACTAACAAAGTCAAATAATTACATTTCCAGTCTCCCTTGCAGCTAAGCTGCAGGCACCTGACCTGGCCATGTCACCTGAGGCATGTCATGCCTTGCTCTGTCACCCAGGACTCCACGGGCTGCACAGAGAACACAGGCAGGGCTGCTTTGTCCTTGAGGATTGAAGTTCTGTTAGAGGAACCCCACTTTACCCAGATCTCAGCCTTTATACCGAGCCCCTCTCTGCCAGATAGATATCTGCTTTCTGACCCCCAAATACGTAACCATGCCATTTTTATCTGAAACCCTGCACTTGCCACAGAGCTCTTTGTGGACCCAGACACCTACCCTCTTAAGCAGAATTCTACTTGATTCTACGGAACTCCTCGCAGCTTCACAGAACTCAGCTCTCGGCTTTTTTGAAAAACAGATTCCAATATTGATATACAGAGGCCACCTTTATTCTGCATCACCCTGGTTGGTTAAACAGAAACTCACCCGGCTACACAGAATCCTGCCTTTTTCTTCAGAACCACGCTTGGTTGTGCTGAACCCTCAGCGATTTTATAGAAATCTGAATTCACAGAATCCTGCTTTGTTACGGGGAAACCTGCTGTGTTCGACGCAGCCCTGCCCCATTAGAGAGGACTCAACATCGTTACACCAGCATGGTGGACTCAGACACCTGCTCTGGGGTTCAGGACCTGCTGTCAGCCTGATCCCTGCTCACCAACCTCGTTGCTCCATAGAACCCACTTTGGCTGCACAGAGCCCTCCCGGGAGGTTCAGAACCCTGATTTTTAAAATAGAGCCCAGAATTGGTACATAGGAACCTAGTGGGTTACACCAAACTCATCTCTGTCTCATGGGACCCTGTCCTGGTACGTGTTCCCCCACGAAGCCCAGCATCACCCTTGTGGCTTCTCTAAGGACCCTGCACCTGCACAAGCCTTTGCAAGGTGAGTGACGGGAAGAACAGCTAACGGGTCCTCCTGATGCCACCCTCGCTCCAGGTGAGGCCGGGAGGACTTGTGCCCCCACCCCAGATCGGGGTCCAGGCCCCCCTGCGCTCCTTCCTCTCCCGCCAGGGAGGACTTAAGCTTGAGCTCTGCAGAGCAAGAGGCCGGCAGGGACTCTGGTCAAGGCCTCGGGGAGGGACGTAAGCGCCCACCTCACTTCCCCTCAGTGCTGGCCCCGGCCGCCTGGGCACAAATCTACTTGGACAGAAATAATCAGCCGAATTAATTTAGCTTTAAATAGCAGCACTGAGAATGTTTCCACAAAATTTTCTCCGAGGAGAGCTAAGCAGAATTAATGATGGCACAATATCAGAGAGAAATGTTATTTATTAAGGCCTAATCATTCCGGGGAGGGGGAAGTCATTATAGTGTAATAAAGTGGAAATCAGCCAGCCCGGCCCAGCCCGGCCCTGCTCAGCCCAGGAGCCCTGGGAGGCCCCCCAGGATCAGGGGAGCCTTGCAGAGAAGCTTCCTGAAAAATGAACAGCTTCTGCTGGGGTCTCCCTGGTCCCGGAGGGCTGGGCTAGGTTCCCTGGTCCCGGCCATGTTTCTTACGGGCTGTGTCCACACCGGCCCGTTTGCTTCATGGTTGAACATCTCTGAAGGGGAGTGGCCTCGACAATCAACCACCAAGACACCGTCAAGGAATGGAGGTCTCCAAAAGAAGACCCTGCCCTGCCCCACCCCACTTCCTGCTGCCCCCACCTGAAAGCATCCTTCGTCCATTTCTTCTCTCAACTCTTATTTACTGAGCGCCTAAATCTGAGAGCCCAGCACTGCCCTAGGTGCTGGGGATAGAACAGTGGGAAGGGGAGCAACCAAGTAAATAAACAAGATGAAGTCTGGCAGTAATTGTGTTCTGGAGACGATAAAGCAATAGACGGTGACAGGAAAGGGTGAGTGATTTAGGCGGCGCGATCAGGGAGCGGCGTGAGAGAAGGCGGCTTTGGAGCTGAGACTCTAACAACGAGGAGGAGATGGTCCTGTGAAGAGCTGAGGTGGGGGAAGGACTTCCAGGCAGAGGGCACAGCACGGGCAAAGGCCTGGAAGAGGGAAGAAGCGTGGCTTTCTGAAGGAAGAGTGAGAAGGCCAGAGTGGCTGGGGCCTGGTGGGTGAACAGCGGAGTGACAGGGCCTCCCTCTGTGTCTGTAATTGTGTTACCAGGAGTGCAGGGACGGGTCAAAACCACCACGGGGAAGATGAGTTTCAGAGGAGCAAGGGTGAGGGGCCACTCATCCTACAGCCACTGCCCACCCTGAGGTCCTCCTCTCACCGCGACCTCCAACGTGCCCGGCACTGATGTGAGAGGCCTCTTAGGTCCCCACCTGCATGAGTTACAGGCTACCAGACAAGGCAAGATGTTGGTGCACTCAGGAACCACCACCAAGCAGCTGCTGTGTGCCGGCCACCATTTTCCTTAAGGGCCACTGACAGGGTGGAAAAGGTCTGGAGGAGGCTGTCTGCCATCTGCTGGGGACATGCTCTCCAGGGATTGGTCTGGGTCTATGGGTCAGCAAGACATTTGATCTCTAAACTCCAGTCCTTCAACTATAAAATGGGGTAATTGTACCTACCTTGTGGAATTCTTTAGGGGATTAAGTTAGCTGCAAGTCAACTGGTGTTGGGCTGATCTGGGGCAGGCTCAGCTGGGCCACTCTGTTGTGGGGGGTGGTGTCTGGGTGGCTCTGCTTTCCATGGCTCTCATCCTCCTTGGGCCAGCAGCCTAGCTGTTCTTGTCATAATAATGGCAAAAGGCAAAAAAAAAAAAAAGTAAAGAGAAACATTCAAGCTTTTCAGGACTGGACTCAGAACTGTCACACTGTCACTTCTGCCCCATTCCATTGGCCAAAGTCAGTCACACCTCCCAGCCCAGAGACAAAGGGAACTGAATCCACTCTGTCCATTAAGGGAAGGAGCTGCAGAGTCCCATTACCAAGGGCATGGACGCAAAAAGGCGTTAAGATTTGGGGCCAGGAATGCGATTTACTATGGGCAGGATCCTCTGAGACCCTAGATCCAGCTGAGCCTGAACCAGGTTCACCACCTGAGTCCAGCTGATCTTCCTGCCCTGTCCATACCTCAAGAGATTCCATGTTTTGCTTAGCAATGGAGGCAATTTTCTTCTAAGAGAGCAAAGAGGAGCCCTAGGACATATTGAGTCCCACTCTGTGACAAGCCCTCTGCTCGAAGCTGTACATCCTCTCTCACCCCTGAACTTCAAACAGTAGCTCTGTGAGGTGGCTGTGAACATTCCCATTCTGCAAATAGGAAGCAGGGCAGAGGGACCGTGTGACCCGTCCACGGTCTCTCGGTGAGAAAGCAGCTAAGTGGTCAGGGCTGAAAGCGCCCAGATGGTCAGCCTGAGAATGAAGCACGTGCTCTCCCCACTTTGTAACTGTGACCCTAGCTGGGATCCTGTGTCCCTTGCTCCCCTCAGCCGGCCAAACTAGCAAAACTAATGTCTGCTGAGCCCTTCCTATGTGCCGGGGACCTGCTAAGCACTTCAAATGTGTCGGCGCCGGTAATCTTTGCAAAGCCCCTGTGTGTGTTAGTATTATCTCTATTTCACCCAGAGGAAGCAGCCTTAGAAAGGTTAGCGGATTCACCCAGGTAGTAAATGATGGAGCCAGGATTCCAACCTCTTCTGTCTGGCAGCAGAGCCTGGCCTCGAGGCCTCTGTTTAGGCAAAAAGGGAGGGTCACTGAAGCCCCAGGAGCAGATGGGAAGGTCAGAGGCATCAAACCTAGACCACTCTGCCTCTTCCTAGGGGACCATCCCCCCACGCTCCCCCAGCCTCACAGATTCTCAGCTCACCCAGCCTCACAGATTCTCAGCTCACCCCTCAGTGCCTGATCACCGGCCTCCACGCCAATGGGCCACCCCTCTCTCTGGCTGCAGACGTGATAAATGGCTCCAGTTATCCCCTCCAAGCTGTGATTTAATGTAAAGTTTTATTAATGGCAACTCTCAGAGGAAAGCACTAGCCCACTCCATTCTGAAGCATGCACTCTGTGTGCAGAAATGAAAGGGCGAGAGGGGAGAGGCACCACCCTCATCTCCAGGTCCATGGGCACGGAAACTACTCTGCACCCCTCCCTGCCCAGGCCCCAGGCTGAATGGACGCCATGGTTTTTGCCTGGCATGTTCCACCCATTGCTAATGCTTTGTTGCTTCTTTGACTGACAAATTAGGGGTTTGAACAAAATGCGGGAGAGGGAGGGGGAAAGATGGCAGCTGCTCAACCTGCAATTAAGAGGGGGTGAGAGAAAAGAGAGGCCAGGAGGGTACGGAGCCATCCCACAAACATTCCTTCATCTTGTCCGGCTCTGACTTGCGTTTTGAGCGCTAGTATAAGCAACCCTCTGTTAACCACTGATGAGTTTTCCACTCGGAGCCTGCTCTCTGCATCATCCCACTGATTCAGGCCGAAAGTTCCTGTCCAGCTTTCAGACCAGCCGTCCCAGGACATCTGAGACTCAGGCTGGGCAGGTTTCACTTGTCCCCTTGGACAGATGGAAAACTGAGGTCTGGAGAGAGGTAGTGCTTTATCGCAGATCACAGTGGGACCGTGGGAGCTAGCGGGAGAGCTAGCCCTCGCAGCCCAGGTTTCTGACTCAGTCTGGGATTCTGCAGAAAGCTACGTTACGTGGTCATGGATGGTCTGCAGTGGGGAAGGGGCGTGGGCATCTCCTCCCCACTTCCCAGGTAGACTCTGAGTCACCAGTCACAGAGCCTCGCACATTCTGGAAGGTGTGTGTATTCATGTGCATGTATGCAATGGGTGCTCGCCTGAGACTTACCTGATACTGTGAAGTCCACCTCTTCCCAGTATTAACATAGAAAGAGGCCCTAAGCTACTCATTCAGTCAACAAACGTGTACTGAGTGCCCAGGACAGGCATGCGCTAGGGAAAGAATGGGAGGCCAGTCCAGACCCTGCCCCCAAAGCATTTCCAAACACCAACAGATCATCTCAATACCCTCTAAAAATGAGGTAAAGCAGGCAGGAAGGTACAAAGGACCCTGGAGGCCCCAGACGGAAGTACTGTTTTGTCTGTCCCGGCCTGTGGATGGGGATGCTCTCAGCTAGGAATGCACTCGGCTGGCCTGTGTTATTCCTAGCGAGCCGCCAAGACACTTCCACACCAGGGCCATTGTTGTGGCTGGACCAGCCCTTGTGGTTCTTATGATGATCCCAGGACACAAACTTCAGTAAAAACCATCAGAGAAGTTTGAGGAAGAAGATGTATGACTCATAGGCCCTGGAGGGTGCACAGTATGCTGAAGGGCCACACAGTGAGGTAGAGGGGAGAGACGGATTGCAGACCTGGGGCTCTGCCTTTATTCGAGTCCAAGTGTGGCATATCTAGGGTTTTGTTTTGTTTTGGCTCACTCTTTATTGGTAATTTAAAGCATAAGAGCAGGAATTAGGGTGCAGGAAGAGAGAAGCAGGGTCATTCAACCGGTCCATTATCTAGGTTAGCCAGGGCTTTCTGAAAGAGAGCCCTTCCTGGATGGGGCAGCTTAGTTCCTTATCTGGCAGCTTGGCTGGTAGCTGTGTTATAAACTGGCACTATGTTTGTTCAAGATGGAAATCTTGTAAAATGGTTGCCTCCACAATCAAACGTAATGTCAGGCACTTACACTGCCGGTACCTAAGCCAGCCTTGGTGGGATGAGGTCAAGGAACATTTCCAGGAGGAAAACGTATCCAAAATGAGACTTAGCCAAGGAAAGGGGATGGGAGGTAATTCCAGGCAAAGAGAACAGTGCCGAGGAAGAATAAGTGGGTCTCAAACTTGCAGGAGAAGGAGGCATTGGCTAGAGGGTCTGAAATGAAACTGAGGTTGGAAGAGGCCAGATCCCTCAAGGCCAGGCTAAGGAAGTTGTGCTTCCCCCCAGGAACCAAGTGGCTTTAAGCAGGGAGGTGAGGAACTGATGCTTCAGAAAGAGTGCCCTGGCTACCATGTGCAGAAGGGATGGAGGCTGGCAGGACCATGGTGGGAAGAACAGTGAGAGGCTGTTACCATGGTCCACAGCAGGGAAGGTACAGATTGTGGCCTGAATTAGGGAAGATGGCAGTGGAGAGTCAACACAGATTAAGGGATTTCCAATGACGTGCAGAGGTCAGGTGAGGAAGGACGCATCCAAATGCCACTCTGGTTCCTAACACGGGCAACTGTGGCTGAAACAGCAGGAGAAGATTCCTGAGAGGAAGTGGAGATCGAGGAGATAAATGTCCACGATTTTTTGAATGGATATCCTTAATGTGTAAAATTAGATAATGTTGAGTTTCCCAGGGCTCTCAAGCTGGACCACATGGATGGTAATAATGGGAAGGTGGTAATCAAAAAAGAAACTGTTTCCCTTGTGACAGTAAACCTGGTACCCCCAAGGCTTGGAATTGGACCTCCTGTTGGGGAGGATGGGTGGACCTGTGATTTCACACCCCTCTGCAACTCTGTTTCTTCCTTCCCTGGGGCCTCCAGCATGCTGGCCTGGCAGAGTACTGCTACCCTTTTAACCTTTTTTTACCCCTCTTTCCTTTTTAAAAAAAAATTTATTAACATAGAATAAAATTGGCTTTTGTTTGATTATAGTTCTTTGAATTTTAACACATGTATAGATTTGGGTGCCCACCACTACCGAGCATTTCATCGCCCCCAGAAACCCCTCATGCTGCCCCTTTGCAGTTAAATATTTTCCCCAGCCCTATCCCTTGGCAACCACTAATCTGTTCTCCAACACTATAGTTTTGCCCTTTCCAGAATGTCATATAAATGGAATCACACAATATGTGACCTTGTGAGATGGGCTTTTTTTCACTCAGCACAATGCCTTCAAGACTCATCTAAAGTGTTATGTATATCAACGGTTCTTACTGCTGAGAACTACCTCATTTTATGGATGTACCACATCCATTCACCCATCAAGGACAGTTGGGTTGTTTCCAGTTTGGGATGATTATGAATAGAACTGCTATGTTCACCTACAAGTTTTTGTGTGAATGTAAGTTTTCATTTCTCTAGGGTAAACACCTAGGCAAGGGATTGCTGAGCTGTAATGAGTATATGTTTAATAAGAAACTGCCAGGCTGTTTTCTGGAGCGCCTGTACCATTTGCATTCCCACCAGCCATGTGTAAGAGTTTCAGTTTCTCCCTGTCTTCACCGGGGCTTATTATTGTCAGCGTTTTTTACTTTAGTCATTCTAATAGGTGTGTGATAGTATCTCACTGCAGTTTTAGTTTGTTTTCCCCTAGTAGCTAATAATATTGAACATTTTTTCATGTGCTTGCTTGCCATCTATAAATTCTCCTTGATAAAATGACTTTTCCCCATTCTTCATTAAGTTGTTTTTGTTTAAGTATTTGCTCACTTTTATTAACACTTATTAAGTACAACTTAATAAATGTTTATGTGTATATATATATATATATGTATCATATATATATATATATATCATATATATATGATACAAGTCCTTCATCAGATACATGATTTGCAAATATTTTCTCCCAGTTTATATCTTGTCTCAGCAGTCTTTCACTTAGCAAGAGTTTTTAATGAAGTCTGAGTTACCAAATTTTTATTTTACAGATAATGCTTTTGGTATCATATCAAAGAATTCTTTGCCTAGGCCAAAATCACTGAAGTTTTCTCCTATGATTTCTTCTAAAGTTTTTATAGTTTTACGTTTAAATCTATGTTCTATTTGGATGGAATTTTTTTTTTTTTTTGAGGGGAGGTAATTAGTTTATTTATTTGTTTATTTACTTACTTACTTACTTAATTTATTTATTTAATGGAGATACTGAGGATTGAACCCAGGACCTCATACATGCTAGGCATGTACTCTACCACTGAACTATACCCTCCCTACTTGGATTGAATTTCGTATAAGCTTAGGGTAAGGTTCACTTTTGTATATATGGATGCCCAATTATTCCAATACCATTTATTGGAGGAAAAAAACTATCATTTCTCCACTGAATTGCCTTTGTGACAGATCAAATGATCACATTTGTACACGTCTGTTTCTGGAGTTTCTATGCAGTTCTATTAATCTATGTGTTGTTTTTTTTTCTTTGCATATGTGTCTTTCTTTTTGCAATTACCATACTCC
Source organism: Camelus ferus (assembly GCF_009834535.1). Classification (NCBI taxonomy): domain Eukaryota; kingdom Metazoa; phylum Chordata; class Mammalia; order Artiodactyla; family Camelidae; genus Camelus; species Camelus ferus. Next base: position 44,816,058 of record NC_045711.1, read on the forward strand.
CTTGATTAGTATATAAGATTTATAGTAAGTCTTTAATTGGGTACTGTCACTCCTCCAACTTTATTCTTCTTTTTCTAAATTGTTTTGACTATTCTACTTTCTTTGCTTTTTTCATATAAATTTTAGAATCAGCTCATCTATGTGCAAAAAATTCTGCTGGATTTTCATTGGAATTGCTTAAATCAATAGATATATTTGGAGAAAACTGGTTCCTTTATTATTTTGAATCTTCCAGCATACCCACATTATATGTCTTTCCATTTATGTAGGCCCTCTTTGACTTCCTTCATCAGCATTTTGTAGTTTTCAGCATACTAAACCTCTACACATTTTGTTAAATTTACACACAAGTATTTCATATTTTTGAAGCTATTATTATAAATGACAGTTTTTTAACATTTTTTATTTATAATCATTTTACAATGTTGTGTCAAATTCCAGTGTAGAGCACAATTTTTCAGTTGTACATGAACATATATATATTCATTGTCACATTTTGTTCTCTGTGAGCTACCATAAGATCTTGTATGTATTTCCCTGGGCTATACAGTATAATCTTATCTATTCTACAATTTTGAAATCCCAGTCTATCTCTTCCCACCCCCCACCCCCTTGGCAACCACAAGTTTGTATTCTATGTCTGTGAGGCTATTTTTGTTTTGTATTTATGCTTTGTTTGTTTGTTTGTTTAGATTCCACATATGAGCGATCTCATATGGTATTTTTCTTTCTCCTTCTGGCTTACTTCACTTAGAATGACATTCTCCAGGAGCATCCATGTTGCTGCATAAATGACACAGTTTTAAAATGTTGGTACCCAATTATTTGTTGCTTGTATATAGAAATATGATTGACTTTTCTGTCTTGATTTTGGATCCTGCCACCTTCCTAAACTGCAACTTGGTTGTAGGAGTTTCTGTTTTTGTAGATTGCTTAGAGTTTTCTACATAGACAAACATTTGGTCCTTGAGTAGGGACAGGTCTATTTATTACTTTTCAATCTGTATGCTTCTACTTATTTCTCTTCCCTGGTTGCATGGGCTGGAACTTCCAGTGGTGAGTGGACATCCTTGACTTGTTGCTGACCGTAAGGGGAAAACATTCTAGTTCCACCATCAAGTACGATGTTAGTTATAAGTTTTTTATAGATATGGTTTATCAGGTTGAGGAAGTTCCCCTATATTCCTAGTTTGTTGAGACTTTGTATCATACATCAATATTCAATTTTGTTAAACATTTTTTTTGCATTAGTTGAAATGATCATGTGATTTTTCTTCTTTAGACTTAATATGGCGCCTGATATTGATTAATTTACAAATATCTAATCAGCCTGGCATTCTTGTAATAAACTCCATTTAGTCATAGTGTATTATTCTTTTTATATATCACTGGAATTAATTTGCTAATATTTTGTCAGGGAATTGTGTGTCTATATTGATGAGAAAAATTGACCTATAGTTTTCTTTTTTTACACTTTGTATGTCTAGTTTTGGAGTCAGGATAAAACTGGTCTCACAAAATGAGTGGGGAAGTATTCCCTCCTTCTCTATTTTCCAGAAGAGATTGGGTAGAATTTGTGTTATTTCTTCTTTAAATGTTTGGAAGAATTTGACAGAGTAATCATCTTGACTGGAAGATGTAATTTTTGAAAGATTTTTTTATCTACAAATTCAATTTTTTTAAATAATTATAGGACTGTTTAGGTTATCTATTTTATCATGGATGAGTTTTGGTAATTTGTGGTTTTTGAGGAACTGGTCCATTTCCCCCAAGTTGTCAAATTTATGTGTGTGGAGTTGTTCATATTATTCCCTTCTTATCCTTTTGATATCTGTAGTGCTAGCTCTTCTTTTATTCCTGATATCAGTAATTTTGTCTTCTCCCTCTTTCTTTATTTGTCTTGCTCAAAGTTTATCAATTTTATCGATATTTTAAAGAACCAGCTTCTGGTTTCACTGATTTTCTCTATTGGTTTTCTGTTTTCATTATCACTGAATGGGGTTCAGATTGATTGATTTGTGCTTTATCTTCCTCCTTCTGTTTGCTTTCGGTTTATTGGCTCTTCCCTTTCTAGTTCCTCAAGATGGAACCTAACATTACTGATTTAAAACCTTTCTTCTTTCCTAATATGTGTTTAATGCTATAAATTTTCCTCTTACCACTGCTTTAACTGCATGCCACAAATTTTGATAGTCGTGTTTTTATTTTCATTCAGTTCAAAATATTTTCTAATTTCCCTTAAGGCTTCTTACTTGACTCATGGATTATTTAAAAGTATGTTTAATTCAAAGTATCTGGAGGTTTTCCTGTTATCTTTTCATTATTGCTATCTAATTTAATTCCATTATGTTCAGAGAACATATTTTGTATAATTCCTATTTAAAGTTGTTAAGATTTGTTTTATGACCCAGTATATCCTCTATCTTGATGAATATTTCATGTGCACTTGAAAAGAATGTACATTCTACTTTAGTTGGGTTGAATGTTCTGCAAATAACTGTTAGATCCAGTTGATTGATGGTGTTGCCCATTTCTATTGATTTTTTTTTTTTTGGTCTACTAGTTCTTTTAATAACTGAGAAAGGAGTGTTAATGTTTCCAATTATAATTATGGGTTTGTCTATTTCTCCTTTCAGTTCTGTCAGTTTTTGCTCCATTGTTAAGTGAATCCACAGTTAGATTTTTTTTGTCCTCCTTATGAATTAATCTTTTTATCATTATATAAAATCCCATTTTATCCCTAGTAATCTTCTTTGCTCTGAAGTCTACTTTGTTTGATATTAACAAAGCCACCCAGATTTCTTTTGATTAGAATTTGCATGATACATATTTTTCTATCCTTTTACTTTTAACCCATCTATATAAATATATTTGATGTGAGTATCTTGTAGACAGCACATATTTGGGCCAGGGTTTTTTTTTTTTAATCCATTCTGATGACCTCTACACTTAAATGGGTCCATTTAGATTATTTACATTTAATGTAATTATTGACATATTTGGATTTAGATCTACCATTTTGTCAGTTTCCTGTTTAACCTCTCTATTCTTTTTTTATTTGTTTCTCTATTTCCTCTTTTCCTGACTTATTTTGGGTTAAGTAAACTTTTTTTGCATTTCATTTAAATTTATCTATTGTACTTTTTACTATATCTCTTTTTATAGCTTTTGTTTTTTGGGTTTTTTTTGTTTTTTTTTTTAGTGGTTGCTCTAGGAATTAAATTATATATAATTAATTTATATATATATATATATATATATATATATATATATATATATATATATATATATATATATATATATATATATATATAAAACTTCTTCAAGGTCACACAGTAAGTGAGTGGCAGAGCCAGAATACCCCAGGCAGCCTGTGGCCAGAACCAGAAACATAACTACTCCCTCTGGTTCCAATCTGGCCTAGCAGAAAGCCCCTTGGGCTGGACCAAGCCAAGAACCCAGAGCCAGTTATAAAGCACCTTGACTCCAAGAGTTGAGAAGGTATCCCAAGTCACCCCATTAAAGCAGGACCCTGCAGGGCTTCAGCTACCAAATTTTCAGGTGCTTTAAAAGAAGAAATAGCTAAGGTGTAGTCCTAAGAATGATGCCCCAGGATACAGGGCAAATTCTGTCACCTGTTCCCTCATCAATAACTCATGGAGCAAGAGTGACTGACAGCCCATGGCCTTGACCTCCAGGTCAGGACTGTAAACAACATCCTAGGCTTGCTGATGAATGTGGCTCACCAGGAGCTCAGGCAGCAACCTCAGGATCAGAGGCAGGGACCCTAAACCCCAAACTTCCTACCACCCCAGGCCTGCCAGGCCTCCAGGCTTCTCAGCCTCCACCGCTACCCTGTTCCGTCCTCTTGAATCTTCCCAACCTCGCTCTCAGTCTCTCCAGCCCTGCTCCTGCCCTTCTGCTGGGTCTCCTTTTTGTTCATCTTTTGCAACTTCTCCCTTATTCTTCATTACCCTTTTCCCTCCTTCTCAATACTTCCTCCTCCTTCACTCTCCCTCATCTTTCTCTATTCCTTCCCTCTTGTCCATCCCAAATTTAGTCATTCATTCATTCATTCAACAATCACCAGGTCCCTCTTGTCCATCCCAGATTCAGCCATTCATTCATTCAATAATCACCTGGGATAAACATGGACAATTCCAAAAAAATGAGGACACTTCTTTGCCCTGGAGGGAGGAAAGCACAGTTCTAGTAAGAGAGACAGATGAAAATGCAATATGACAAGTTCCCTAAAACATCCAGGCCCCTAGGCTGATTTGAAGAAGCTTCTCTCCCCCTCCCCCATACCCTGAATCCAAGCAAACTTATTCCCAGTGTAAGAAGCTTCTCAGCCTCATCCAAGTGCAAAGGGATCTCTTCCTCTGGGAAAACACGTTGGATTTCAGCTCCTCCTTGCTCTCTTAGCTAGGAGTCTTTGTGCTGTGTACAACCAGCCCAGCAGCTCATGGCAGCCCTGCCCGGGGGTTCACACCTCAGCCAGCGAATAATGCTGCTTCTCTGGACCTTCCTGGACCTTTGAGCAGAACCAGAAGGCCCCACAGCTAGATGAGGGAAGCTCACACAGTGCTCACCAGGAGCTGCCTGACACCTCTATAATCCAGGCTGGCTGGGGCCTCTCTCTTGCTTCTTTGGCTGAACTCCCTCCCTCTCTTCCTCTCCCTCATTCTCTGAGGCTCAGGAAGACAGTGCATCTCTTGCCTGTCATTTTTCTGTGCAGTTGGAATCGACAGGTCCTCAGGCGGAGGGACTGGCCCCTCCTCTGACAGCAAATTAGTTCTAGATAAATGAGTATTGGTTTTGCTCTGTTTGGTTTTCATTTGTAGCTATCCTTTGATTTTTTCCCCCCTGCAAAATTGGTTAAGCAATGATAGCGTGGCCTGGATCCGCAGTTGCACTGATTGAGAGGCTCCTGGAAGCTGCATCTTTCAATGGGTTTTCTGTTTTGTTTTGCTTTCCACCTCACCCCCAACTCAACTGCCTCTCCTCGATTTGTGAGAGAAGCAGGAAGGGTGGGAAGGAACATATGCAGAGCATTATTTAGTGCCAGGCACTGTGCAGGTGATCTATGCCAGTTGTCTCATTCTAGCTTCAAAAAATAAAACAAAACAAGCCAATGTGGTGGGCATTATTCTTCCTGTTCTTCCAACGAAGAAAATGGAGTTGAGAAAGATTCAGAAACATGTTCAAGATTGCACAGCCAGAGATCAGCAGAGCCAGCTAGGGAACCCACTGCTTCCCTGCCAGATGCGTGTGTTTTATTCCTGGCCAGTTCACCATGTGACCCTCAGCAAGCGGTCCTCTCTGGACTTCAGGCTACCCTTCTGTGAAGTGAAGAGAGCCTGGAAGGGAGCGTGGTAGGATAGGGGAACTGGGAGAGGTGGAGAGCAACCAGGAGGGGCAGTGGAGTGGGCTGGCTCACAGGTCTGCTTGCTGGCCAGGCAGTTTTCCAGGGCCAGTCAGCCTTAGTCACGGAAGCAGCAAACAGGAGCTCTGACTCGCTTGCTCCCTCTCCCTCCTCCATGGCGTCATACAGTTGCTGGGCATTGCAGACCTCAAGAACTCAGGGCTAGAAGGTTCTTGTGGACTTTGTGATACCTGGGGCTTAGGATTTAGCATGACTTTAACTCCTGGGGTGGGTATGGTTGGGGGGATCCTCTGTGGATTGGTCAAGCACTCCGAGATGTCCCCAAGGCTTAAGACCGGCTTAACCACACCAAATTGGGGAAGGAAAGGGAAGAGGCTTCTGGGGGAGCAGCAACAAGGTGAAGGGGAAGGGCCCATGTTGAAGAGTCAGAAGAATTGGGTGTAAGCCCCTCCCATTACCACACCTCTTAGCCGTGTGACCTTAGACAAGTCATTTCACCCCTCAAGAGTCAAAAAAAAAAAAAAAACTTGACATTTGAGATCTTATCATCTTCCAGGCACTGATCTAAACACTTTCCGAATATTAACTCATTTAATCCTCAAGACAGCTCCAAGGAAAGCATTAGCCTTACTTCACAGCCATCAAAATTGAAAAGAGTTGTGAAGATCAAACAAGGTACTATTGCTACATTACAAAGTACCGCCAAATGGCTGGAAACAGCCATATTTTCTTGTTTCTCTTGATTCTGCAGGTGGGTGGGTGCTTCCTCTGAGGTGTGGCCAAGTCTCTGCCATGTGGCGACATTGAGCTGGAGGGTGGGCTGTGTTGGGAGGCAAAGCAATAAAGCAGTTTTTACAGTGTGCATGGTGGCAGGGGAGGAGGGGGAATTCTCTGTGTGTGTGTGTGTGTGTGTGTGTGTGTGTGTGTGTGTGTGTGTGTATGGGGAAGTCATCACTGCAGAACTCGGCTCTGCTAAAGCCCATCAGGGAGGAGCAGCCTCCGGAACCCTAGCTGCCCCCAGAGAGATGCTGACAACCTCCATGGTCCCCTGGGAGGCCTCCTGGCCCTGGCCCTGGCCCTGGCCTTGGCCTGACCACCATCCATCCATCCATCTCGCAATCCGCAAATATATGCGGGTGGATCACAGGCCAGAAAAGGCTCTAGGTGCTGGGACCAGAGGCAGAGAGAGAGAGAGAGCATTCCTGCCTCTGTGGGGCCTACATGTGAGCTAGTGTCCTCCACTCTTTTCCTAAACCTTTTATCCTCTAAACATGCTGACTCGGGCTGGAATACCCATCTCCCCACCTGAACGGACACCCCTACCCACACCTCTGTCTCTCTCCCAGCCATCCCGTCCAGCAGCAGGTGAGGGCCCTATTGGCTCTCAGGGCCAGTCCTGACGACTGTTTCTCACGGGAGTCATCATTATCTGCCCTCTCCTGAGTCTACCAGACGCAGTAAGCTCCTTCAGGCTGGGACTGGAAATTACCCATCAGTGTGTCCCCAGCCCCTAGCACTGTGCCTGACAAATGTAGGTATAGTAGGTGCTCAGCATACACCGAATGAAGTAATAATAATAGTTGAATTAAAAATATCCAAGCAAGGCTGCCTCCTCTCTCCCACCCATTATACAGGCTTCCAGGTTCCCAGGTGGGGGTCCTAAGGAGAGAACCCCCTATTGAGGCAACACAGGCTGGGCCGGGCCAGCTCTGAGGGGGCCAGGATCCAACTGTGAGGCTGACTTCTAGAGACGGCCAGCCAGCAGAGCTCGCAAATGGCCCAGTTACATTTATAGCCATGTTCTTATTAAGCACCAGGAGAGGAGAGATGAATCATACCCCCTCCTCCTGCCCACAGCCTGGGGAGGTGGAGGCCACCAGCCATCCTGGCTTTAAATCTCGAGAAATTTAAAAGTCACAAGTGCTCAAGGCCAGCCCTGCATCACCAGGGACAGCAGAGAGGAATGCAGCTTCTCAGGCAGAGCCCCAATCTGTGCTCTGTCAGGGCTCAGGCTGAGGATAAGGGAGGGAGAGGGGTGAGAAGGAGGAGATGTATCTCCCCAAGAAGTCCTGGGAACAGGGTCTTCCATTCAGAGATGTACTAAATGCTGTGTGACCTTCAGAAGGTCAGACGCCCTCTCTGGGCCTTTGGGTGACACATCTCCCCTTGGCGAACAGAATGTCAGTGTTTGAGGAAGCACTCTCAAAAGATGTTTTGCCTTCCCTCTGTCCTCCTATTTTACAGAAAGGGAAAGTAGAATCCAGAGGGGATTCTGGCTGCCAGACTCCCAGTAACCACTGCCCTGAAGATTAGAAGTACAATGAGTTTGTAGCCTGGACATGGCCTTGAAGGTGAGGCCAGAGACAGCATTTACAACCACATCCTCATGGCATTCTCATCCCAATCCTAATCTAGGATCCAAGATGCCCGTTATCTTCCTGGAACAGAAGAGGGCCCCTTAGCAAATGTTCTGCACCCTCCGTTCCGGGCTCACTTCCCTGGAGAGCATGGGTGAGGGGTGAGGACGGCTGCACCCATTTCACAGTGGGGACTAGCTAGGGCACAGACCACCCACCAGGACTGGAAGCTGCCAGGACAACTCACACCGGAGGCCTCTTTAGCTTTCTTTTTGTATGTTTAATTGATTTTAGTGAGATTTATTAGGGTTTTTAAATCCTTTTTTATTGTGAAACAGAACACAAATACCAAAAAGTGAATAATCCGTAACTGTAGAGCTTAATGAGTTACATAAAGTGAACACCCAGGAAACCACCTTCCAGGCTCCAGGAAACAGGACGTTGCCAGAAGCCCCCAATCCCCGATTCAGCTCCTCCCTTCGCACTCAGGGAAACCACGTCCTGACCTTTATAGTTCTTTTTTCTCTCCTGTGTTGAGCCCACTTGCCTGGGAATTCAAGAGAAGGAAGAACACTGAACCGGAAGGCAAGAGGCATGGGTCCAGGTCCCTCCCTCTGCAGGCGTCAGAGTCCTCATGTGAAAGTAGAGGACTGAAGCTGTCCCATCAGAACAGTTGAGAAGCCTAACCCCGCAGGACCAGGTTCCACTGGGGCCAATGTGTGTGTGCAGGGATGAGGGGCAGGGGTCAGGAGGTGCCTGGACACACCCTGGTGGGGAACTGTTTTCTTCATCCCCACTCCAGGTAGGCAGTGGTGCTGGGTGCTGCGACTTTGGGAAGCCCCTTTCTGCCTGCCCTGGAGATGGAGATTTGGGGTTTCCTGCCTGGAGATCTATGGGGAACCCTCGAGTTTTCTAGGCTCCCCACATCCCCCACAGGAGCCTTTGCTCCGTTCTGAGAAAAAAGTAACAACCCAGAAGCCAAGCAGAGTGTCTTCCTTCCCGCTGTCATGAGCTCTGATGTGACTTCAGGTCCCCTGCCCACACAGACCCAGAGTCCTTGCAGCCTGAGGGTTGGGCAATGAGCTCCAGTGGAGGGGAGGGAGAAAGAAGGGGGCAAGTGTGAAGGTGGGGCCAGCATCCCCTGAGCTCCTGCTGTGTGACAAGTGCTGCACTTGGCATTCACGGAAGGTTTGAATCAGCCTCTCACACATTAGGGAGCAATATTAACACCTCCATTTTCCAAAGGAAGACACTGAAGCATGGAGTTTCAGCAATTTGCCCAAAGCCACACTGCGAGGAAGTAGCAGAGGCACACTTAGAACCAGCCTGACTCCACAGTCCTTATTCTCACCCTATGCCCAGTCTTGGCATGGAATCAAGGCAAAGCCAACCTCTTGCTGATGTGCTGATGAATGAAGGGGGTGGATAAGCTATCAAAGAAAGGTGAAATGATTTGAAAGGGAAGATGAGATCTGGGTAGGGGCAAGGTCTCAGAGAATAGGCTGCAGTTTCCAGCTGGGAGAACTCAGTGGCCAGTGGAGTCAAAGTTCAAGATAGGAAGGAGCAGGTTTGCGGGGGAGACGTGGGGGAGGGGTGCTTGGCTTTGAAGACATTAATATCTTATTTTTCACTTATTTATTCTTTGCAAAGAGCAGGCTATGGAGGGTGAACCTTATAAATGGCAGTGGATGGATAGATGGATGGATGGATGGTCACTGGGAAAGGGAGGGGTGAACACTTTTATGTCTAAGATCTTCTGGGTCACCACTATATTCCAGGCGAGGATGGAAAGATACAAACACATTTGGAGTAAACATCCTAGGAGCAAGTCACATCACTTATGTGACACATGATCCCATCCACAGTATTCCGGGATCTCCTCCCTCCCCCCTACTCCCTCCCCTCTTCCTGCTCTCTCACTCTTGACCCTCACTTCCTCCTCTACCTCTCTTCCCCATTGCCCTCCAGACCCCAGAACGGAAAATGCTTCTCTGAGCCCAGAAACAATGGCTGTGAGCTCCAAACTCGTTTGCTCATACAGCAACTGCAGCCTGGCAAAGCTGGGGCCCTGGCTGAGGCCACTCACAAGGTGCCTGGCCACTCAGCTCCTACGACTCATCGCTGATCACATGCTGGCACTGGCGGAGAGGTGCCCAGCAGGGCGCTGCATTCCCCATCTCTGGAGAACACTGGAACAAGCCAGCCTCTCAGCCCCGCTGGGCTCCTGCTTCCCAGCCTAGGTTAAGGCCAGGGCTTCTCAGCAGTAAACCTTGATTGCTCAGTTGCCTTTCCTGCTGAATGATTTTAGTTGAATAATTTTGCATGATCTCAGCACAGTGTGAGAGAGCTCCAAGCTGAGGATGAGGGGCTTACGGGGTGGGGGAAGGGTTGAATTAGAATGTAAAGACTAGACAAACTGGCCTCTGCTGGGGACTAGGATTTCCTGCACCAGTGGTTGCTGGTCACCACTAATTATAGCAGCCCCTCTCTCTGTGCATTGCTCCGAGTGGCCCCCAAAAAGAAGGGGTCCATGGGTGGCTTCCAGCTTTATGTGGTCATGGGTGGGTCCCGTGTTGATCAGTGTACCAGGCACTGCACTGGCATTACCTCACTGCATCTCCACCTTCTACCCCCAAACATGCATGCACATTCTGGAAGCTGGCATTGTCATCCCTAGTATGCAATGAGGAAACAGAGGTGCAGAATTGCCTGAGACCTTTACCCAGGAAGGACTGATGGAGCCTAGGTCAAGACCAAGATTGACAGACCTCAAAGGAGGGAGTTCTCATGATTCCAAGAGAAGGCACTGGATCTGGGTCAGGGGAGGGGTGGAGGGTGGAGGTGGGAGACTCCAAACCAGAAGACCTCTCTAGGAGAGGCGCAAAGTCCAATGGAGGAATCCAAGGAGTTCAAGGAGAAGGAGCTGGGAAAGCAGGGCCGTTAGAAGATCTGGAAGAAACTTAGAATCACGAGCTAGAGTTGCCAGGACCCTGAGAAGGCTCTGAATCATCCTCTTCATTTTATAGGTGAATTTCACAATAATCCCAGAGAATTCAAGTGGCTTAGCCAAGGTTACACAGCAGGGGGGCCTGAGACCAGAGCCAAGTGCTCCTGACCCCCATGACCCCACACTGTGCTGGATCTCCCCCTTCCCCTAAGGCCAGGCCAGCTCTGGTTCTGACAAGGCCAAGTCGGGCTGGGGCTAGAGGAAGAGGAGTGGGGGAGTCCCGGGCCAGGCCCAGGCAGGGAGGGCACCTCTTCTGCTGTCCCACCCCCACTCATTACTATTCCTGGCATCACCCCCTCGCTTCCCTTACCGTGGAAACCCAGTGATGCTGAGAGCTGGAATTTGGATGTTTTCCCAGCATTGGGGCTGTTAATTAAAACTAATAAATCTGCCACTTGGAGTTGGGTTGAAGAGGAGAAAGGGTGAGGTAGGAGGGGGAGAAGGGGACTCAGGCGTAGGCTCCCCATACACACCCCTACGAGGGTCTTTCCCTTTTGGTCCTGCCTCCTGAATTATCTTCTCTGTTGGCTACTTACTCATGCCACACTTCAGTCCCCCAGCTGCCAGCCACAGCCTCTTTCTAGGCATGCTCTGCTTTGTTCTAAGGAGGGAAGAAAGACGTTCCTAAGATGAGGACTGGCCGACCACCCCCTGCCACTCCATGGGACTGAGCAAAGAGCATGTGACCTCGCTGGGCAGACCTAGGTTGGAACCCCAGCATTCTAGCCATGTGCTCTCTGGGAGTCACTTCTCCTCTCCAAGCTTCCCCTCCCTCATGTCTAAAATGCAGATTATATTTCCTACTTTGAACGATTATTGCAAAGATGACATGAGAAAGTGTATGCAAAATAACCTGTTACAAACTAAGTGATCTCTCTTTCTTGGCCTCCGTGGTCTCCTATCCTGATCTCCACTTCCTTCTTTCCCATCAATCCTGACTCCCAGGCTGTCTCACCAACACAATAAGTCATATATATTAGTAAGAATAGAAATATTGCCACCTTGTATCTCTAAAGCAGACTTTAATCTACAGAAGTCTCTGGTTAGACAAGGGGGAGCTGTCGGCAATGATAGTGTTTTATTCATCTTAATTTTTTCAGCGCTTACGCCAGTGCTAGACACACAGGAAGTGCTCAATTAACGAGTCTTGGATGGATGAAGTGCTTTCGGGTCTAGAAGGGACATCCATTCCACTTGTCTGCCCAGTACTCTATCCTCTTCATCTAATAATGGCTTCACCTTTGCTTAGGGAACTTCACCGCCCCCACCACCACGCTGAGTGTTCCTTCCCCTTCCTGCTACACAGATGGTCACGTGACCAGGTGGGGCCAATCAGAGCCTTCCTCATGATTTTCCTCCCTGGGACTGGAGGAGGAGCCCTCTTTCCTGTTCACTCATAAGGCCAAGGGTGGTTACAATTGCCCATGGGCATAGCACCAACCCTTCTCACTGGCAAAGAAGTCATGTGTACAAAGAGACAGACATGGGAGATGAAAAGAGGGTGCCCAGGTCCACTGGTTCTGGCCTTCCTTTGACTGGGTTATCTAAGTAAATGAAATTCCCCATTTTGTCATTAAACAATCAAGCTGGGATTCTGCCATTCATAGGCATTTACTCACAAACCATCTATTATCTCACCTAATCTTCTCACTAACATCGCAAGCCAAGCCAGGAGGGACTATCACTCCCATTTTACAGGTGAGAAAGTCAAGTCTTGAGAAAGTGAATTTATTTCCAACACAGCTGGTAACGGTGGAACTAGATGTGATAACAAAGAGTAGCATTTATCCAGAGTGGCAGGTGCTGTGATTAGGGATTCACATGTGTAATTTCACACAGTCAATAACCCAGGTGACATCACTGCCATCAATATCTGCCCTCATACAGGTGGAGAAACTGTGTTTGGAGTAGTTAAGTAAATTACTCAAGGTCACCAAGCTAGTCAGTGGAGTTGGCCTAGGTCTGTCTGCCCAGAGCCAGTACCATCAGCCACCCCACTGAACTGCTTCCAAGACCAGGACCCTTTCCAGCCTCTGAGGCTGCCTTTCTGGGAGAGGAGGTCTCTGGGCAGGGGGAGACGAAGAACACTCAGAGACAATGAAGGACCTGCTGCATGCACAGCTTTGTGTGAGGGTATAGGGAGGCAGAGGTGGCCAAGCCATGCAGCTTATCTCAAGGAACATTAAGACATGTCCATAAATTCCAGGCTACAAAATGTGAGGGTCCTAATGGAAGCTCCTGTGAAGTGCTCTGGGGCCCAGAGGAGGGAGAGATGACTCCAGCTGGAGGAGGGGCAGGATCTAGGAAAGAGTCATGGGGCAAGCAGCACTTAAACACGACCTTTAATACAGGTAAGATGTGTACCTGTGGACATGCTGTGGCCATCGCATGGTGGGCACCACTAGCAGAGGGAGATGCAGAAATAAACACCCGATGATAGCGAGTCCAGCGGTGTGGCTGGGTAGGAAGAAATAGACCTATTTCCACAGTGGGCACAAACAGTGAAAAACAAAGGCCAGAACAAGAAGAGCATTAGAGGCAACAAGTCGAGGACCTTGAGCGCTGGGATTAAAGTTTGGGCTTCGAGGGGGAGGGTATAGCTCAGTGGTAGAGCACGTGCTTAGCATGCATGAAGTTCTGGGTTCAATCCTCAGTACCTCCATTTAAACAAAATAATAGTAAATAAATAAACCTAATTACCTCCCCCCCAAAAAAACAAAACTTTAAAAAAAAGTTCGGGCTTCATTCAGCCAACAATGGGGAGCCACTGGGACCTTTTGAGCAGGACAGTGACACACAGCTGGGCTGGAACATTAATGTGGAGGACAGATTAGGAGGGAGGGGCCAGTCAGGAGGAGGCCATCGGGAAAGGCAGTGAGGCCTGAAGTAGGCCAGAGGAGGGCAGGGGAAGGGGACGGCATGAGCCCAGTGACATGGTGGAGGCAGAATGGTCAGGGATGAGCATGTGTGGGAGAAAGAGCTCAGGCGTGGGAAGCAGGCCGGGCTTGAACCTGGACTGCCTGCCTGCCTCCAGGAGCTGCCATGCAGGTGCGGGTCACCGGGACCTTGAACAGACAGCAAGTGCACTCGATTGACGGATACCGTTCCCTGCAGCCAGATCTCGGCCTGACATCTAGTAGATGTTTGATGAATGCCGAAGGGATGATGGGAGGATGGATGGACAAATGAACGAATAAATGAATGAGTAAAAGAAGCAGGTGAGGGAGGGAGGCAAAGCAGCTTTCAGTGCTCCCAGAGGAGTGCTTGCTTCCTGACCCTTTTCCCACCTCCCCCAGCTCTGTCCGAAGCCTGAACACAGCCCTGGGCCGAGACAGGGTTTCCACAGCTACAGAGTATTAGGAGGAGGAGGGAGCGATGAGGGAGGGAGGAATAGGGAGGGGAGAGCAGGAAAGGTTTAAACATGATGAACTGCTTGCCTTGCACCACCAGCATCCCTCCTCCTGAAAAACAGAAGTACTTAGACGCAAATGCTACTTAAAACCCAGTTAGCACTGCTGTGATTTAAGGCTCCACTGTATTTGGTTCCCCACCAGCCCTGCCAGTTAGGGGGAGGGATGGCGGCCACTCTCAGCCTAACCAGGGACCACGGGGACCCCAGTGCTTTCTCAGGGTGGGCCTGGCCCAGGGGCTGATGGTGCCTGAACCCTGTGGGGCCTGGGAGCTGGGATGTGTTGCCTTGGGCCGCCCTCTTGTTGGGACCACCCCTTCCCTTTCAGACATATCACTGTTCCTGCTGGAACAGTGCCAGGAGAGACAGACAGAAGTCACACTGAGTCCAGACTAGGGTTCTGAGTGGCCTGCTGTGTGGTCCTGGGCAAGTCACTGCCTCTTTGGGCTCCCAGTTTCCTCCTTTGAAAATAAAGTGGGGCAGGAAGGTGGGGGTGGTGACAAGTTGGATGAAATGCTCCCTGAGGTCACTTCCAGTCTCATTGCACTATTTCAGTTTTCCCGAGAGCTGGCCTGCAGCACAGCGGAACACAGGAAACAGATTATTGGATGGGATATGGTACAACAGCCAGCTCTCCACAAGCTTTGCTACTGGAGACCCGGAATTCCAAGAGAATGTGAATGCCCCCATCTCCCTGCCCTCCATCCCACTCATCCTGTACTCAGTTCCCCAAAGACACCAAGAAAATGGAGCACTGGGGAGATAGCAGATAGAGGTCATTGACTTATTCTGAGCCTCAGTTTCCTCATTTATAAAATGGGGCAGGAGGACTGCAGCAAGGTAGTAGCTTGGGTCCCTTCCAGCTCTGCTAGCCTAGGGTCTGGCCTTCAGATAAAGCTTATTTTTTCCACAAGGTTATCTGTTTCTTAGGGGATAGGAGTTGGGAGAGGGTGGGGGCAGTGCTAACTCAATTTTTCCTGGGGTAGAACAGCCTCCAGAGGGAGAAGGGATGGGAGATGGGTGACATGTGGCTGAGGACAGGAGAATAAAGGGGGCGCTTTAACATCACTGTGCTAGATTCTGGATCAGCCTGGGGAAAGAATGCTACTTTCTCCAGGAAGCTCCCAGGATTACATGGTGGTAATACATGGTGAATGAATGCATGGTAGTCATCCCCATCTCCTCTCCATCTCCAGGCTATTCCCATCTGGGTGCCCCCCCCCAACACTCACACACTGACGCCCCCACCCTACAAGCCCAAGTCTCCCACTGACTGAGCACCTGTCCCCACCACGCTGACCTCTGACCCCCGCCGACCCCTGACCCCCGCCCAAGGCCCACTAGAGACACTGAGCAGCCAGGGCTTCTATCCTACTTTCTAATTTCTTCTGCTTTGACTTCACAGGGTTTCTGATAGCCTGTGGACTTCCAGGCTCTGGTGAAGGGCAGCTCTTTACAAGGGAAAAATAATTAAAGAGAATGCTGGGAAATAAATACAGAGCCTGCCTCATTCTCTGCCCAATGTTCTGACCAGGCTCCGGGAAGCATCCTGTGAGCACAGGGCCCCTCAGAGGCTGCTCCATTGTGTGAGGTTTCCAGTGTGTTCAAACAATGAGACCGCCAAATTCGGCTTACAGAAAGTAGGGTATATATTACAACTTAACATTTAACAATTTAATGCTTTAACACAAAAATTACAATGTAATATAATTGCTCTATTAACAAGATAATTACAGGCTTATTTTTAATTAATTCATAATATGTTGCAGATGGTGTGGTCTGTGCGATTCCTTTTGAGCCTGTCAGGGTAGCTCTGAGACAGGAGAAATAAACTCACATGACAAAAATGTCAGGAGTTGAATGTGAGAATGGGGGACCCAGTTTGAAAGCTTCTCCTGCCTCTTTCTGCCCCTCGCTTCCTTCCCCTGTGACAAGCTCTGCTCCCAAACATGTCAGTCCCCTGAGATACCCTGAGATCTAGACCAGGGGAGGAGGTCAGCCCCTTCTCTGGCTGAAGCCCTTAAGCAGGAAGGAAACAGACCCCACCCAGGCCATGAGGTACAGTGTGAGAGAAAGTAAAGGCCACCCCCCCCACCCCCACAAAGGGCTGAAGGACATTGGTATTCTTCGAGTAAACCCAGTTTCGGGTAGAGTGAGAAGAGAAAAGGAATGTGGCTCCCAGCTGCCACAGCTCTCTGAGGACCCCCTCCCACAACTCACCCTAAATCAGCCTAACCAGGCTGTACCCAGGGAGGCCTCTGCCCATCCCCCACACTCCCAGCTCCCCTGTTACAGGACAGAACAGCTACCTGGGCCTCCAGGACCAGTCCCACCATAGGTCTCATCCCCTTCCCTTCCCCACCCACCCACCATGCCCCTGCCAATGCAGTCTGTCCCCAGCTGGTACCAGGCCTCCCGCATCACCCAGCTTGGCCCCAGGGCTTATCCCAATATCGTCCTGCACATCCCCTAGGTGAACCCTATCTCCCACCCCTTCCCAGACTCCCAGACCCCTCCTCCAAGCCCTCTGGACCCCCCATAGGTCGTTAGCAAATATATCCAATCCTCCGACTTTCTCCAAAGGTTCCCTTCATCTTCTTGCTTAAAAGCCGGGTCTCCTCTGAGAAAACAGGTTCTCCTACAGCCCTTTCGAGTGGCATCTATTTTCTTTCACACTCCTTGCTGCCAAGTTTCACTTCCCAACAATTTCCCTGGCTTCTTCCTTCAACTTCTCTGAAGGGCATGGCATCAGATACCTACCCCTGCATCCGTGGTCATTGCAATCACGTGCAGACCTCACTCGCTGATGAGCTGAGCACCTACCTCTCCATCTTCTCCGCCAAACTCCTGTCATTAGTCAGCATCCAGCATCCACGAAGGGGGTCCAGTCAATCTACTGGGCTCTCAGTTCTTTTTGATTTTCTTTCACCAATGAGCTCTTCCTCCGTCTCACCATATGCTCATACTCTAACCCTATATCACCACATCTGCACCTCCCCTGGAATGTCCATTGTAAACATCTCTGAAAACACTGTGACCATCACCTCTCTCCTTCCGTCTCACCCCCACTCTGGTACCCGCATCCTAGCAGCACTGACCTCATTAAGACCCCTTCCACTTTCTCAAATCCATCACCCTAGACGCTGACTCCCTTAACCGGCCTGGATGCCACGGGTCAGCACTCCAGCCATCCCGCCACAAGTGCCCCCAACACCCTAGTCCTCCTCTGCTTTTCTCACATTACCTGGCAACCCTGACTCTGGTTAAACCCAGCTATCCACCCACCTTGTGCCAGCACTGAACAACTGAAAACCACTAAGGAAAATCAGGCAATCATGATGACCGGACCTACTTCATACTGATGGGCTTCAAAACTGCCTGGCAATCCTACTACAGGTCCCTGGAAAGTTCACTTGTCCACTACCTGAGACAGCCATTTCCCACCTTCTCTCCTCGGCTCTATAGCACATGTCTCACTCCTCTCCTCTCACCTGGTGATCTTGTTTCATACTTCACAGAAAAAAAAAAAAAGGATCAGAAAAAAAAGCTGCCTTGTTTTCCCCCTACCAATTCCCCTTTACTTACCTGCATCTTAACCCATGTATTCTGTCTCCTCTCCCATAATAACACAAGGAGGGCCTCCATCTACCTCCAACCCCCTTCCAGTGAACTGTCTGCACCACCCCCTTACCAACTCTAGGACTCTGCCCCATCACTGTCCCCTTTCTCTCTTGCACGATTGTCATTCTTGGCTCTGCTGGAACATTCCAGCACCACACAAACATGCCTTAATATTGTGCATCTTAAAAATGCTTCCAGGGACCCTGCATCCCCTCCCTGCTGTTGCCCCATTTCTTTCACTTGCCTTCGTGGAAAAGCTCCAAAGAATTGTATGTATCCACTCTCCACCTCCTCACCCTCATTCCTTCGCTACCTTCAATCAGGTTCCTCACCACCTGTCCACAGAAACATCTGCAGTCAAGGTCACCAGTTACCCACACCTAATAAAAGTCCATAGTCTCATCTCTGTCCTTGCCTTGTTCCCTCTCTCAGGAATCTTCATTGCATTGACCACGCCCTCCTTTTGAAATGATTGCTTCCCTTGCATTCTTGACAACACCTCACCTAGCTTTCTTCCTCCTTCAGAACCACTCCTCTTCCATCTTCTTTCCAGGCTTCTTCTCTGTCTGGGCCCTAAATTTTGGGGGTGCCCCAGCCCACCATGCTGTGTTTGAAGCCTCTCTCTTTGGGGGTCTCTTCTGCTCACACTGCACATACCATCTGTGTGCTGACCACCTTCACTTTGTATCTCCAGCTCTGACCATTCCTTTGACCTGCAGGCTCATTTATCCATCTGCCTATTCAACATATTCCGTTGAATATCTGAGGCATCTCAAACCCAATCAGTCCAAGAAGAACCTTTGATTCCCCTACAAATCCATTCCTCCTTTTCCCTATGAGCCTTTTGTATCTCAGGAAGTAGCACCACCAGCCACCAGTGGCTCAGATACCCAGAGTTATCCTTCTTTCCATCACACTGGACAGTGAGTTGTATTGGGTCCACCCCGTAAATAAACACATCCAGAAAATGACCGTTTGTTACCATCTCCACTGCTGCAGCCCTACACTAGCTTCTCACCTGCACTATTATATCTGCCCCCACTGGTCTTCTCACTGCCACCCTTGCTCCTTCACACAGCAGCCAGAGCAAAGTTTCTTGAGCATAATTCAGATCACACTCTGCCCATGTTTAAAGGCTCCAACCACTTTCTGTTCCAACCAGAATAAATAAACCAATACCTGACCATGATGCTGCAGATCTGGTTCCCCCGGAAAGACTCTGAGGTAGAAAGCAGCGTGCAAGATGTTTGCTGGGGAGTGCTCTCAGGAACATGCCTGTGGGGAAAAGAAGGAAGCAGGATTGGAGGAGGGAAACTGGGCCATGGTGCATTTGTCACAGAGGCCCCAGTTGATCCCATGGAAGCGCTGGAGTAGGATGGTGCTTCCGAGTCATCCCAGGCAGGAGGTCAAGACTTGCACCCCTGCATCGACCTGTCATGGTTGTGGGCTGTCTTCCCTTAGGCATGGGGCATTTCCCTAGTTGAACTGTCTAGCTCTCCTTAGCTGACCACAATTCCTAGCGAAGGACTCAGCTGAGAGCTCTCAGCTGCCCACCCTCCCAGCCACAGAGGAGTGCAGCCCCTACAGCAACCACGGCCTCCGAGACCCTGCATGCTCTGCCCCCTAGTCCCCAACGCATTCCCCACCATCTCCCCCATGTTTACTATGCTCCAGCCATGCTGACCGTCATTCGGCCCCTAAAACATGCCAAGGTCTCAGTTTCCCCATCTGTAAAATGGGGGAAATAATCACACCTACCTTATGGGGTGGTTGACAGGGTTAACTGAGTCAATATATGTAAGAGCAGTCAGTGCCTGGCATGTGGAGGTATCACGCAATCAGAAGTGTTGATGATGATGACAATGGCAATGACAATGGTGATAATGGAGGAAACTCTCTTCCCTCTTCCCTGCTAAACATCGTAAAATGCACAGGGCAGCTTCCCCTCAACAAAGAAATATCTAGCCCAAAATGTCAGTAGTACCAAGGCTGAGAAATCCTGGCTTACATATTGATTTTCTGTCTCCTCCACAATGAAAAGGTTTGTCTTATTCTCTCTTACAGCCCCAATACTGACACCTTGCAAATGCTCAGTAAATAGATGTCAACTGGCAGTTCTTATATGTCCAATAGGTAGTTGGTGGTCCAAAATGTTTGCTAAGTGAGTATGTGATAAGCTCGGTGACTTAAGAGCGTAGGATCTTGGTGAGTCATTTAACCTCTCCAAGCTTCAATTTGCAATTTGCTTATTTGTGAAACAGCATATATATTCATTCATGCAACCGACATGTGCCGAGAGTTCACTGAGTTCCTGCTCATCTATCCTTCAGAACTGTTTTGGGGAGCTCTGTGGATTCATCCCCTGGGACCAGCTGATGTCAGCTCCCCTGTGAAGTCTTCCCTGATCGTTCTTGTCCTCCAAGTCCCCTCGCCCGCTACTGAAAGTCTCCTTTCCTTCAGGGTCCCAGAGCCCTGTGTTCACAGTGCTGTCGGCTTGAAAGTCTCCTGTAGTTCTCAGCCCTATCAGGTTCCCTGCTTTTTAACAAATAATTCTCAATGGCTCCTTTACAATCCTAAAATGAAATTCATGGACAGTATAACCTACCTAGACACATCATCTGAAAATAAATCAACATAATGCCTTAACTGGAATATAAAAGCAAAATAAAGATCATCTCTAATAAAATACGTATTTCAATATGTAAATGCTCGGGTTCGACTGCATGAGAAGACATAACGAGGAAGTCGTTCCCACGCCAGATCAGCACGAGAACCACGAGAACCACAGCGTCTCACGCAGCCTGATCCTCGGGGGTTGTGCCTGAGACTCAAATACCACAAAGAGCGCTGCCATTGGAAATGCAATCTTCCAAAAATGATGAATAACTCTGGGCAATGTTTCCAACAGAACAAAGTACAATCTTCCTTCAATTTACACGGTAGTTGTATTCCTGGAAAATTCAGTGTATATTAAATCCGTGACACAAATGCTTTATGTTTATATAAAAAAACAGGGTGAGGTCTCAGGCTCAAGTAATTATAAACAGGTTTCCACCTACTTAAATGTCAACCAGGACATGTGAAAGTCACGCAGGATGTGGGCTGATTCTTTATTATGCAGGACTGTCCCGTGTGGTTTGCAAGACTTTGGGAATCACTGGCCCTTCCCACTAAATGCCTGCACCATCCCCTAATTGTGACCATCAAAAATGTCCGCACTTGGGAAAGACTCTCCCTAAGGGACAGCACTGTCCCCGTGAAGAATTTCTGTTCTCATTTGTCTCTTTCTCTGGACTATGAGCCACCAGAAAGCAGATGAACTTGTCCTGTCCATCAGTGTGTTCCCAGAACATAGAAGGAGCTGGGTACATGATAGGGGCTCGAGTATCTGGGGTCACACCCCACCCATGTCCCCTTGGCCAACACCTCCAGATGGACATGACAACAGCTTCCTAAGCCACAGCCCATGAGCATTCTCTTTCCCCAGGGGGTGCCAGCCCATGTGGGAGTAGGCTCAAAGTACCAGGGAGTTAACAGCCCAGGACGACTGATCACAGAGTCGGGTAACTTCCCCCACATTTCTCCCTGCTCTGTGGAACCAATCTGAGGGACCCTGGACACAGTGTCTTCGAGGGTCCGCATGAGACTGAGTCCCAGCTGCCCACAAAGATAACCCTGCATTAACCACCCCGCCTGGCTCCCCGTGCCTGGCTCACTTCCCCACTCCTCAGAGCCTCCAGGATCACCTCCCAAATACCCTACTTGAACCCAGACTCCATTTCAGGTACATCACAAACTGTCCCCAAATGGCTGGAAACAGCAACATTTTCTTCTTTCTCCTGATTCTGCGGGTGGGCAGGTGCTTCCTCTGAGGTGTGGCCAAGTCTCAGTCATGTGGCTACATTCAGCTGGAGGGTCAGCTGAGCTGGGAGGTCGAAGCTGGTCTCAACCAAGTATGGGGCAGACAATGCTGGCTCTTGGCCAGGGAGACTTCACTCTCCCCCCTCATGGCTTCTCCTGCAGCAGTTGGACTGGCTTCCCTGTATGAAACCTCAGGACAGCACCCCAAGATGGCAAAGGAGAAAACTGCAAGACTCTTGAGGCCTAGGCCCCAGATTGCAAAACACCCTTTCCACTGCATTCTGTAGGTCAAGGCCACACAGGCCACCCAGGAGTTGGTGAAACAGACTAGTCTATGGATGGGAGTTGTGATGAAGGAGGGGTTTGTGACCATTAAACAATATTCCACTTGGGGTCTGCATCTTTCGGGGGAGGGGGCCCACACTGACTGTAGAAGATGGAAGCTGCTTGAGAAGCACGTTGGAAACCAAGCCAAAGCATGCCTGGGCCGCTGGTGCTGACTCGGGCGTGTAGCCCCTGAACACACAGGCTGGGAGGCCGGCGAGACCTTCTTAGCATCTCTCGTTCCACTGCCAGACTTGTATTTTTCCACAAGACTGCAGAGTTCACCAAAGACACAATTACTGAAAGCAGAACATAAACAGTGTGTGCCACACGCCCGTGGGGTCTGTAATTCAGACATGTGTCCGGGGGTAATTAAAACCTCCTCTGGAAACAGAAAGTCTTGAAGTAGTGCCACAGTGGTGTGCCCTCTGCCTGCCTAACCCAGGGTGGCCAGGGACTCCTCCAGGCAGAGAAGTTGCTGAGGGTGGAGAGGCAATCCTCAGGGAACTCTCTCCAGGAGGCCTTGGCCAGAGAAAACGGACAGCCAGCTGCAGTGGCAGGAGGGAGTTCAGTGTCACAGAAAACTTCTCTTACCACCAGGGCCATTTTAGACCCCAGCATGAGGTTGCCTCCGTTGCCCATGGATGGGAGAGGAGAGACAGAGGGAAGCCTGGCTGGGACCAAGGCAGGATAGGAATACAACGGGCCTTCTAGCCATGCTCTGAATAAAGGACAGGAGGGGACCATGGATCCTGAAGACCCGCTCTGTGAAAGGCATGGTGCCCCATGACCAGTCTCACTCAGTCTGTCCCCACTTTATAGATCTGAAAGCTGAGTCTCAGAGATGTGAGATGCTATGCCCAAGAGCACAATGTTGCTACGTGGAAGAGCAGAGACCAAGGTCTTTTGATTCCAAAGCCCATGGGAGCATCTACAGGAGACAGCAGGCAAGCTATCCAGACAGCAAAGAGAAGAAAGGACACTCCCCTGAAGGGAAGAAACTGTCCTGCCTTAAAAAGGCCAGTCACAGAAAAGAGACATGCCTTATTCTGCATGTCTCCAAAGGCCAGAAACAGGCCAGGGAGTAGATGTTATCAAGAGATAGATTTCAGTTTAATATAAGAAACAACTTTCTAATAGACAGAAATGTCTATTAGAAATGAATGGGCTTTGTGGGTAAGGAGTAAGCTCCCCATCCCTGGAAATATGTAAGTACAGCCTAGGTGCTCACCATCAGAACTTCTGCAGAAAGGTTAGACCTGGTTCCTGTGAGTCTCTTGGAGCTTGAGGTCCTCTGGGAGTAGCTGGGGTGCCTTAGCTGGGGTGCCCCTGGTGTGCAGGGAGAGAGTTGCGGCAAGAGAGGCTTGGTAACTAATGGACCGGCCCTGCGTCCCACTTTCTCTCTTCCCTGGCCCTCCCCAAGCCTCCAGACATCCTCATCTCATTGCTGTTCTCCCGGCAGAGCCACTGGCTGGGGGAGGAGAGGGATCAGGTGGCCCCAGCCCCGCCTGCATGCTGAACGGCAAACAGTTAACCTGCTGACCCTTAATCAAAGGCTCAGAGCACAGCGGCTGCCAGATGGATGCAGGCTTCTCCAGCTCCAATTACTCTACAGGAGGTGCACGTAGTGGTAAGAGGCAGAAGGAGCTGGAGGCAGAGATAGGGAGCCCACAGCCATGGCCTCACCCGGAGTGGAGCCGGGGGGCAGAGAGGAGGGTCTCCTTCTCCATCCCTGACACTGGCACCTTCCATTCCAGCCCTGGCTCACAGAGCTCGGCCACCTGGGTGTTCCCCAAGGCCTGGCACTGGATGAGGGAGAGGGGAGACTGAGGACCATGAGACAGACCAGGCACTGGTGGTACCAGGGAGGTGGGCCATCAAGGCCATGAAAGTCACTGTCCCCTGAGTACACCCCCCCCACACTGGGGGCTGGAGGTAGCATGCTGGGGCTGTCTTGAGATTGTGGGGGAGGTGCCTGACCACCCCGGGGAGCCCTCCTACAATCCATTCCACCCAAGGACATCCCTCTGTGCTTCCCTCTGGGCGTGGCCAGCCCTAAAAGTGGAGAAAGAGCGGCATGGGTAGAACATGCCCACATCCAACCCCCAAGATCCTTCCCACCTTGGGATTTAACTGGAATTTCCAGAACAGGGTGGTCTAGGAGCCCTGCCAGCCCTCCTTCCTCTGATCCCGCATCTTCCTCCTCATTCAGAACTTGGCAGGCGGGCCCTAAACCTACCTGTTGGGAGGCGTGGGAGGCTCCCATCTGAGAAGTGCAATCTGTTGGGGGAGACACAGACCCTACCCTGGAGAAGCTCCCAGTCTGATGGGGGAGGCAGAGTTCTGAGGTCAAGAATGCAGTCTGAGGGAGGAAGACAAACACACAGAGATGGACTCACAAAGCGAGGGGGTCCCCTGTCCTCTGTCACACTTGCACACGTCAGTGCACAGAAGGCAGGACAGTCCTAGGGGTGCCCCTGGGGAGGAGGTAAGCTCCAAAGTGGCTTTACTTCCTCCAGACGCTGCCTCAGAGGTGCTTCCCAGAGCACAGGAGCGCTGATCTGTACAGCTGTGGGAGCCAAGAAAGAGCAGCTTATTAATTTAATCCTTAAGCAAATTTGCAAAATTGTCAGTGGATTTGCAGGAAGCCAAAGGAAGTGGCTTCCGGGGGAGCTGGCAGCCGCTGCAGGGGGCGGGCAGGGAGGGAGGAGGCTGCCGCCTCACAGCCCCTTCCCCAGCACCTCCTGGCAGGGCCGGCTTCCTGCATCCCTCCTCTCAGCCTCTGCTCTAGAAGAAGAACCTGAAAATTGGTCAGGGAGGGCTTGAGCCACGTTGGCCACTAATAGGAATAACTCTAAGACTCTAATAACTCTAATAACTCTAAGTGCTTTCAGCACACTGGACACTGAACATACATGAACTCAACTCATCCTTTATCTTTCTTACACTTTTTTTTCGGCTTTATTGAGGTATAATTGACAAATAAAACTGAAATAAGGCAGGTGCTATTACTGGGCCCATTTTACAAATGGGGAAACCAAGGCACAGAGCCTTCAGGGGGCTTATGGCCCAAGGTCACACAGCTCGTAAGTGGTAGAGACGGGGTGGGATCCGAGCCAGGCTGTCCAGCACCAGAAGTGGCATTCTCAACCTCTCTGCTATTCTGTATCCTTGGTTTCTTGCCTCTCTTTTTCTTTTCCTTTTGGCTTCTGTGGAAAGGGGGAAGAGACCATCCTCAGTTCCTACCTCCATTCCCATGGGGGTTGTGGGCCAGCTACTTCTCATGCTGTCCCCAAGCACAGTGCCAAGTGTCATCCTGGCCTTCCCCTAGACTTGAAGCCCCTCTGCCACTCAGTGCCAGGGTAAACATCTCTCTCACACCCTTCCCTGTCCTCCTCCACCCACTCCTTCCATCTTCCATCCCGCAATCCCCATCCCAAGTGAAGGAACAGATGACAATCAGTGCTTCCTTTCAAGATGGGGGCTTCCTGAGAACATGTGTGTATGTGTTCTGAGCCTCGCTGAGGAAGGCACAGCCTCTCGATGGGGTCCCACGCCTTCAAGTCCTACCACGATTTCCTGTTTGCATAATAAGGCTTGTGCCCATTAGCCTGCTGGTTTGAAGAGGCCTCTGTGAGCCGACCAGGGCTGACTGAGTCTCAGTCCCCAGGGAAGCTGAGGCTAGTTAACCTGTTTGGAGAGTTCATTGATTAAGCATGGGTAAGAAATGAGAAAAACGCCTGACCAGCCTGCCACCCCACCCAGGCCATCATGCCTTGTCCCTGGTCTGGCTCCAGCACCTTCGTCCAGCAGATCGCTCATTAGCATTTTCATGTGAGGAGCATATGCAATGAGGCATCTGAGAAAATCCCCAGCATTTAAATTCATTAACAGTCTCTGGAAGTCTTCAGTGCAGAGGTGGAATTATCGCTAAACTGTTTTTAACTTACCAGCTGTGCACTAAACCACAGAGGAGACTGGCTCTATGTTTAGGGGAGCTGAAGGGGTATTGCCATTTGGGGGCCCAAACTCGAGCCCAG
This sequence comes from Camelus ferus, assembly GCF_009834535.1. Lineage (NCBI taxonomy): Eukaryota > Metazoa > Chordata > Mammalia > Artiodactyla > Camelidae > Camelus > Camelus ferus. The sequence continues at coordinate 44,842,063 of NC_045711.1, forward strand.
GGATGCCGAGGCTCCCGGCTGGAGAGCTGTGTTTTCTAGATTCTCTTCCACATCCTAATGATGAGTGAAAAATTCAATCAACCAGCTGGCTTGTCCACTTAGGAACAAACAGCCGCCTTGACTGGTATTGACGTGGCTGTGCGATTCAGGTTAAGTTTTGTGACCCTGCTTCTCTCTGCTCAGCATCTGATGGATGATGGAGGAAATGTCTCTTCTCTCCCAGGCATGGCCTCCCTCTGCCTGGCCAGGCGCTGCTCATGCATCAGTCGCCCCCTCCAGGAAGCATTTCCTGATGCTCTCCCAGCCCGGTCATCTCCATCACCCTGTGCATCCACTATCCCAGCACACAGTCCACAGTGAGGCCATGACCTTGCTAAGATCTGTCTCCTCTGTGTGCCCGAGAACCCCGGAGGGCAGCATTTGGCCTCTGTGTATCCCAGAGCCCAGCCAGCACCTGGCACAAAAGATATGCTCCACAAAGATTCACTGAATTAATTAATTGATCGATTAAATGTTCCTCTTCACCTGCAGTGTCGATCACGGTGCCTGACTCATTGCAGTTTCTCAATAAATATTTGCTGAATAAATGTTGAATGACAGATAAGCCTTAGCTGCAGGGATGGAGTGGAGGTAAAGAGGTTAGGATTCAGAAATTCAATGCTTTATTCAACAAATATTAATTGAGTAACTAATCAGAATGATGGTTAATATTTATATTGGGCTTCCTATCTGCAAAGCACAAGTTAACTCATTTAATATTTATAACAACCCTATGCAGAGGATTCTAATACTATCCTCATTTCACAGGTATGAAAACTGAGGCACAGAGCATCCAAACATCTTGCCCAAGGCTATATGGCCAAGGAGTAATGGAGCGAGGATTTGAACCTAGGGGTCTAGCTCAGGTCAGTGCTGTTCAATAGAAGTATAATGTGAGCCTTGTGTGTAATTTTACACTTTCTGAGAACCCCAGTTCTAAAAAGTAAAAATAAATAGATGAGATTAATTTTAATAAGATATTTTACTTAACCCACTATATCCAAAATACTATCATTTCAATATATAATCAATACAAAAAAGTATTAATGAGATATTTTACATTCTTGTTTTCATGTTAAGCTTTCAAAATACAGTGTGAATTTAGACTCACAGCACTTCTCAGTGTGGACGCTCAACATTGCCAGTGCTGAATGGCCACATGCGGCGAGTGGCTACTGTACTGGATGGTGCTTGGCCAAAGTCTGGATGCCTATCCCCTGTGCTCTACTGCCTCTGCCTATCTTGTGTCTGGCACAGATACTGAGACACAAAGATGAATCAGACACAGGCTGTTTAAGGAACCCACAGTTTGTTGGGAAAGACACATAGGACTGTGACACACAGATGAGACATATCATGATAAGGGCCAGTTGTTGTAGAATCACACAGAGGGGACACCTACTCAAGAGAACACTTCCAGAAATCAGAGACCTGACGTTTGAATTGAAGTTAGCCAAGTAAAGAGGCAGAGAGCAGCACGTGCAAAGGTCCAGTGGTGGGAAAGTGGACAGCAAATCCCTGAGACCTCAAGCAGTTCATTCAGAACAGTGGGGTCAGGAGTCTGAAAAGCATGGAGATGTTGAAAGCTGAGGCTGGAGAGGTCTGCAGGGGCCAGAACACTCCAGGGTGCACATAAGCCACAGTGAAAGGGTTTGGACTTGACCCTGAGAAACATAAGGAGACATTGAAGGATTCTAAATGAGGGAAAAAAATAAATAAATGAGGAAGAGATGGAATCAGATGTGCAGCCAGTTAGTGGTCAAGTCAGAATCCAGGTCTCCTGACTCTAATTTCAGTGTCCTTTCATCCATCCATCCATCCATTCAGAAGCTACTTATTAAGCACCTACTACACTGCAATGCACTAGGCACTAGGGATACAGACTATAACAAGCTATATCCAGGATTTAAAGCTGAGATAGGGCCTGGCAGAAAGAAATGGGTAACGGTATAAACAAGACCTTGTGGTGGGAGCCAGTCATGCCACGCAGTGAGGAAGGGGCTGGCACGAGCAGCGAATTCAGGCTGGGAGAGGGGGGCCATGGTGAGATGCAGGGTGTGAGTTTTTGCACAGCCCTGGCATCAAAGACCTAGACACCTCATCTTTCCACACCACAAATGACTCCATCTGACCCTAATGCCAGCAGAAGGGCCTGGGACGACACAAAGAAGTCCTGTTAAAATGACCAGACCCTCCTGTATTCAGCTATGCACAGCACCTCTCCCCGTGGCTCACCCTGGGGGTGAGGCAGCAAGAACAAGGCCCTGTAAGTCCAGCTTGGAAGCTATAGGTCACAGTGCGGCCTTGCCTCCATGCCCTCTTCAGTGCAATGGGGACACTGGACCAGATCTGCCCTTCCCTGTCCCAGCGGAGCCTTGGAGTCCACCTCACAGCTTGTCACCCACACAGATGCCTGAGCCCAGCTTGGGGAATCAATCCTCTCAGGAATGAGGCTCAGCTGAGCCTGGAAAGTTATGTGACCACTGAAGACCTCCTCAGCCTGGACCTTTCTCAGAGCTTATGGAATACACCAGGCGCAGAAGAGGAGGCTGGGAGGCTGTCAGACCTAAGCCTTAAAATCTACAGTCTTCCTCACCCTCCCACCTTGTCATCATAGTACCCAGTTCCAGATAAGAACACTCAGAAGCACACCTGGCCACATCCAACTGCAAATCACATCACTCTAGTTTGCCCATTTTCAATGGACCAGGTGGCCTTCCAGGTTTGCCAAGTTTAGGAAATTAAAACATAGGATGCCCAATTAAACTGGAATTTCAACCACAAATAATTTTTAGTAGAAGTATGTGCCCTTCAATATGGGCCCAATAATTAGATGACAGGATCTCTCAGCCTCTGGACTTTAGAAAGCAGGAGGGGCCTTTTCCCCTGGAATTCTCTCTTGTTGCCTCTGAAGGGTGAACAAGAGAGGCTATTTCAGACTGAAACACGCAGAGGTTATCTGTAAAGAGGATCAGGGCATCAACTCCGGGCAGCCTATGGCACCAGCCTCCGGTGACCCAGCCATTGGCTCAGTCAACTCAGACCACTCCGTCACCCCCAGACCACCAGCCCCAGGCCCCATAGCCCACAGCAGCAAAGCAGGACTCCCACTCTTTGGAGAGGAAGGCTTTGGGTGGGAAGATCCACTGAGTAGGCCAAGATTGCCAGGTTATAGACCGGAAGGTCCTATAACTGGCAGGCCCAGGCCCAGGAGCTCTGGGCATAGAAGGAGTCCCCCGGTGACTCCTGCTCTGGCTGGTACAACCCTAAATGATGGGCCACAAGACAGGGCCCTGAACTGGTCCAGGTCCAGGCCTGAGAAGGAGCTGAAGTTTATCATCTGTAGGCAATTGTGTAAGCCCCTCCCATCCCATAGCCCATCCCTAAACACATACACACACACACACACACACACACACGAACACATATGGACTAATATTCCCAGCACTTCCCAGCATGGCCCCGGCGCTCTGCTCTCCGAACTCCCAAGACAGACACCCCCCTATTTGGAGACTGAAAACTGATAAGCAGTGAGGCTGCCAGCCCCACCCACATCTCCCAGAACCATCACCTCGGAGCCACCATCTAATTAGCTGTGAGGTAACGAGGGCCCTGCACTCCCAGAAGGCGGGCACTGCCGTTCTGGGACATTAGCTTCCCATATTAGGAGCCACTGCAAACACAAACACAGCCCAGGAGAAGGACTGGCAGGGTAGGGGCCGGCCTGGGGTCGGGGAAGAAGCAATATGCCTCCGGAAGCCCTTTATTAACTCTCTAATTAATTCACTCCATACACTGCAGGGAGCCCGGCCTGGGAGCCCATGAGAGGGGAGAAGGATTTAGGAGGAAGATTTGAGATTGAAAAAAAAAGTCATAGTCTAGAGAAATGTGAGCAGAGGAGGGGCACCTGGATTGTGCAGATGGGGAAACAAAGGCCCATCGAGGGGCAAGGAGGTGCCCGAGGTCCAGATGCGGTGGGGTGGGGGCTCCTCCTGGTTCAGCTCAGCTTCAGCTGAGCAGCGTGGCCGTTCACAGTGTGGTTTTCCAGCTGGCACACAGGTCTCAGTAAAATGCTCATCAAACAAGGTCCAGTCTCCCTTCCATTTACTTGCTGGTTACAGTCCCAGAAAATATACATTTCACACACACAATATATATATACATTTCACACACGCACACACACACATATAGCATTTATAAATCTATAAAATCATGCCCCCAAATAGTGGAAACATAAGTAACATCAAGTTAAGTTCTCAGCAAAGGTACACAGGTGTCTCATCAACCTGAAGTCTGGCAGGACATGTAGCATCTTTAGTCCCACCCAGCAGATGCCAGGGCACCCCCATGTCATGAGGTGTTCTAAAGTGCACCCTAGGGGGCAGTACTGCCCTCACAGAGAACCGCCACCTCCGACCCACTGTGAGGCTGTGTCCAGGGTGCAGCTGCCAACCTCCACGGATCGAGGTGAAGGACGCAGGGGACGAAGGATGGAAACTAGTTTGAAAACAACAGGGCCTATGACCCACTGACGTTTGGTCATTATCACAGAGGCAAAGGCTGGCTGATGGTCAGGGCTTGAGCATTGAGGGGTGCAAACGAGACTCATCCAAGCCAGCCACTTGGCCCATATTATCTATGAGGCAGGCTTTGGGGTTCTCCTTGCACTAGAGGTGGGGAGGGCTGGTGACTGAAGCTCTAGGAGGTTAATTAGTTGAGTCCAAGTTTATCTGAGTCTAAAGCGCTTACTCTTTCTAAGACCCCTCTTGTTCTCAGGGAGGGCTCCAGGGAGGAGGGGCTATTTTTAATGCCAATCATGCCATTTAAGCTAAAAGACCGAGAGCTTTCCAGCATGCAGATGGGAGGGGGAAGGCATCCCAGGTGGGGAAACAGTGTGAGCAAAGACATGAAAAGTGTATTCAAGTCACACGCGTCCTGGATTTGCTCAGGAAATGGACTATGTGTAGTTGTGATAGAGGATAACTCTGGAAAGATGAGTTAGGCCAGGTAACAGATGGCCTTGCGTGTCCAAGTAGGAAGTTTAGTCTTGACTTAATAGGAACTAGGGAGCCAATGAAAGTTCTTGAGCAGGGGAGGGAGGTGCCCAGATCTGCCTTTCTTCAATGCCTTGAATTGGGCTCCACAGCCGTTTCTCCAGTGCCCCCAAACTAGGCTCAGCTCAGCCCTACACCTAGGCCAGGCCTCTTCCTAGGGCTGGTGCTGTTGAGGAATTCCCCCAGCCTCCTCGAGCAGTTTTCAAGCCATAATTAATTGCACAGTAGCGAGGATCTAATTGCCTTCCCCCTGCCAGCACCTCAGAGATGACGGGCTGTACCTGGAAGAAGGTGTGATCAGAAGAAACAAGTTAATTAACACCCTGAACAAAGAGGCTGCTAATTGCATTGTTTCCATGACTTGAGAAGACACTTTTTAGGAATGGGCGTCTACTGCCTTGGGCTCACTGTCAGAAGAACCTCAGGTCTCTGGGTGAAGAGGCCCTGTTCCCCTCCTCCCAACAAAAGAAGCGCAGTAACAGCCATCCTGACCGCAGAAGCAGGGCCTCATTTTCCCAGGGAGAGCCAAGAACCCAGACATTTTCCTGTCCCCATGTTACAGATGGATAAACTGAAACCATAAAGGACACAAGGGTTTAGCAGCTTGGCAGCACGGGCACCTTTCCACAGTGCTCCTGCCTGCCATAATCCAACAAGGAGGGTGGGAAGGACAGAGCGACTGGGGCAGGTTCTCCCCCTAAGTTCTCTCCACTCGAAGAAGGAAGTGTGTGCACGGAGGCGGGAAGGTTTAGGCCCTGGGAGAGTGAGGAAAACCTCCTGGGGGGCCGCTGTTCTTTCCCTGGGGTCTGCCCATCTCACTCGGGAGTCTGGAGTCTGCACTTGGGCCCTCCTGGGGACATCAGCCCAAAGACCACCCTCACAGCCGGTCCTTGAATAGGAGAGGGGCTCTGACTGCTCCCCAAACATTTGATCTAGACACTGAAGAGCCAGCAGTAAAGCTTTCACGCTGCGTGACCACATGGTTTCTGTCACGACTACTCACCTGTGCCATGGTAGAGGGAGCGCAGCCACAGAGGATGCAGAAACAAATGCGCATGACCACATCTAATAAAAGCTGATGCACAGGAGCAGGCGGTGGACCACATTTGCCCACTGGCCATGGCTTTCCAGCCCCCGGTCTGGCGGAACACCCTGCAGCAGCAGCAGAAGCTCGCTGCCTCCTCTCCGTCCTCCTGTCCGTGGCACAGGTGGGCACTGACAAAAGGCTGGTTCTGCGAGAAAAGCAGGACACAGTAAAAGCAGGCTTGACAATGAGCCCGTGGCAAGGAGGTGAGGATGGGTGTCTCCTAGACACCGACTCTCGGAGGGCCAACACAGTGCCTCTGATGGCCCCCTTGGTAGATATCTGTGGACTCAGCATAGTTCCTGGTGTGTGGTAGGAAATGTTCTCCCGTCTGGGCATCAGAACAGCATAGGAGGGGACTGCCTGTGCTGTTGGCAACTTGCCACTAGGTGGGTAAAGTCCCCCTGCTCCCCACTCACTGCCTCCAACTCCTTCCAGGTTTACTGTCCAGAGTGAGGCCACCAACCTTTTCAAACCTGCTGGCCTGGAAGTTTCTTGGCTTGGGGACCTGGCTTCTTCTCCCAGTGGGTGGGCTGCCCATAGGAGGCTCTCCACCAGTTTCTCTCCCCAGGCTAACAATCCCACGGCAGGCGCAGGGAGGGAGAGAGGTGCTGGCAGGCAGGCATTCTGGGGAAATCTGCAGACCATAGGAATGAAGGGGAATGCCCAAGCGGCTGGACCCAGCAGACCCTGGCTGTGGGCCATGGCCAAGGCAGCAGGGAGGGGCAAGTCACAGTGGCAGGGGCTTGGTTCTCAGGATGGGCTCAGGGCTCTCCAGGAGGCTGGAGGAAGTTCCAAAGGATCCCAATTCTGAAACCTCGAGGGTTCAGGAAAGGCTCAGGACCTCTGGGGAGGTATGGGTAGAACACAAATCAAAGGCTGAAGATGGAGACGGGAGAGAATCCAGCACAAGCTACCTTCCTGCTGTTTTGGCCTGTCAGTCTCTGACTCTACCAACTGCCCCTGGAGCCCAGAGGTTCTGTGAGGGATCAGTGAATTCAGAGCGAAGGGAGGTCGGCAGAAGGGCGAGTGTGGTCAGCCCTGCTTGAGGCCCATGATGGACAGAATCTATAAAAGGCCAGGGTTGGGCTACCCCCAGGGACAATAAGGTTTCAGGTAACTTAAGGAGCCTGCCCAATTTACCCTCCCTAGAGGAGAGGAAGCAGCAATAACTTGGGTGGTGGACATCCTGCTTGAGAAGCATCATGCCAGACTGGGTCTGGAAGGTCCTTGGAAAATATTACTAATATTAAGTGCTCCAGCAGGTTAATCACTGTCATACTATTTTACATGCATTACCTCATTTCTAGAACAGCCTTATATGGTGGGGATTATTATTCCCATTTTAAAGACAAAGAAACTGAGGTTCCAAGATATCAAGTCATCTGCTCAAATCCCACCAAGCCAATAAGTGTCAAGTTTGGATTCCAACCCATCTCTGTCTGACTCCCAAACATTTCCTGTATGCCCAGGGATGAATTCAAAACTTGCAATGACCAGCATGGCATGGATGTCCACCTGGATGCCAAGTGTAAACAGCTAGTGCAGCCAAGCAGCTGGGTGCATCAGGCAACCACAGCATGGGATCCCACAGCTGACCTTCCCAGCACCAACCCCCAACCCCCACACACACTCACAACACAATCCATCTGAAATACAAACAGGAAGTCATCCCTGCATTATCTTGACTGCTGAGGAAAGGAATTCAAACCCCAAAGAGTCCGAGACACCAGTGTCCACCAATTAAACCAGCCCACAGTCAAGGTGCCTGGTGCATCCCCCAACAGAGATCATCCTGCCTAACTACTTCATTTTACAGACAAGAAAACCTAGGTCCAGAGAGGGGAACTGACTTGTCAAGGTCACTCAGCAAAATGCAGGTTGACACTAGCCCCGAGAAACAGCAGTCCTGGTCCCACTGCAAGGTTCCATCCCTGCACACACTGGTGGCAATGCTATAGCTCCAGTCTGTTCTCAGGAAAAGCAACCTGCAATATGTTTGTGTCCTTTGACCTGTAATTCTCCTGTAATCCAAGGGAATCAACCCTTGGGAAATAATCTAAAGGGGAATTTTTAAAAAGGAGTTTGACAAAGATGTTCGCAGCAACACTGTTTGCAAGATTGAAAATCTGGCCACCACCCAAATGCCCAACGATAGCAGTAAGCAAACGGTGGTCATATCCATGTGCTGTGGTTATGAAAAATGACAGCTCTGAAGACTAAGTGTATACAATAGAAATGCTCATGTAAAACACCGTTAAGTGGGAAAATCAGAAAACATCCTCACGTGTTGGTTACAACCAAGCAAAACAAGCATGTGTATTAACAAGGGCTTGAGGAGACGAGGAGAGACGAAGGTGGCTTATTGTTCGCTTGGGGTGGGATATTTTTTCCCTGTGAGTAGTTTAGTGTCAAAGTTTTTCTTAAAGAGTTTTGAGTTATCCAACGGCAATGGAAGAGAATTAACTATGGGAGAGCAATACTGCATTCAAATTTGTCGAGCAGAGAGCTAAGTCCCCTTCCACGCTGCCCCTCGGCAAGCCTCGAGGCGTGTGTGTGCAGATCACATCGGTGTCCCTTTCAGAAGAGTGGTTAACAACCTTCTTTGGAGACCTGTGCTGTCGAGAAGCTCTTCACATGCCTACCCATTTCCTGAGACCTTTAGCAGAAGTGAGAATTGGTTCCATGGAGGCATCTTGGCCGTAAGTCCTAATAAAAATGGACCTAAAGGTGAGAGAAGTTGAGAAAAATACCAGAGGAATGAAGAGAAAGTGAGACAGAGAAGCTGGGAAGGAGACGGTGAATATTAAGCTCCGTAGGAGTGCATTTGGGGAAAAGAAGCAGCAGGGTGGGTTCCAGGCCTGGGAGGAACTATGAAAATCCTCCCATGCAGAGGGAGCTGGTGTAGGCAGCAATATGCAGCCTGCAGAGCCAAGCGGAGGCACCGCATTTACAGTGGAAGCTGGGGAGTGGGCGATGGGCACTTGGCTGAGCTGAGTGAGGAACACCAAAGAACAGGGGGAAAGAATGGGGGGCACTTGAGGGAGAGATGAATGCACCCTCTTCTAGCCCTTCAGCTCCTTTCTCCCAACTTAATTATTTCAAAATTCATAACTGTGAGCCTGGCAGGACCATGTCATCCAAGGGCTTTATACCACTACCACCTCCAACACCACCACCTCCAAGTCAGACTGGTGAGGACCCACGGCCTTAAGCAGAGGAGGGGACAATAGCTTATAGAGCAGTTCTGTGAGCCAGTCACCTAGGAGTGGGACTCAGGAAAGTTCTCGGACGTGGGCAAGGTCACACTGGGGAAGGATAGAGCCAGTTTTTGATCCCAACGTTTGTATTTTCCACCATACCACATTCCAAGGAAGGGAGTAGCCCCACCAGGGATAAGCAGGGCTCCTGGAATATCACGAGATGTCTCACTCCTTCAGGCCTTTGTGCCAGCTGAATCATGGCTAAACACGGACAGAAGAACAATCCAGAGTTTCAGCGTCAGAGACAGCAAGAACTGGACATGTTGTAGGGAAATAGAGGCTTTCGGAGCGGGGCTCTGTGACTGTCTGGACTTGCCTCTTCATGGTCACAACCTGGTTCGGCATCATTCTTGGAAAAGAGGAAGACACTCCCCACCCAGTGTGTCATGGCAGGACCCTGCTAGGCTGCTTTGGGACTGACTGTTTAGGGAGAAGAGTGGGGATCTGGAACAAAGGCCCCATTTCTTAGACAAGACAATGAAGCCCACTGTGCTGAGTGGGGCATATGCCATGTGACCAGGTCACAGCCCACTGGAAAACCAAGGGTGGGCTCCACAAAGGAGGCCAGCCTGGGAAAGCCCTCCCCTAAAAGGGCTAAACCTGAGCTTGTCAGGTTCTCTTTGCAGAATTTGAGTCGGAAAATACACAAAGTTCATCAGACCATGAGGCTGCCAGGAAGCAGGAGTGAGTTAAAGTTAGAAACTGTGAGGCATTCAGATGTTGAGAAAAGGAAAAGGAAGCTGCTGGGAGCAGAAGTGAACAGACCCAGAGAGAAGCCTCCACGTGGGGCACAGCTGAGCCATGTTCATACGCTCAGTAGAGGGACCCAGCAACACTTGACGCTACTAGGGAAACAAGAATCCCAGATCCTTGGACCCTGAATTTTTTCTCAGATCCAAAGACTGCAACACCCGAATCCCATACATCTCACAGGATTCTGTCAACCCTGTTATTGTAGCCTTATGATAAGTTCCATTTGTTGAAGAAACTCAAGTGAATATCTCTGTTTCTTGCAGTCCAAATGTCTGGGCATAGACCCCACACCTGAGTCAGATGCCCTTTTAAATCTTCCCATCGTGTACTTCCCCAACACTGCCCTTTTGTCTGGCTCTTTCTCTAGACTGCAAGTTTCATGAGATGCTGACCCTGCACCATGTTATCCCCACCCAAGCTGCATTTCCCAGAGGCACCACTGGCACATTAGGGGAAGTTGTTCTTCACTGGTTGGGATGTCCTGCATAATACAAGGTATTTATCACCCCACCCCGCCTAATAAACACCAGAAATAGCCCCCAGCCATTTTGAAAATTCAAAACACCCAATTTCTGGGTGCCATTTTGGGCACTGTTCTCAGTTCCTCTGACCGTGTCTTTCTCCCTTGGAAAATCTTGCCTAAGTGCCACAGAATACTTGTAAACTAATGGCTAACACCACAGAACGCCCTATGACAGGCACTATTCTAAGCACTTTACATGTATTAATTCATTTGATGCTCACAGCAATTTTTATTGTGAGGTGGGTACTGACGGTACAGAGGAGGAAAATGAGGCTCAGAGAAGTTACGCAGCATGCCCAGAGCACAGTTCACAAGTGGCAGAGCTGGAATTCACTCCTATATGAGTCTGGCTCTGGAGCCTACACTCTTAACCACCACCCCAGACTCCAAGCTGGCTGCTCTCCACTTCTCCAAGCTTACCTGCTCTGGCCTCACTCCCCGTCCGTCGTTCCACACGTGCACTCTAGCTCGTGCACACACACCCACCCCGGCGATGTTAGACCTCTTGCTGCTACCATGATGTGCTCATGTTTGCTCTGCTGAAGCTCCTCCTGGAATGTCTTCCCTCACTCACCACCGGTTAGGTCTTCCCCATCCTTAGGGCTCCTATTCAAGTAGAGCTTTCTCCATGAGACTTCTGAGCTTCTCCCAGGCAGAATAAACTATTCCATTCCTTCATCCTCCAGCAGCCCTATAGTCATGTCCCCATTATGCATAATGCAGGCTGCCTTGGAGCCCAGCTGCTTTGTGGGTGTTCCGTGAATGGCCGGGCCAACTCTGAGCACCTGGAGTCTGTTATCAGCATGTGCTGGTGCCCAGCCTTCTTCTGCGAGCCCTCACCAGCTGTCTCGTTGGATCACTCCACTGCTCCAGCTGGCCAGGCCCTATGCAATCTCCCAATTTGCCATTTCTAGGGATACCTTCGACCACCACCTTCCTCAGTCCCCAACTCTGGCACCCAGGGTCCTGGGGCCACCACCGGAGGTGAGCCATTTAGCCGCGAGCCTTCCACCACCCAAGCTGGTGACAGGCAGATAGTACCCAGACGTTGTCATGCCCTCACTCTGCCTTCCCCATGGGCGGCTGTCCTCATTCCCAACACACATTCCCTCGGCACAAGGCCAATGCTCCTTCTCCCTCAAACTCCCATCTAGGTCCACTCCCAGCCATTAATAATAGCAGCACCATCGAGTGGCTCGTTACTTAGCAATTTGCAATCATTAATTAGTGAAAATTGCAGATTGGGGCCATGAAGGAGGATGGCATGATTAAGCCCATTTGGAAATCAAGTTAATCGAGTGATGGAGAGGGTTGGCTGCCTGGTCCAGGAGCAAGAGACTCTCATGTGCCTGCTGAGACAGCCTCTGGCCTTGGACCAGGGCGCAGATACCCCACGGGCAAAACAAGAAGGAGGTGCCTGGAGGGACCCTGAGCTGAGAAACAGGAGAGTCTAGAAAGACATCGGGACAGACATGAAAGACTAATATGGACACCATGGCCACTCTCTAAATTGGTACCTGTTCCCAAGTTGCCAACTGCCCCCTTGAACCCCTGTGGTTCCCCCACCTGCCCTCCTAACCCTGAGAACTCTCCCCAGCCAACCACTTTGAATGATTCCATATTCCTTAGGCAGTATTCGCCTTTGGGAGTTGATTTCGCAGAGGGCACTTAGGGGGAAAGGGTTAAACACTCTTCCCCACCCCACCCCAGCCTGGGGAAGGATGCTGAGTAGACATCTCTTCCCCCAAAGCTGAAAGAAAGATGCTGCTGCCTGTGCCCATATTTCTTCCTGAGGAGACACAATTATCTCCCACACTTCCCTTTCCAGCAAGCAACAAGACGACACAGCCCCTGATATACGGGCAGCCGGCGGGCGCCCTGTGCCGGATAAGGATGCATCTGAGAGATGCTGCCCCCAAGTCATCCCCCCCGCCCCTTGTCTCTGGGGTGGGGGGTGGGTCGCAATGAGGAAGGTAAAACTCAGCTGGCTGGCAGATCCTGGGCAGGCTCCTAGCTTCTCCCACCCCTCCCAGCCCAGCACCCAGGGTTCAAAGTTCCCTCCCCAGTGGGTAGGATGAGGACCCAGAGGACTTCAGCCTCTGCTGTACCCCACCTACTAAGTCACCTCCCATCACAGCACAGGGAGCAACACACCGTACTGTCCCTCCTCCACATCTGTGCCCAGGACGTGTTCACTGCCTAGAATGCCACTTAGTAACTACATCATCTGTTCATTCAACATGCATTAGGTGTCTACTGTTGGCACTACTAACAAAACACTGACGAAGATGAGGCTAACAAGCCCCTGCCTGGTGTAAAAGGAAGACCATCTCATCAAAAAGTAATTAAAATATAGTGTGGAGGATGCAGTGGTAGAGAGAGAGAGCTACAAAGGGCACCTGCAGCGCATGGCTGGGCCCCGGAAGAGAAAGAGAAGTTTAGCAGGTAGATAAGTAGGCTGGGAGAAGGTTTTTGAAGTGAAGGAAATAGTTGGTGCAGTGGCTAAGCCATGAAGAACACACACATTTGGGGAACTCGGAGCAGTCTGTGATTGCTAGATTGTGAAGAGCAGGGGAGTAGTGGTGAGACTCGGAACCTCAGGGTCTCATGGTGCCAAGGGGTATGCAACAGGTCTGCTGATGACTGAGCAAACACTTGCTCTGGCAGCTGAGCAAGGATGGCTAGAGGGGGTGAGACAAGAGACAGAGTGATGCCAAGTGTTAAGGGGCCACTGGACTAGTCCACGTAAGATTGGCTGAGGCTGGAACCAAGGCAGGGCAGTGAGCATGGTGTGGACTGGTAGATTTGAGAGACATCCAGAAAGGACAGTCAACACATCCACTGAAATTCTATCCAGTCTTCAAAGCCCAATTCAAATCTCCCTCTTCCATGCAGCTTCCCTGGTTTCCTCCACACCTTAACAACAATGGTCTCCTTGCTGTGTCCCCAGACCATTGGCCTCCCTATCAAATTGGTAATCACATTCTGCCCTGTGTTAAAGGGTCTAGCTTGCCTCTATCTCCCCCAAATATTACCTCTAAGTGGGGATTTGATCTTAATCTTCTCAGAGCCTAGCCCTATGCCCTGATTGTGGTTGTTGAGTCAAACTGAATTGAAATACAGGAAGGCTGTCACTCAAGCACCTGGTGACTGTGGTAAGTGTAACCTGGTAAGTGTGGTCCATACATGGAGAGGCTGCCCTGTGAGGCAGGGCACTCAGCACTGGGAATGCTCAAGCAGAGACTGGGCTTCCCTGGTCAGGGGCTCTGTGTGGAGATGGTGGTGGTGGGGCTCCTAAACTGAGTGTGAGGTCAGGAGGCACACCCTCTGAGCCCACATATTTTAGAGAGGACAGTCTCCCTTTCTCCAGGGAGGGAGAATCACCCTGGGTTGCAGAGCAAGTCTGCATGGGGTGGGCGATGGGTACCTGGCCTAAGATTCCCCTCAAAGTGGATTGAAGCTGTGTCCAGAGGCTTGGAGTCCCTTTTCTAGGGGCAGCACAATGCCTGTCTACTACCCTTCCTCTGCCAGATCCCCAAATGATGTGGCCTGAGCAGACACTGTCCACTGCAATGTGGAAGTTTTGCTGGCTTTTAGATTTTAACCCTTCCTCTGCATGGTTGGTAGGAGGGGGGAAAATCTGGAGAAAAAGAGAGACAGGGCAGAGGTCAAAGTCCAATGAGTAGGGTGGATGCAACAGAGCTCAGATGCAACAACACTTTCTTCTATTCCACAAGTATTTACTGAGTGCCTACTGTGTACTAGCCCCTGGCACTGGTTCCCATCTCCACCCACTCATGCAGGCTACAACACCTCTACACTGACACTGAAAACCAAAAATGACAGTAGGGAAGAAACACAATGTATTGAGACCCCCTGTATTATCTTAGGTGCTTCGTAAATCAGCACCTCTCCAACTTCAGTGTGTATAACCAGTCACCTGGGATTTCGTTCAAATCATATCCTGGTTCTTTAGGTCTGAGTTGGGGCCTGAGATTCTGCATTTCTAACAAGCTCCCAGGTGATGCCAGTGCTGCTGGTCTGTAGACCATGCTTTGAGGAGTAAGGCTGAATCCCCAACAACAACAACAAAAATCTAACAGAAGAGTGTTGAGAGTTCATTTTATAGATCAGGAAGCTGAGGCTTAAAGAGGTAAAGAATCAAAGAATGGAGGCCTCTCGGCCAGGGACTCTGGTGGGAGACAGAACACATACTCTGAGAGAAATCACAATCTGACAGAGGAGGGATACGCCCCATCGTTAGGAAGCCCCAAGTCTGATGAGGGAGAAATAGCTTTATCCTGGGGGTGTCCCCAGTAGAATGATGGGAATAAAGCCCTGCCCAGTGGGAGTCTCCCAGTCTCATGGGGAGACAAGACCCTGCCTTAGGAGCCCCAGTCTGTTGGTAAGGGCACAGCCCCTCCCCTTTTGGAGCTTCCAGCTGGCTCAGAGACCCAGGGTGAGAAAGAGGAAAGGACCAGCTCCTGACCCGTGTTTCCAACACAAAGCTCTGCTGCCCAGATTGGAGAGGAGATGCAGGGGGCAGAGAGTTCATGGGGAGCCCCTTCCCAAGCCACCCTCAAAACCCAGCCTAGATGTGCTGAGCTCCTGGCCCCACATGGAACTGGTGGATGGCCCTCAAGTCTGGGTGGGCCCAGCTTAAATACCACATTTTACTGCGGCCATTAGGCCCATAACTGCAGCCCATCTATCCTCACCCCAGCCCTGAGACACCAAGCACTGATGGTGCAATTAGGCGGCAGAGAGTAGGCTGTAAATTGCGGGTGTAGCCATGCCTCTGCCAGGCACAGTTGAGGAGCCCCCGCCTGCACTCCTGCATCCCAGGCTCCAGCAATGAGTGGTGGTGACCCTCAGCCTCAGGAACCCCTGAAAGCAGAGAGATTTCCTTCAGAGGCTGGGGCCCTGGGCACCAGAAAGCTTTTTGCCTGTTAGGGCTGCAGGATTCTGTAAAGCTCTTTGAATAGCTCCACCCCATTGGTATTTTTGTGCCAGAAAGCTCTGGGGTGCCTCTTCTGTGCTTTTTTAGTGCCCACCTCTAATAGCTCTTGCACTGTGTCCTGGAGGGGATGGGCCTGCTCCCCCTCCACCCCCAGACCATGAGCTCACCAAGGGCTTGGACCATGTCTTCTAGCACATTGGGACCACTCCAAGTTAGAGGATGTGCATTCTAGACCCTGATATCATTGCACTCCCTGACATCTTGGGCAAGTTGCATCCTCTCTCTAGACCTAGTTACACATCTATCAGATAAGGGGAGACATTGCAAACTGGAGGTCCACTGGCCCCACAGATGTGTTTTTTATGGCTCACAAAACTGGGGGACAGGGAGTTTAATTCAACTACTTGGCAATACTTACACAACAGGAAATTTCACCTAAAAATCTAAACTTCCAATATCTCTTTAAAAATTAGAAGGTGAGACAACACTGGACCCACATCCCTCTGTGGCAACAACCATGTGGTGCTGTGTTATCACTGTTCCTTTGGACAGGATGTGCACTCTCCAGTTTGCCCCAGACCTCACCTCTCCCTAGTCTACCCCTCAGTATTCTTATACCTGACCCACTTCACTCATTTCTGTTACCTTCCTGTGCACCTTTAGATATCTCTCTCATAACCTGGCCAGAGCACGCCCATGTCCTATGATTTTGGATTCTGCACATGAATGAGTAAATAGACAGAAAGAGACAATTGGTTAATGGATTTCAAGCCCCTCGCTTTCTTTATGAGAAAAATCACCAGGTTCTTCACTTTCCTGCCTTCCAACAACAAGGAATACCTTTCCTGCCCCTAGTTCCCTCAGATGACAGTGAAGGGAGGTTAAGTTTATGAAATAGAATAATGACATGTCAGGAATGAACATGTGCAATGAAGTGCCACACATTGCACAAAGGTTAGGGAAAGAGTGATTAGGGGAGAGGGGTGTAGGGAGAAGGGCCCACTGCTTACCTACTCAGCCACAACCAGCTGAAGCTTCCCTCTCACTCTACCAAAAGGTCTCACTGGTGCCTGAGCACGCTTCCCCGGTCAGCACCTTGGACATCTCCACTCGTGTCCCAGGATCCTCTCTGTTGCCAGGCCCAGCCACTCGCAGTGCCACCTCCCTCCCCAGCCTCCTCCTCCTCCTCAGCAGGAATGGCCCCCGCACCATTCCTTGTGTCCATTCCTCAAACTGGACAAGCTCTTCCCCATCTCAGGGTGCTTCTGGTGCCATCCCCTGGAAGTTTAATCCTACTTTTTGTAGGACTCCTGCTCACTCCAGATCTCAACTTCAACATCACTTTCTCAGGGAGGACTGCCCTAAACTTACAGTCCAAATGAAACCTCCATAGAATGCCATCTCATATCACCTCACCCTTCTCCTTCATAGCACCAGTTGTGGTCATAATGACACAGATATTTGTGTGATTATTAACTAATGTCTCCTTCCCCACCAGAACAGGAGCCCTAGGAGGCAGGGTTCAGACGAGTTTTGCTCACCACTGCATATCCACCCCTAGCATAAGGCCTGGTTACACAGCTGTTGAATGAATAAATCACTGAGCCCATTTTGTCTGTAGGAACTGTGCTAAAATACAATCCCTTCCTAGAGCAGCTCATGACTTTGTTGGCTAGTTAAACTCCAGTTTAGCTGGAGTTAAAAGTAATCCAATCCTCCTCTCCCACTTAAAAAAAAAATAGTTGAATGAAGATTCTGAAGCATAAAGTCATTCCACAATGGGAGCAGTGCCAGGGCTAGAATCCAGCCCCTCTGCTTCCCAGTCCAGCCTCCTCTTTCCTCTGTGGTCTGTCATTTCATCTGCCTGTTAATGGCTACACACATGCCCACCTCCATTATCCCATCAGCCCTGCCTGGGCATCTTTATTGCTGCATTTAACCCCCTGGGGTTTCTGTTTGCTCTGACTCTACCCCATTGCTGCTTTCCCAAAGACGTCTGTCTAGGCCTCCTTGCAACTCTGAGTGTGGATGAGCAGAAAGATTTAATGTTGCTGCTTTGGTATTTGTCTCTGCAAAGCAAACCCTTCCCTGCTGGGAAACTCATCATCACCAAGCATCAAGCTCAAGCTGAGCTCCACTTAGCTGTTTGCAAATGGCAGTGGGGAGTGGGAGCCATGTGGGTGTGTGAGAGGCTTGAAGCCCAGGGAACAGGGCTGAGGGGCCCGTGAGAAGACACAAAAGTAGGGGGACTGTGGGGAGGCAGTTGAGGTGTGTATAGGCATGCAAGGAAGATTGGCTGACTGTGAGCAATGCACAACAGCTACAGGCCTGCTCTGCCCTGCCCATGATCACAATCCTAAATGTACCATCTTCTAATCACAAGCACAGACGTTGGTCAGCATAGGCTTTGGCACAATTCCTGTGTTATATCCAGGCAGCTCACAGTCTTCTGTGAGTAGACTGATTATCCCACCAGCGGTGAGTCCCAGGGAATTCACCTGAACTCTTCGGGCCTTGCTTTACTCATTTTGAAAATGGGAACCTTATAAAGTTACTGTTGGGATGTAAGGTGATCACTCATATACGCACCCAGTGAGGGGTTCACACATCATAGGACACATGACAAGCATGCTCCCCTCTCTGCAACAAGTATCCAGCCTTGCTCGCTCCCTACTTTGATTTATGCATCGTGTGGCTCACCCATGGCAACTGGCCCATGACTACAAGGGAAGCCATCAAGGAAGCCAAAATGGGGTGGGATGTGTCGTGGCCATGCTAGCACTTCATGTCCTCGCCCATCCCTGCACCTCCCCCAGCCTCACACGCCTCCCCTCCTTGTTCCTCCCAGATGCCAGTCTTCTCTGAATCATAGGCAGAGTAATTTATTCCATGGTCTGAGTATCTTTTGCTCACCCCCCTGCTGTTGTCTCTTAGTCCTCCTCTCCTCCACCCTACAAACATAAAGACAAAATACCCACAGATGAAATGAAAAGGATAATGAAAAAAAGAAAAGAACAGAAAAAGGGGGACAAAATCCTGCCACCATCTCAGCCTCCCTAATTGAATGACTCTCCTATCTGACTCCTTGTCGGCTCCGATGTTCCTTCATTCCCTCTCACAGCCCTTAAAATCATCCCCCCATCTCATCAAATCCCTCCCCTTTCCTCCCTGCTTGTTCTCTAAGCCACAGATTACTTTTTCATAAAATTCAATTTCTAGCCATTCTCATTACTTACTCACTTAATGTGGCTGGCTGGGGGGAGGGGGAGCAGAGGAGGAGGGCGAGAGGGAGATGGTGTTCTGTGCAGCACTTATCCAGCCTAGTTACCGAGGCCCCTCGCTGAGGTGTATTAGAGTCTGATACGAGTAGATAATGGACTTCTGCCCCACAGAGGGAGCCAGCACTAGCACATTTGGCACTAGCGTATTCTGGGATTGCAGCATCGCATCGGAGGGTGGCAAGACTCACAGTTGTCTTCAGTGACTCTTCTCCTGCTGGAAAGAGTCCACTGGGGGAGCCATTTGTTCAACAAATATTTACTGAGAGCCTTTCATAGAGCAGGCACTCTACTTGGTGCTGGGAGTGCAAGCATAGTGAAAGGAGTTTCTTGCCCAGACCTAGTGGTTGGGGAAGAATTTGGGAGGAAGTGATGTAGATAAAAATGTGAATAGGAATTATACAAGCGCAAAGGAGAAAATAAATGTCTCAGTGTGGGTTCCTCTCAAAACAGAAAGTGAAACAAGGTTCTAGGGGCAGGCATTTTATTTGGGAGATGATCTCAGGAAATCAGAGCAAGGGAGTAGGGAGAATGAGACAGAGAAGGAGAGAAAACCAACAAAGAGCAGATTATTGACCTAGTTTCTTCTGTAGAAAACTCAGGACGCTCTGAATAACCATGCAGAACGAACCTCAGAATTATCCTTTTGAAGGAAGGAGGCTGGGGCATTCACCTGACTCCTGTCTCCATTGTTTGAGGGTGGCCCCCAGAGGTATTCATTTCCCTGCAC
Source organism: Camelus ferus (assembly GCF_009834535.1). Taxonomy (NCBI): domain Eukaryota; kingdom Metazoa; phylum Chordata; class Mammalia; order Artiodactyla; family Camelidae; genus Camelus; species Camelus ferus. The sequence goes on from NC_045711.1 coordinate 44,861,747, forward strand.
TTTACATGCTGCACACGTGCAGGCTGAGCAGCCTTCTCTGGCTCAGTGAAAGCCTTGAGTCAGAAAAGCAGAGAGATGCCACTTTGCATGCTTGAGATTAGATGCTGGCAAACATGCTCAGATTTGTCCACTGGAATTGCACTGAAATCAGGTCAACTGAGGGAATGGGGCATGGGGCACAGAAAGTTTCTGCAACAGTCCACCCCTTATAGTGCTCAGATCTGCTCGTGAGCCAAAATAAATGCACTTTGTTGCAGAATTCCCAAGATGCAGCTGGCCCTTAATCTCTAAAATTAAAAATTTTAAAAAATAAAATAAAATTTTTCAGGCAGAAAGGTTAGTGGGTCAAGGTATAATACGAACTTCTATGACAGGTCCTGAGGCTACAACTGATATTCATAAAATATACCCTTTATCACTTATACTATATTTCCTTTACCTTCCCTCAGTACTTCAGCTGGTCCATGTTCCTTTCTGCTTGAGGGGTGTAAGCCCTTGGCTGCCTTGCCCTCATCAGGCTATGGTTACTGCAATTGCCCATCCACCACTATCATCAGGCATGGAGACATCACGCCTGTCCCAGTGAATCCCTGAGCTCCAGACAGAGCCCTCTTTGTCCTCGTTAGGTAGCAGTAACCCCAGCTCCTTACAAAATTCATGGTCAGTTCCCCTTACCCTTTCTTCGCTTGATATTCCACTGTCACGAAGAACCCAAAGCCAAGCACAATCACAATGTCACTCACAGTGGAACCTCACAGAGACTCCTGGTAGATATTTTCCCGACAGGAACCAGAACCTTTATTGCATGAGAGCCTAGAGCTGTGGCAACAGGAAGCACCCATCCTCCATGGACACTGCTAGAAATGATGATGAGTGAGCCCAACCCTACTTCCATCCCTTGTTTCCCAGACACGTGTGTCCTAGCTACTATGGACAGAGCATCATGCACTAGCCATTGATTCAGTACATGTACCATATTCTGGAGAGCAGCCTCACAATCCCACAAAGTGTCTTTCACAAACTGGCACCTTCCCTAAACCTTTAATGGGGCTTTCCACTATTCAGTCAGACCAGCTGCTCCCAGACAGCATGTTATATGGTAGGACCAGTGTCCAGAATCTTGTAGGCCATGTTGAGATTCTGAAATTTAGCCTGAGAGAATCTGAACACCACTGAAGGGTTTTAAGCAGAGGAGTGAAATGATGATGAATTTGTTGTAGAGCTTTGTAGTAGAAACCACTAATTGCCCCTCAAAACCACCACTCACCTTCTTCCTCAGTGCCTCTGGTTTGTCAATGGGTGCATAACTCCAGCCCAAGTCTCTGAGTCCATATAACTCAGTTTTGGCCAATGGGATGTGAGTGGAAATGGTGGGTGCACTGTCTAGAAAGTGTCCTTAAAGGGAATAGCCTCCTCCCAACTGGCTGGACTGCAGTTATAACAGCTGGAGCTGGAGCAGCCATCTTGGTCCCCCGAGGTGAGAAGGTAAAAATGGCAGACCACTGAGATAAAAAGGAGTTTCAATGCCTGACAATGCATGGAGCAGAGCCACCATGCTAGCCCTGAACTGCTCACCTGCAGACCATTTCAATATAATTTTGGGTCTCTGTTACTCCCATTTGAACTTAACTCTAACTAATAAAGAGCTGTAGAGTGAAAGCAGACGCATCAGTTAGAAAGTTGTTGCAAGAATCCAAGCAACCAGATGAGATCACTCATATGTGGAATCTAAAAAATAAGAACATAAATACAAAACAGAAACAGATTCATAGACATAGAACACAAACTTATGATTGCCAAGGGGGTAGTGGGGGGGGTGGGAAGGGACAGAATGAGATCTCAAAATTTGTAGATACTGACAGGCATATGTAGAATAGATAAACAAGATTATACTGTGTAGCACAGGGAAATATATACAAGATCTTGGGGTAACTCACAGCAAAAAAAGAATGTGACAATGAATATATGTATGCTCGTGTATAACTGAAAAATTGTGCTCTACACTGGAATTTGACACAACATTGTAAAATGACTATAACTCAATTTAAAAATGTTTAAAAAAAAAAAAAGAATCCAAGCAAAGGGTAATGATGGCTTGGACTGAGGTGGTGACAATAGAAATGGAGAGAAATGGATGAACTGGAGATACTCTGGAGGATAAATCTACAGCTTGGTGTTTGTGGGGGCGTGTGTGTGGTAAGAGAAAAGGAGCAGACTGGGTGGTGCCCAGGTTATAGGCTTGAGCAAAAGGGTAGTTGTGGGACCTAGACTGGGAATGGAGATTAGGTAAGTAGATAATTCTGTTTCTTTGTTGATAAGTGGGGACTGAGATACTGGGGACCAGGCCCCCATAGGCACCTGGTACCATGAGGGAGACCTTGAACCAGCTTCCAAAATCAACCCAAGACTCAACTTTTCAGTAAACTTTCTTGGAGTATTCCTATATCCCCACCCTCAATACCATTCAACTTGCTCATTGCTCTGGACATGCCCAACATCCATTTTCAGTATTTTATATGCAGCTCAGAAAATTTTACTGAGCACCAAGTCTATTCTCTGTGTGCGATGGAGAGATGGCTTAGTTGGGAGCAGAGTTCATTAAGGCACTGTGTTAGACACTAGGGATAGAAATAAAAATGAAGCTGCCACTCTCAGGTGGCTCACAGCAAAGAAGGTAGATTAGTAAGCAAATATGCTCAGTTCCAGGGAATCCATCCAATGGCGGTATGTTCTGGGTGCATAACTCCCCTCCTCCTCAGAAAGTGATTGTCCCTGCATGAAGGGTTAGAGAAATCATCACAGATGAGGGGGCATCTGGACCAGGTTGTGAAAATAAAACGAAGACAGACTTTCCTGGCAGAGGTACTTGCCTATACAAAGACATCTGAGGGGGAATCAGTGTCATAATTTCAGAGAATTGTTAGCAATGAAGTATTCCTGGAGTATAAAGTTTTCATGGTTTTTGGAAGAAGGAGGCATTGGGAACTCAAAAGGCAGCCAGGACCCCTGTCAGAGGGAACACTGTGAGCCACTCTATGTGGTCTGGACTGTAGTTATAGGCAACAGAGTAGGTGGAGATAAAGGATTTTAGGAAGGAGGGCACTGATATATATAGCAAAGCAGGCATGGTCAGTACAATAATTGATAACATTTATTGAGGGCTTCCTCTGTGTCAAGACTGGTGCCGAGCATTTTACCTAGATAGCCAAACTCATGTTCTCTGCACCCAGTAAGATGAGTACTATTAGCATTCCCATTTTTACAGATGAGGAAACTGACATCCAGGCAGATTATGGAACGAGCCCAATGTCGCACAGCTAATGAGTGGCAGAGCCAGGATTCCAGCCAGAGAGGTCTGCCTCCAGAGCCCATGCCCATAACGGAGATGCTAATGCTAACGTTCCCTCTCGCTGCTTATGCAATGAGATGTGGAATGACATACATTCCTTCGCAACTGTGTTTTAAGTCATTCCATGTATATAGCGGTGGGGAAGAGGGAGAGGTGGGCATTTGTACAAAAGGAGTTTTGTAATTGACCAAGGGGGAAATTGAGGCATAATCATGGAATTATGGATGGTTAAAACCAAAATGCACTTTAGAGAAAATCTAATCCAATTCTCCCACATTCCTGGGGATAAAACTGAGACTCAGAGAAGGGGGTCACACGAACAGTTGGTGGCAGGATGTGACTCTGATATTTTTCTTACACTATCAGCGAAAATTAGCAGTGCCCCCGTAGTCTATTTCTTACCGCTCTGCATAGCACTATCTTTCTGGAGGTATTAGCAAACTGTACTCACTCCCTGAAAGTAAAAGAGCAGCTTTGTTCTTTTTCTTTTCAAACAGTAGAGGTCCCAGAAACAAAGCCAGAATCAGCCCTGAGAAACCTGATGTGCACTCTGCGAAGTCTGGGCCAGCAGGGAATCAGCTGAAGGAAAAGCAAAACTTTCCCCAAAGCCATCATCATGGAGAGGACTTTGACCACAAAAGAAGGAAAGATTAACAAGTCAAATAAAGTGTTCCAGCCAAGTTCCCAAATCCCAGAGTGGGAGCAAGTGAGCCTTCCCTGGGCTCACTATCCACCTCCATTGTCAAGGTCAAAGCCAAGCAGTCGGGTGCCCAGGGTTACCATGTGGCAAACTGAGTCAGAACTCTGCCTCAACCAAGTCATCAGTTCACCACACACACACACACACACACACACACACACACACACACTCCATCCTCATCATCCCCCAGGATGCCTAGGATCTTTCTGGTGTCTCCAAAAGGAAACTAAGATGCCAGACATTTTGAATGATACAGATGCCAGAAAGGCCACCAAAGTTTGGAGGTTCTTTCTCCTTCCATGACCATCGTGACTAGATTTGTTAAACTTTGTGCTATACGCTCTGCCCCAAAGGGGAACTGGTGGTATGGTGTAGAGGACTGGTAGCCAGGAGGTCCTGGTCCTCTTAGCATCTGCTGTGTGATCTTGGGCTTCTAATTTACACTTTCTGAGCCTTAAAAAAAAAAAACTGAAAGGTATTTTGAGTTCTACAAACTTATTAAATATGATGGGTCCATCTCTTCACTTCCCCCTGCTATAGAACAAGTATCTATTGCTCCCTGCCTTTGCTCTGGCTGTTCCTCTTAGCGGGAATGCCCTCCCTGCTCCCCTCCTCCAATTCAAATCAGAGCCCAACCTTCTCCAAGAATCTTCTCCTAATTAATCCCACAACTATACGCTCCTTACTATGGAGCTGCTTAGCATGTCTGTGCTATTTCTCAAATCGGTGCCTTAGAATCTTTCATGCATGAGTGGATTAGCTCTCCAACTGGATGTGAGCTCCTCCAGGGCAAGGATCCCAAACTCCAATTCTTTTTCCCCCAAGGGCACTTAATAAATGTTGGGATCATGCCCCTCTACCCCTCAACCAGCTTCAACTGGCTGAAGTTCAGACTCCATGTTGTCTGCAGGACAATGTCTTTCATTAATTCGGCAAGTATTTCTTGAACACCTACTCTGCACTGGGCTCTGTGCTAGGTCCCGGAGATGCAACAGCGAACGAGACACAGCCCCTGACATCCAAGGTCCTTGACAATCGCTCCTGTTCACCCCCACCCTCCTCCAGCTAGGACAGTCCATCCCCTTGTCTTCTCCCTCTCCTTGATTTTACTTATGCTAAATCCTTTGCTGGTACTTGCTCCCTCTCCACACCTCACCATCTTTATAACTCCCAGAGAACGGAGAAGAGAAAGAGAAGAGGAAGGGTGAGAGGAGAAAGGACAACCAGAAAACATAAATCCAGCCCAACTGTCAAGGGCTCACAAAAACTCTGCCAAATTCCATCCTGTTGGTTGGGATTTAGAAACCTACTGCCCAGTAAGCAGACCAGTGTAGCGGTGACCTAATGCAGGATAAAGTCAGGCCACCTCTCATTCATCCCAGAGATGCCCTCCTGCCAGGTGCCACTCACCCTCCTTCCAGATTCATTCATTAGCGCCACAGGCTGCTAACTCACGCCTCGTGCCTATTGCTTCACTTGAGTGATGCAGCTGAACCAGAATGCCTAGTTGAATGGCTGGATGAGCCATTGAGTAACAAACATACCAATCTGCCATCCCTGGTATTTTTCCCTAATTGGATCAAGAAAGAAACTCAATTTCCTGCTTTTCCCCTTAATGCATGCTACAGATCAGTGCTTCTAGTGATTACACCCCAGCACCTGCTATGCAGAAGCACAGGGATGCCAGTGGGCAGTGTCTGGAGGCCCACCACCCCTCTTTGTCCCAGCATCCCTGGCCTCTGTACCCATTCCCAGCCCTGCATCCAGGACATGCACTCGTGAGTCAGAAGAATGAAGATTCAGTCTCCAGGGGACAGAAGGGAGGCACTGGGCATCTCTTTTGTGGAATATTTACTTCCTCTGACCTGCCCCCACATCCCTGGGCTCTTGGAGGAGAAGATTCTGTGCTGGGACTTACAGACTCAAGTAGCTCTTGGCTCTTGGGGTGGAGCATCCCATCTGCATCCCCTACAAATGAACAACTTTGTCTTCCCTGATTCCCAGCCAAACTTTCCCATAGCACCTGCGGGATTTCGATCTAAGTCCTTCCGCATTGGATTAGGACCTCCTTATGGGGAAGAACTTAACCACACAATCACGAGCTTCCAAAGGACAGAGGCCAACAATCCTCTTGTCTTCAGATTGGAGCTTCTGTGAGTGGAGACTTTTTAGCCCTTTCCTGATTGGGGCACCCCCACAACAAGGCTCCATCTCCCCCATCAGATTGAGGGCTGTGTCAGGGAAAGGTCTGTTCTCCCTCACAGACTGCAGGCTCCCCCAGGACAGGGCCTACTAGATCCGGTTAAACAGAAACTTATGTAACCCCTACTGTGTGCCAGATACTCTCCTGAACAATGATTGAGACCTGGTCCCAGAGTGAGAAGATGCCAGTCCAAAGGAGGAGGTGTGGCATCCCATCCACAAGGCCAGCGGCTGAGACAAGGACCATCTCTTTTGATCAAAATAACCATTTGAAGGAAGCAGGAAGAAATGGATGTATCCAGAACAGGGTGGCCCATGTCTGTCCCTCTCTGCACAGGCTTTGAAACAGAGCTGAGTCAGAATCCTAGCTCTGTTGAGTATGAGCTCTGTTGCTTGGGCCAGTCCTGTGACCTCAGTTTCTTGAACTATAAAACAGAAATATCAAAGTCCACCTATAGGGGTTTGGTGTCATACCTGCAATATGACAGGTAAAGCTAGAGTTTTGGATGCCTTCAACCAGGTTGCAGGATGGGAGAGCCTTCACTTATAACGTGTTCCCATTTCCTCGATTTCAATAATCCCATCATGGCCCATTTCCAACTGCCAATGTGGCACCACTGAGAACAAAGCTGGGAAGAGATGTGCTGAACTGGCTTTTAGGAGCTGGTCTGAGACAGTCCTAGCACATCACCATTTAGAACATACCAGATGCTCAGAAAAAGCTGGAGAATGTTTGGAGAAGGGTGACCTAAGGATCATACGGTAGGGGCTGGCTAGTTCATCAAACCATTTCCCATCTCTTCTTGGACACACCACCAGACTATATTTCCCAGCCTCCCTTGGAGGTAATTGCAGCCACGTGACTAAGTTCTGGCCGATGGAGTGTGAGCAGGAGTGATATGCATCACTGCCCCACTCACTGGCTAAAGGGAGAGGACGCCAAGGTACTACATGAGGGCAGAGCTTCAGATGCAAGGAAACGGGGATGTGGAATTACTGCACAGAAGGCCACCTGCTGAATACCTGCAATGGATAGTTAGTTATGTGAGACAGAATTCAACTCCTCTCATGTAAGTGAAGCCACTGAGATTCGGACATTGTGTAACATAGCAGTTAGCCTATCCCGACTACCACAGATGGACTCGCAACCCCATCATGGGAGGGATGGCTGAGGAATTGTTGCTCTGGAGACGAGGAGGTCCAGCAGAGAACATTATACATTATCCTCAGACACTTTATGACTGTCAAGGGGCAGAACTGTCCTGTGTGACCCCAGAGAGCAGCTGTAGGACCAACGGGAAGAAAGTTCTAGGATGCAGATCACAGCTCAACACACAGGAGGATGTGCACAGAGGGAGTGTGCCCCTCTTACTGAGGCTGTGTAAACAGGTGGGAATGCTGTAGAAGCTTCTTGAGCATCAGCTGGCAAGCAGCTTGACATCAGCTTCATATTTCGAAGCTGTCTTCAAGACCTTAGATCCTGTGACTTTATGATCTGTCATTCCCAATTGAGATGCTGCCTCCTCCATCAGTCCAGGATCTCCCCAATGTCCAGGCTTGATTCTCGAATGAGACAGAAAGCCCTCAGGGCACAAATTTTAATTCTCCTTCAGACTCTGCCCTGCTTGTCCCAGCCCCAGGCCCCAGCACCCATCAAGGGCCCCATGTTCAAATGTGGGAAAAGACCTGGTTCCTGAGCGGAAGCGGGTGGGGAATGAACAGACAAGGCTGAGTGGCAGAAGCAGGAGCCCGAGCTGGAGGAGAGGAGGGCTGGCTGCTCCCACGCATCCAGCAAAGGCAGTATCTTCATTTCTCTCGGCTTTGTCCAGGGAGGAAGGCCCAGCGGGGACCTCAGTAGCATATCCTCAAGAGAGAAGCTCTGGCCCGGCTCTCCAGAGGCTTCCTGACATGAGAGTCTGGACTATGTTCTCCATCAGCATCCGCATGTGCGCACGCACACATACACATCCCTTTCCACCCCTGCTCTGGCCTCCAGAGACAGGCCTCCTATCTCCTCAAATATCTTCCAGAGCCAAGCTCCCAAAAGCACCCAGAGATTTCTAGGAAATCTGGAGGCTGGGCCTGAGGGAGTGGCAGGGAAACAGGCAGAGAAGAAAAGGCCTCGGGGCATTTTCCTGAAAGAGTCATTAAGATGTATTAAATCCTGAGGTCCCCTCCTCCTGCCCACGCCTGGCCTCACCTCCACCAGAGCCTCCCCTCACCACGTGCACCGCATTAGGGCCAAATTGAATTAGAATAATTAACTTTCCGTCACACTTTTAATTTGGTGCCGGAAATGAGAGCACTAATGGAGATGAAGCAAGGCTCGGACTCTGGAGACCAGCCCGGAAGCTGCACAGGGAGGCCCCGGGCTCCGGTGGGGTCGGGGGCAAACAGCCAGAGGAAGGAGGCTGGGCCATAAGATGTATGCGGTGTGTGAGCCGCAGCGAGTCCGTGTCGTGTGCCTGTGTGTCCTCACTGCACGTGGGAGCCGGCCTGTGCATCACACATGCAAACGTGTACTCGTGTGTGCACATACACAGGTGTCTGGAAGTCTGCACACACGAGTGGCTCTTTGTACGTGTGTGAGCATGTGTGTGCACACATTGCTTTCAATCCTAGGTGGGCAAAGCTGCCTGACTTTTATGGAATCCTAGCAGCTCTGACCTGGAAGGGACTTCACAACGTCTTCAAATTTACCAGCTGCTTGAGGCTCTTCTACCATATTTTCCCTAAGAGAGGACACACCGTCAGCCCACACTACCCTGCTGATGGGGCATTTACCACCACGAAAAGGCCCGTGGAGCCCTGCTTGTTAGGAAGTAGCTCCTTCCTTCAACACCCACCCATAGTCCTGGATCTGCCTCTGGAGTCACACAGAACATGGCCAATCCCTCCAGCCCGCAGGATCTCCCGAAGACGTGACTGTTTCCTTCTGAGTAACCTCTCCTCTAGGTGAGGCATCTGGTCCTCTCCTAGGGTCTCCCACCCCAAAGTGTGCGGCTTATTTTCCTGATTAAAGAAAAGTTTTTAAATCGTGCAATTATTTTTAAAAAGAGAGAGAAGCCTCTCCAGATCCCCCTATAGGACTTCGTGGGACGTAAGATTTGCACATGGCGCCAAACACGATCACACACCAATGGGTGAGGGAGGTGGGCTGGGATGCACTAATGCCAGAGGGTGCTCGGACTCATCTGTTCCAGCCATGGTCAAACCTCACATGCACCAGAATCATCAGGTGGGATTTACTAAAATACAGATCCCCAGGCCCTTGTCCAGAAGATTTGATGCTGAAGGTCTACAGAAGACTCTGGTCCTCTGCATTTTTAACAAGCAGTCAGGTGGCTCTCATGTGGTCACCCACTCATTAATCATTATTTGAGAATACTGACATCATCCAACCCATTCATTTTACAGTTAGAGAGACTGAGGCCCAGAGAGAGAGACCTAGCATGAGCTGGAAACTAAGCCAGCACTGGCGCCCTGTCTTCTAGCCCCCGATGCTCATTCCTACCACCAACCCGGGATGAATAAACACAGACAGCATCCCTCCCAGCCTGTTTCTCCCAAGTGGTCCCTCCCCCACCACCACTAAGCGGGGATATCCAGGACTAGGAGAGAAGCATCCTTCTTCAGATCTGACATTTCCAACTTACCCCTGGCCAAGGGGCCGGTAAGAGAGAGGCAGGGATCAGCAGCATCACATCTGCTAAATGAAGAGCTCCCAGCCCCTGGAGGAGCTGAGATTTGTGGAGGCCACGGCAGCACTGGAGGGAAATTCCCATTAGGCAGTGAGAGGTGGCTGGGGCTCAAGGCCTCACTGAGGATGCCCAGGTGGGGGAAATGAGCCAGGCAAGGGGAGGCCAGCCTGGAGTTTCCCAGCATGGGAAGACAGCAGACACATAAGGCTTGCTAACAGCCAGAGGCCTCACCTCCCACGGAATCTAGAATTACCTTCCAGATGATCTGGCCACATCCATCTGCCACATTGACCTGCCGCTGTTCATCCAGGGGCCTACAAACCTAGAGGTCAAACTTAGCCCTACAAGCATAGGGACCAGAGAGGACAAGTGATGACATAAGATCACACAGCTTTTTGGGGCAAAGTCCAGTATCCCAGCTCCTAGCCTGTGCCCTTTCCGCTGTGCCACTCTCAGGCTTGCTACAAGAAGCCAGCACCACCTGGAATTATTTCAGGTGTCTAGATAATGAAGAAACACAAATAAAAAGATAATGTTAGACCGGATCTTCTTCCAACAAAGTGAAAGCAAAAGCGAAGGGCCTGAGACCAGGCCAGGAAAAACCATCTTTCACTTCTTCATTTCTACATCCATTGTCTCCCTGCTCTGGTCCCTGAGACACACTCACTTTCTAGGATTAAGTGAGAGCAAGCAGATGCCTTCAAAATTCAGAGCGCCCTGGGCATTGAAAGCAGGAGACTGAAAAAGAAGAAAAGGGAATTTGACTTCTTCCAAGCCTGCTCCCTGATTTCATTTGGCCTGAGGTCTAATTTCTCTTAAACCATGGCACCAGGGTCACATTCCATTTCCAAAGTTGTTTTGAAGGTGAGATTCCCCATGACGGAGAGGAGTGGGCATCCCTGACCACTTCGAACTCGCTCACTGTCACCAACACCCGCTGTCTCCACCAGCAACAGCCCCACAAAATCCCAGCAACACTCGGCATCATCCCTGTGGCCAAGCCCACAGGGGAGCTGGAAGCTGTGGGGCCCCAGTGTAAGAGTGAGCACAGGGGGAAACGAGGGAAGGGAACAGCCCAGGTCCCCTGCCACTGCAGCACCAGGGGACACACACCAGGCTGGGCAGGTCCCTTTCTTCTCTAGTTGCTGGGAAGGGTGGGAGCAAAGAGGGAAAAGAGAGGGTCCTTGGAGCTGGGCCCTGCATATGAGAAAGGGTTTGATGGGAGGGGGTCCAACTATAGGGATAGGAGATGGGTCCTGGTGTTTCTGCTCAAGTTTAGGCCCCACTGCGTGCTTGGGAACAAACATCTCACTTTCTCAGGGGCCCACCTCCCTGGCTTTCTCCCCTGCCCTGCTCGTGAATGCAGAGGAGGAAGACGAGAAGGGTCAAGAGGTATCATCCAGGACATCCTCCTGTCTTAAGTTAGGGGGACAGAGCCCAGGCACTGCCCGCAGTTCACTGGGCATGTGCCCCTGGCCAGGTCCACCGGTCCTCAGCCCGTCTTTTCCATCCTGTGGAAGCAGCCCACTCCTGACCCTTCCATGCCCAGATGCCTCCCATCCCACTATTCCCTCCAGGGGCCTCTCTCCCTCCTTCTCCCCTTCCCATCTCTGCCCCGGGATGAGCCCTGAAGGAAGAATCTTGAATACTGTATAAATAAAGCATGTGAACGGGAGGTGACCTCACCCCATCAGGGGAGCCCCCCCAAGAAGGTAACCTGGTACCTGAGACCTGAAAGGTGAGTGGAGTTTGCCTACCTAGGAAAGAGGATTGGAGAGGAGTGTTCTGGGTAGAGGGACAGCCTGCACAAGGCTCTGAAGTAGAAAAAAGCTTGACTCGCTCCCTCAAGGACTAAAGAGGGCCTCCTCTAAAGAGAGAAATGAAGGGAATCAAGATACTTCAGAGGAACCAAGGGCCCCGGGGCTCCTTAGATGCGGGGATGTAGGAGGGGGCACTTGTCTGGGCTTTCCAGGCAGGCCCATTCTGTCTGGATACTGGGGCGCTCACCTTTCTGTGTGAGCTCAGTCAAGCTCCTTAAGTACTGTGAGCCTCGAGGGCCTTGCCTAGAAAAAGGGAAAAACACCTCCTAAGCGGTGTGATGATTTAAATTAAACTGTATTGGCATGAACAGTGCTCAGCACCTAATACATACTTAGCAACATTGCTTTTCTAGCCCTCCTGCCACGTCCAACTCAGAAGCTTGGGTTGCAAGTTCAGCCTTTCTTTCCTCTGGGGCGCACAGCGTGGAGCTGAAGGTCACCTGTCCCCGTGACCTCCATACCTTCTGTTAACTACAACATGCTCCGAGAGCAGGAACTCCGCCCTTTCATCTCCCACTTCACGGAACCTCGCTAATGTCGAAAACTTTGTCTTCCTGCTTCAGCTCACGCCCTCTTCGCCCAAGGCTCAACCCAGCCATTAGATTTTACTCACCCCAGTGAAGTCAAAGTCAAGCCCGGGCACTGCTCTGCTCTGAATCCTCCAATGGCTCCACCTCACTCCAGGTAAAAGTCAACAGTCACAACAATGGTCTGCAAGGCCCCACATGCTCTGCTCCCCTTTGTCTCTCTGCCCCCTTTGCCTACCACTCTCCCCTGTGTCCTTTCTACTCCAGCCACACTGGCCTCCTTGCTATTCCTCATCCCTGCCAGGCCTGCTCCTGCCTCAGGGCCTTTGCACATGCACAGATATTCACACACCCCTCCCTCTTCCAGATCTTTATTCAAATGTCACCTGCTAGGTAAGGCCTTTCAGCCATCGTTCATGAATTGTACCACCAACACCCCCAATCTCCTCTCATGCTTTACTTCTTCCTCCATAATATTCATCATCATTAATCATGCTAGCTTATAAATGTATTTTGTTTGTTTTTGCCACCTCCCCTCTAAAATATAAATTCCTAGAGGGCAGGGTTTTTTATATTATTATTATTATTATTATTATTATTATTATTATTATTATTATTATTATTATTATTATTATTATTATTATTATTATTATTGGTTTTATCCATTGCTGTATTCCTCAGTACCTACAACAGTTGCCTGGAACACACTGAAAATTTGAAAAATAAACAAGAGAGAGGTGGGGAAAGAGGGAGGGGAGATAGGAGAGGGGTAGGGAGGGAGGGAAGGAGGGAAGTTTCCTCTTCTCGAAGTCCCTGAGGCTCTGGACATCTCATCACAGACAGAAGCTGGTGTCAAATCGTGGCTGGGATTTTAGGCAGACAAGAAAAACACAGTTCATTCTGAGCACTCAACACTCAAAACTACCCACAATGAGAGCTCAGACTCAAAAGAGAGAAGGCAAGTCTCCAACCAGGATGACCCTTCTATGAAAGGCTGGCGTGAGTTACAGATTCAAAGAGGTTCCCCACTGCCCCCCATCCCCACCCCAGGGCCAGAAGACGCAGGAGGCACGGAACCCAGAACAGCTTCTTTACACCTCTGGCTCCTGGAGTGCGCCTTCCCTGGAACTGCTGAGATCACCAGGGCAATGAACAAGCTCTTTAGTGAGGCCCATCTCCACGCAAACATCCTGGCCTTTACCGGTGGGGGCCTGGGGAATCACTGACCCTCGTTTTCCTACCTTGAAAATGTGAGTGACAGTGGTCCCTGTCTGTTCCACTTCACGGGGCTTTTGCACAGCTCAAGTAGGTATGAAAATGTAAACTACCAAGAAGACAACCTACGGAATGGGAGAAAATTTTTGCAAATGAAACCGACAAAGGCTTGATCTCCAGAATATATAAGCAGCTCATACGACTCAATAAGAAAAAAATAAACAACCCAATCCAAAAATGGGCAGAAGACCTAAACAAGCAATTCTCCAAGGAAGACATACAAATGATCAAAAGGCACATGAAAAAATGCTCAATATCACTAATTATCAGAGAAATGCAAATCAAAACTACAATGAGGTATCACCTCACACCAGTCAGAATGGCCATCATTCAAAAATCCACAAATGACAAATGCTGGAGAGGCTGTGGAGAAAGGGGAACCCTCCTACACTGCTGGTGGGAATGCAGTTTGGTGCAGCCACTATGAAAAACAGTGTGGACATTCCTCAAAAGACTAGGAATAGACTTACCATATGACCCAGGAATCCCACTCCTGGGCTTGTATCCAGAAGGAACCCTACTTCAGGATGACACCTGCACCCCAATGTTCATAGCAGCACTATTTACAATAGCCAAAACATGGAAACAGCCTAAATGTCCATCAACAGGTGACTGGATAAAGAAGATGTGGTATATTTATACAATGGAATACTACTCAGCCATAAAAACTGACAACATAATACCATTTGCAGCAACATGGATGCTCCTGGAGAATGTCATTCTAAGTGAAGTAAGCCAGAAAGAGAAAGAAAAATACCATATGAGATCGCTCATATGTGGAATCTAAAAAACAAAAACAAAAACAAACAAACGAACGAACAAAAACAAAGCGTAAATACAGGACAGAAATAGACTCATAGACAGAGAATACAGACTTGTGGTTGCCAGGGGGGTGGAGGGTGGGAAGGGATAGACTGGGATTTCAAAATTGTAGAATAGCTAAACAAGATTACACTGTATAGCACAGGGAAATATACACAAAATGTTATGATAACTCACAGAGAAAAAAATGTGACAATGAGTGTGTATATGTCCATGAATGACTGAAAAATTGTGCTGAACACTGGAATTTGACACAACATTGTAAAGTGATTATAAATCAATAAAAAATGTTAAAAAAAAAAAAAAAGAAAAGAAAAGAAAATGTAAACTTCCACACAATTTTTTGCCTGTTTCCTGAACTCTCTTTTACCCAGACTGATTATTTCATGTTTCAGAGAACAAACACCTATCAACTGAAATAAACGCACAGCCTAAAAGTTAAGAGTTATGTTTTATTTGGCAGGAGGACTCGAGCCGTGATGACAGCCTCTCAGATCGCTCTGAGGGACTGCTCCGAAGAGGTAGGGGAGGAACTAGGATATATAGGAGCTTTACAACAAAGACCAGGTAGTTGGAACAATAAGAGATTGCTTGTTATCTAAAGAAAACCAGGCGTCTCAAGTTAAAGAATTTAGTGCTTTTCTATGTATGGGAGAAAGCAAACATTTGGGCTCACTGAATTCATTCCTTTGACAAGCACCTGGCTATCTAGGGCCAGTATCCCATCCTTTCTTATTCTGAGTCCGCTCAGAGGGCACCACTGTGAGTGGCTGCAGAGTCGGGGCTGCAGGCCTGTCCTCACTGGGGGGTGGCAGCAGCCACTGATGACTTTGTTTCAGCATTCTTTATTAACTGATATGGTTGCAGTATTTTCATTCACATTGCAGTATTTTCATTCACACACCCCATC
Source organism: Camelus ferus (assembly GCF_009834535.1). NCBI lineage: Eukaryota > Metazoa > Chordata > Mammalia > Artiodactyla > Camelidae > Camelus > Camelus ferus. Next base: position 44,877,053 of record NC_045711.1, read on the forward strand.
TTCCCCTTCATCCCCAAACCAGTTTAAAACTCTACATTTTGCAGGAAAAAAAAAAAATCATCTCTCTGGATCTCTTTGCTTGCTTTATGTCTACCTCGGTGTGTGTGTATGTGTTTCTCTCTTTTTTTTAATCAGTTCAATTTCTTTTTCTAACTTGGCCTTCTTTGTGTCTCCATGAGTGTGTGTCGTGTGTGTGTGACCATGTCCCTCCATGCTCTCCCTCTTCTCTGTCTCTCTGTCACTTTGAGTACCTTTCTGCTTCCCGCCTTCTCCACCTCACTTTGCACTGTGCTCCTGCTATGGAAACGACAGGCCAGCCAAGAAACAAGTACCACTCGGAGGGTTGGAGTACTCAGATGTATTATGCCGGCGGGCTCAGAGGGGCTTCTGCTCCGAAGCTCTGAGCACCTCCAAGACGTGCGCATGAGGTTTTATACGGTAAATTACAAGCTTGGGGTATTCGGCCAATAGGCATGGAACAGCTTTAGCAGCATCATTATCACAAAAGTGGAGGCAGGGAGGCAGCAAACCAACATTCCAAAGCCAGATATATCTCTTTGAAAATCCAGCTGGCTAGCAAAAAACATGAACAGCAAACCAACACTAATTAACTTAGATTTACGAGTTAGTCCAGCAGAACTCAGATCAGTATTCCAACACTTAGATTTGTGAGTTATCTTGTTAGACCAGCCTGGCTTTTCCTTCACACTCCGTGTCCCCATGTCTCACACTCACTTTCCCTCTGTTCCCTTCTCTGTCTGCTCTTTCTTCTCAGTCGGTCTGTTGTTTCTGCATCTGTCTTGCTGTCTCTGGTCTGTCTCGGTATCTGAATGTGTTTCTCCCTGTGTCCCACCATCTCTCTCTCTCTCTCTCTCCTTCTTTCTCCCCTCTCCCTCCCTAATTGCTTCTTGTCTCTGTGAGGATTTACATAACACACTGAGGGCAGGGGCAGCAGCCAACCTGAAAGGCTGCTCGAAGATACAAGAACTTAACGCCTCGCCTCCGCCTCCGCAGCCTTCAGGAAAACAAGTTGCCACCCTCCTGAGGGCTCCTTCACTCAGGGAACCCTGGGCTGGCTCCTTTCTCTTTAGACAGTGCCCTCAGGGCCCTCACTGCACTCAGACCTTTGCATCTTCTGCCTCCCAAGGAGTAAGAGTCACAATTGCGCTCCACTTCTAACACAGTGGCGACTGCACCGGCTCAGAGTCAGGATGCCTGGGTCTCATCCCACTTTGGCAGAAGCCTTGAGCATATCATGGCCCCACTCTGAGCCTGTTTCCCCATCTGGAAAATGGCCACAGTAGTCTAAGATTCTAAGAAACCTAGGGCATTCTGCCACAGGGGAATCAAGTGGCCCCAGATTATACCAATTCCTGACGACAGCAGGGCTGTGGTCAGAGGGCCAGAGCTTTAACAAGAGAGGCCCTGGGACTGGCAGAAGCCCACAGAGGAGGTGCCAAGACAGTGGCTCAATGATCAGGGGGTGGAAAGTAGGCTCCAGAGCAGAGGCAGCAGGGAAAGCTTCTCCCTTCACGAGCCTGGGCTGGCGCCTGGGATCATGCTCTTGGCCCAGGCTCACCCAGTACCCAGCGGATGGGGTTTGGCACAGGGCATGAGCACATCCGATCCTTCCTCAGGCAGCAGCAAAGAGTCAGAGAGAAAGTAGGAGGGGGGGGGGTGGGAGGAGGAGCATCTGATTCCTAGAGTTGGTGGGGCGAGTAGGGAAGGGGAAAGGCAAAGGGAAGAAGTAAACATGTACTGAGCATCTGCTCTGTAACTTGCTCAGTACAAAGTACAGGAAATGAGCCTCGCTCAGAGAGGTTGGCTGAGGTTGTCCAGGTTATAAATGGCCACACATGAATTGGAAAGTACATCCCAAAGTCTGTGCTTTCTCTATAGCCATGAGGACTTTTAAAGGAGGAGAGAAGAACCTCAGATAAGGAGAGGAACCTTGAAGACACGTTTTTCCTACCATACATTTCCCCAAGTGGTCATCCCTGTCTGTGGAAAAAAGGTTAGGGGAGGTAAGTTTGCTTGGTCTGCGAAAGAAAATCTGGCAAGTAATCTGAGGGAGGAGCTCAATTTCTGTTTTCAAGGGCTTACATCAGGGAGGCAAAAAGATGTATCTGTTTCCTCAAAATAAAGACCACAGACCCAGCCTGCAACAAGAGGGTCAGAGCAGCTTAAAGGAAGGGCTTCCTACCATCAGAGCACTGGTACAGGCTTGGAAGTTACATAAATCAAGGAGGGGCTCTCTCCCTGAAATGCAGAGGAAAGATGTTAACGTGCGTGGACACAGAAAAATCCTCTGTGCCAGATGACATGTTAGGGGCTCCTACAAGCCTTGGGGTCATAGGTTTAGGTAAAGACATCACCAGCCCCATTCAGACAGACACACAAGATTCTCGGAGGCTTGAGCACAGACTTCTCTCTGACGAGGCTCTGCAGCCAGCCTGCAGCTAGGCTCACCCGCCCCCGCCCTCGACTCCCTCTGCATGGTGGCACTGCAAGGACAGGGGCCCTGGGGCAGGCTGATGGGCACTGGTGCCCCCGCAGACAGGCAGGAAGCCAGAGCTGACACTGCTATCTCCTCATCGCCCCGGGCAGCCACCATCTCTGAGCCCCCTCCCTTACAGGAAGCCAAGCCAGGAAATGAACAGGGAGCCCAGATGCCTCCAGACACCTGCCCGGAAATTCAAACCTGGAGCGGATGGGGGCTGGCTAGGAGACCAGGGTGTAATGGGAGGGGGCTCCCTGAAGAGGACTGTAGGCACATGCAAGGGGTGTGCACCAGCCCTTTTTAAAGGGGGGGCTGGTGTCCCAGATAACCAACCTGGGCTGCCTGGGGATGGGGCCAGAAGGGAGCATGCTTCACCCAACAGCAGGGGGCCTCAGAGCAAGAGAGCTCTGGCAGCAACTTGGCGATTTGTTCTGCAGCTGTCTCCACCTAACATCCCCTAGGGGATGCGGAGAGAGGGGGAAGAAATGATGACAAGGCTTCTCCTTAGAGCCAGGAGCTGAAAAAAAGGCCACACGGATTCCGAGACAAGCAAGTATTAGCGCCGGGCAAACCAGGGCTCAAACCCACACTTGGTCACTTTCAGGTTCTGCAACCTCATGTCTCAGTTGCCTCATCAATGAAATGGGCATAACAATAGTAAGCTGCATTCGTCAAGGCAGGCCAACTATTCCAACAAATAAGCCCCCAAACCTCAGTGGTGTGAAGACGTATTTCTTACTTCCAGTCGGATGCCTCAGGAGAAAGGCGAGCTGGGCTTCTCCTACAGTCATTCAGGGGCCCAGGCTCTTCTCTTGAGACTGTCCCAGAGACTCTGGACCCCTAATCCAGGGCTTCTCAGTCTCAGCACTACTGACATACGAGCTGGCTAATCTTTGCTGTGGGGACCGTGCTGTCCTCGTTTAGCACCGTCCCTGGCCTCTAGTCACCAGACACCAGTAACATTTCCCCAGATGTCTCTAGATATTGCCAGATGTCCCCAAGGAGAGGAGAAGAATCGCCCAGGCTGAGAACCACTGCTTAAGCCCCTCCACAGCTCACCAGCAGAGGAGGGAAAAGGGAACACGCGGAGCCTCACAAAGGATTCAGAGGTGAGTTGAAAGCATCCTCCAGTGAGGCAGCAGGATCAGGTCTGGCCCTGAGTACTAAGTGCTGGCCGTGCACCCATGGCCGTGCTCAGGATCAGGATCAGTGTTGACAACTGTCACTCACATCCAGCCTGATGTTCCTGCCTCAGGTCTAAACCTCCCTTAGACCACTCCCTCTCCTCCCGCACCCAGTTATCCCTAATCCAGTTGATGTTATGGCTTAAACGGCTCTGTGTCCATCTCTCCCCTTCATCCTCACTGTGACCCCCTTAGTCAGGCCGCTTTCTTCTATTTCTGGAGTGGCCTCATCACTGGTCTCCAGCTTCCACTTTTACCCCTCCAACCCATCTTCCTTAATACTGCCAGAATAATCTTTCTGACAAAACTAGCCATGTCACTCCCCCACTTGAAACCCTCCATGGCTCCCTGATACCCTCGGGACAAAATCTGGACTTTTCAGTTGCGCCCACATTGCTTTAGCTCCTTGTCAGCCTGCCACTCCTCCAATGTCACCTCAGTCACGTTCTTCCTTGCCCTCACTGTTGCAACAACACCAAATTACTCACATTTTCAAACACATCACTGTTCCAAGTCTCCTTTGACTTCGCATAAGCTGCTTCCTCTACCTGAATTGTGTTCCCTAGGTGGTACACAGCAAACTCCTATTCTTCCTTCAAAACCCTGCTCAAATATCACCTTAACTCTAAAGCTTTTCAACCTCCTCTTCCCAGCAGCACTAATTATAATAATACTTAAAATGTATTGGGTGCTTACAGGCATTGTCCTAGACCTACTACATGTCTCATTTAATTTAATTCTCCAATGGTCTGAGTAGAGTGACAGTTTTCAATCTGTCCCCTCCCCTTAAACCTAGGTGGGCTTGTGACTGCTTCAACCCATAGAATGCAGCAGAAGTGCTGTGACGTCCCTTCCCAGGCTAGGTTGTAAAAGATCATGCAGCCTCCACCTTGGTCTCTTGATTTCGAGACATTTCCTCTCTCAGGATGCTCCGTCTCAGAACCCACCCTGCCGTGAGAAGGCTGAGCCCCACACACAGGCCACCAGCGGCTCTGATCTATGGTCCCAGATGAGCCTTGGAGTCACATGTGAGTGAGAAGCCTCCAGATGATTCCAGCCCCAGGCGATTTTGTCACCCCAAGACACTCAAGTCTTCCAGCTGAGGCACCAGATGGTGGAGCAGGACAGGCCGTCCCCACTGTGCCTTGTCCCAATTCCTGACCACAGAACCTGTCGGCACACAGTAAAATGGTGGTCGTTTTATGCCACAGAGTTTGTTACACAGCAATAATAGTCACAACTCTGTTATGGCCCACCCCATTTTAAAGATGGGAAAACTGAGGCAACAAGAGGGTAAGTAACTTGCACAAGGTCCTAAAGCTAGGAGAGAGCTGAGCCAAGATTTAAACTCAGACCGTCAGGTTCCAGAGTCGGCCCCTTCATCTGTTTTTCTCTCTGCCAATATCACATGATGGTGTAATTGACCACTTAGGTGACTGCCTCTAACTTCACTCTGAGCTTCTTGAGGGCAGAGGTGCATCTCACTCCTGTCTCCATTCCCAGCAGTAGCTCAGGTCCTGGCACAGAGCTGATGCTGAGGACAGGTTTGCTGCACTGGCCTGAATGCCACAGGGAAGCCCCTGCAGTAGGGTGGGGAGGGGTGGTGGGCCACCAAAGCAGAGCCTGTCTGTGCTGTAGTCTCTCCTCCAGTTCCCTGCTGACCCCAAGCCCTCACCCCATCCAAGACTCTGACTCATCGTCTGTTTAAATTGATGATTTTCTGCCCACTCTACTCCCTCTGCCCCGGTGGCCCAGCTGACAGCTTTATTAAAAACGGTTGTGGTTGGCGTCTCTCAGTCCAGCAGAGCCCTCAGGCATGCGTCATCATTGACCCCAAAGCCCCGGCCACCTCCCCATTTCTGCCACCAACAACACATGGGACAACCCAGCCTAGACTCTGAAGCACTTTGAATCCCCACTAGTTACAACCATGGACTCCTCCCCTCCTGGGTCTGGGAGCAAGGGGCAACCTCTTAAGTCTGAGGCCCCCCAAAAGATAAATCCACATTCATTAGCTTCCCCACAGGGAAGACAGAGATGGGGACGAGGAGTCAGTGGAGACAGCCGAGTGCAGACCATGGTGCTGGGGCAATGTTGACCTTGGGGAAGTCACCCTCTTTCTGATCTGTCTTCCAGCTCCAAGAGGAAAATCTCAGAATGATTCCTCAGAAGTAGAACTTTCAGGGGCTACACAAGTCTCCTAGGGGCTGCTTTTTATAGAAGGGGACTTCTCCCTCAGTGCCACTGAGCCCTGCTCTCCCACTGGGTGACCTCGGGCAGGCCACTGAACTTCACCTTCCTCATAGGCTCAAATAAGAGGCTAGACACCCTTTGGCTGAGAGAGAAGACAGGCACAGGTCAGGTCCAGCTCAGCTGATGAAAATATGAAATAATAATAATAACTAACATTTATTAACATTTTTCTATATCCCAGACACTCTTCTATGTGCTTTCCCTACATGAATTTATTCATCCCACCAACTCTAGTGGGGAGGCACTGTTGCTATTCCCATTTTGCAGATGAGGAGACTGAGGCACAGAGGGGTCAGATAACCTGGCCAAAGTCCTGCATGCAGCTAGCAGGTGGAGGAGGCAGGAGCCAAATTCAAGTAGACCAGATCCAGAGTCCTGACCTCTCTCTCTATACTAAGACAACGTGAAGTGCTTATCACAGTGTGGCACACACAGTAGGTGACTGGGACCCTTAGACCAAGGAGAAGGGCTAGGACACACGGGCCCCAGAGGCCACAGGGAGGGACCAGCGCCTCCTCCTCCAGAGCAGTGGGGGCAGACCGTCCCCACCTGCTTGTGGCTTAGCCATGAGGATGAGGAAAGCGAGGAGGCCATCCCCAGCTTGCCTTGTCCTTTTGTCCTTTTGTCCTTCCACTGGCATGAGAAAGCGATCCGAGAGTTATTTACTGCGGAGATTTCATCGAGATGTTCTCACCCTTACTGTACATCCTTTAAAGGTGAAATAAAAATATCTAAAGGGGAAAAAGTGTCTTTTTATTCAGCATCGTAAAAGCCATTGGCAGACGTTCCCCTGGAAGGGGAAAAAGCAGCATAAAATTCTGCAGTGACATTGTTCTGGGAGAACCCTCGCAGCCAGCCTGAGTCTGGAGGGTGTACCTGGAGGTTAAACTGATAACCGGGGCCCTGCACGCGGCTTTGGGCTCCACCAGGTGGGCCCGCTGCTGCATCCCCAGAGCCTGCAACCAGATTAGCAGAGTGGGACCTTGGCAAATGCTTGTTAAATTCAAGAATTTAATAAAAGAATGAGCACTGGAGTGAGCAACTCCCCAGATCCTGCCCGACTGTCCCCAGTGGGAGGGCCGGCAGTGGACCGGGGTATCAAGATGCCCAGTCCCTTGAGATTGACTTCCCAGTAATTCACCAGATAGGTCACACTGTCTCCTATCCACACCTCACACTGTTCTTCTGCCCGAAGGGGGTTTAACACAGGCCTCCTGCCTCCATTTATCTGCTCAATATCAATTCCAGCCTTGACCTCTAAGGGGCCTCCTCCTTCTTCTCTCGCTGGTACCGGTGCCCACCTCAGTACCACTCCAGGCTCTCTGCACAGGGTATCTAGATGCCTGTGTTTTTGTTTTCCCCAAAAAGGAAGTGTATTCCTTAGATCAGCGCACCCATTAGGAAATGCTCAGTAAGTGTGTCTCAGATGAATAAGCAAATGAATGAATGAGTGAATGAATGAATGACATTTGCATGATCTTGACACATTACAAACTATTTCTCCATATACGGCTCCAAGAACTCTCACAACCCACCCCTCTAAATGTAGAATCCATTCAGCTTTGACACCATGAATCTTATTTTACAGATAAGAAAATAGAGACTCAGAGAAAGCAAGAGAGTTGCCTACGTGAAACAAGTATGGGTATCCTTGAATCCAGTTCTGTATCCTTCACTCTTCTACTATACTAAGTTGAAATTCACAAACTGTCACCCTTGCCCAACACATACACACATGTATGTGTGTGTGATGCACACAGAGACACAGATGGATACACACATACATATATGTACACACATGGAAGCATGGACACATGCACATAAAGGGGTGTTCAATCACATGGATGCCTGCATCCACATACACAGATGAATGCAAATACACACACACACACACACACACATTCATGCCAACAAGCAGAAATGATAGGCCTGAAAAGAAAAAAAGGGTTTGAGGAAGGGAGAAGTCCCAAAGGCCTCCCTGAATGCCTCCCACCACCATCAGGCTTTGCCTTTGATTTCCAACTTTTAATTTTCACATCATCAGTTACTACATCAAAGCAATTTGACTGCAGGTGCCCTGGACCCAGGCTGTTTCTAACAGCCCTGATTCCAAATTCCTCTTCCCACTGGGCCCGCGTTGCCAATGGCATTTCACTTCTCATTAAATTCCACGTGGGGAGCATGGGGAAGCAGGGGGGATGGCAGTGAAACCACCTCTCACCTCTGTTTCTAACACTTGTTCACTTCTGTTTAAATGCTGTTTAAGGAATTATGTTCGGAGTTTTGGTTGAGCGTGGCAGAGAAAACCTCCTTCCCTGCCTGGTCCACCAGGCTCTTGTGGAGATAAAAATGAGAGGATGGATGTGGACGGGCTGTGTAAACCCTGAAATGCTGGGCACACACGAGGAAGTCACCCTTCACCTCGCTTCCTCCCAACACAGCACTGCAATGACTAAGGGATTTTGTTAAGACATAAACAAGAGGAAGAGAAAAGGAGAAGAGGCAACAGCAACAAAACTTCCAATGCGGAGGCGCCGCTGGGTGAGTAGCAACCGACTCTGGAGGCCAGAGAAGGCTGAAACCTGCATGGGCGTGGGAGAAGTCCAGGACCTGGCTTGCTCCTAGCGCAGAAGCCCAGAAAGTCTCAAGTATATTGGGGACACCAGCTGCTTCTGAAAGTGGGACTCAAGTCAGGCTGAAACTAGAACCAGTAACTGAATGTCTGCATATGACGTAGTCAGACCCTCCAGATACACCCCCCACTCCCCAGCACAAGAGGGAAGAGCAACGGATCTGAAGGGCTTTAAATTCAAGAACACAAGACCTCACCTGGGGCAAGATGCTGGCAGAAAACAGAGGGATTAAGTAAAAGTCTGCACGCCTCTGGATCCCACTCAATTCCCTGAACATTCGCAGCCCAGCTTCTACCACCCAGGCTGGAGCTTGGAGGATTCCTCTCTGATAGAACAGTCCAGCCCAAGAACAAACCCAGGACTAGTGTCCCCAAACATCTTCTGTCCCCTTGCCACACACCAGCCCCATGCACATGGAGCCTCCAGGCAGCCAGGCATCCAATACAAACGATGGAGACAAAAAGAAAGAAAGAAAGAAAAAAATCTGGGGGAAAGGAGATCAGATCAAACAGAAGCAATTTAGGAAGGAGCAGGATATCACAAAACCCTACAATTATCCTTGGAGAAATAAGGGAAGATACTGCATCTGGGAAAAAAAAAAGAACAGGCTCCTATTAAAAAATTTTTAAAAGAACGTCCAGAAAGAAATAAAAAGAACTCTTGGAATTAAAGAGAGAGAGAAAATTCCACTGGAGGGTTGGTGGATAACGTTGAGGAAATCTCCTAGAAAATAGAACAAAAAGAATAAGAATAAAAAACAGGAGAAAAATGCTAAAAATTTCAGACAACGAGTCCAGGATTTCCAACATCTAATTAATAGGTGATCCAGAAAGAGAGAGAAATTGCAGATAAGACAATTATCACAGAAGTAATGTAAGCAAATGTTTTAGCACTGAAGTGTATGAGTTTCCAGATTAATGGGTCCCCTGATACCAAGGCGCTTCATCAGGAAATTTCAGAACACCAAGGATGAAGAAAAGATATTAAAGCCACCAGAGAGGAAAGAAAAGACTCTGGTCACATACAAAAGATCAGGAAGCTGCATGGCATTAAATTTCTCCTAAGCAGCCTCAGAAATTTTATCTCTCATGCACCACCAAAATAAAAGCATAAACCAAGAGAAAATGAAGCTGCAGGATCCAGGAAACACAACATGCACACAGGAGAGAAGCAAAGGAGGCTTTGGGGGTGGCGGTAAGGAAACCCCAGGATTGCAGCTACGCCAGTGCATGTAAAAGGAGAGGGATGGGGGGCTCCACAAAGGATGTCTCTAGTGAAAAATGAAGCCAAGAGACCACGTGATGGGCGCCCCGAGAGCAGATACCTACGTCTGATACAATGGATGGGGACTCTAGGCTCAGAAGAGAGATCCTCCTTCTAAAGTGCTTTCTTTAGGCCCTAAAATGCTCAATTTCCTCACTTACCACCCCTTAACCTCACCTACCACCCTAAAGCACAGCTAGTTGCTATGGAGATGACTCTATGTATAAGCAGAATGAATACCGTGGGCACTCATTTCTCTCCAAAACTGGGCAGGGGAAGCTATTAAGGCATGGCTTACTCGGATGAGAAGTGGGAGACGTTCTATTAGGGTTCAGAGAAGATGCCTATTTATTTATTCAGAATCATCAGCATTAGAGTGAGTTTACCTGGTGGAGAGGGAGAAGACTGCACGAGAAGTTTAGGTGAGAACTTCACTTCTAGTGAAAAAGATGGCCTAGAATTATGTTACAATGTTGGCTGCCTTTTATTTATTCACTTGTTTTATTTATTTACAATTGTTTGTTTATTCCTTCACTTTCCTTCATTTCTTCATTCATTTTGGAAGGGAGAAAGAATTTCAATCATGAAAATTCACAAAGTCCTACACTTTGAAAGCAGGTAGAAAATGAGAGATTATGGAGTGTGAGCTTTTCACTGTACAGAGAAGTGCCAGGACCAGAACCCAGGTCTCTTAACACTTCTCGCCACATGCTTCCAGAACTTTCTCCAAGGTCATCCACCTCTCATGTAAGCATTCTACAAAAATAGAATCAAGCATTTATTCTGGTCCAGCCACCAAGTGAACTTAAAACAAAAAGACACCATCTAGTGACAAAAAAAATCACATTAACAGTAAACAGGCGCATGTGAAGTAATGGTGTGTAGGGCATGATGCAGGTTTGTACCAGGTGACATGAAAAAAAAAGAGCTCAAGTCAGCCTCTGGGACTCAGGGAAGGCCTTCCTCACAGGGCCTGAAAGGGGTGGGTTTTCTCCAGGGGGATGAAGTGGGGTGGGGGTGGCATTCCAAATGGAAACACAGCCTGTGCAAAAGCAGGACCATTCTGTTTGGCTGGAATGTAAGGTCAGGGCTGTTCATAGAGGACGGAAAGATAGGCTGGACTCTCCAGACTCACAGAGGCATTTTTGGAGGATGGACTGATAAACATCTGTAAGTCGTCCTGCAGAAGAGGTCCTCCAGGACAGCGTAAAGGAGGAAATGGGAAGTGAGGGAGAGGAAGTTCGTCTCAGAGGTCTGGGGACAATCAGAAGTGGGACAGGGAAGGGCTCTGTTCACCCTTTCCCCCACCCTCAGGTCTTGGCTCCCTCCTTCTTAATTCTTCAACCTCCCACCCCATCCCCAACCACCGGGTCCCAGCCTGCAAGGTAATTATAAAGAAGTTAAACCGAATTACACACACAGGGTTTATTTTGTGTTTTTCTGCTGCTGCTGCTGCCAATTACGGTGCAATTAGACTGCCTTCATTAGCAAATGAGATTAGAATTAACATTGTTAATTACTCGTTCTGTTAAATGGGGAAGAGGGTGTGGTGGGGAGTGTATGGGGAGGATGGAGGGAGAGAAAGTACATGGCAGGGGGAGGTATGCCATCCCCCAAGGTCTCCTGGGCCCTTGGGAAGTGGGGGAGGAAACCAAGATTTACTGAATGTCAAGGCACAGCTCAGGTGAGAAGTATCAGAAAAAGGAGGCTTTGTTCCTTAATGACACTCGCTGCCATTCACTGTGTACTCCATCTGTGCAGCAATTCACACACACTATTCACTTAATCCTTGCTACCCTGTGTGAAGTAGGTCTTAGTATCCCCACTTTGAGAGGAGAAATACGATGCTCAGAGAAGTTAGGTGACTTTCCCAAAGTCACACAGCTCTAGTAAGTGGTAGTCAAGCACGTCTCCATTCCTAAGTGCTATGACCTTTGGTTCTCATAGGAAAGGGGGCCCACATGTAAATTATACTTTATGTAGTGACAGTTGTAAGTCAACTCATTTGATGCTGATTTGCCCCATGATGAAAGAAGAAATTACTAGCCTCATTTTATCATGAGGAAGCTGAGACTCTTGAGAGTTTAATCCGGGGTTAATTTACTATGGCCTGCAGGCCAAATCTGGCCTGCCACTTGTTTTCGTAAATAAAGCTTTATTGGAACACAGCCATGCCCATTTATTTGTGTGTTATCCGTGGACTGCTTTTAAACTAAAACAACAGAGTTGAATAGTTGCAACAGTGACCACGGGGCCCACCAAGCCTAAAATAATTCTCTCTGACCCTTTACAGAAAAAGTTTGACAATCCCTGGTTTAAATAATTAACATAAAATCATAAAGTGCCTGCACAAAGGTGTGGGATTTGAGCTCAGTTCTTCTAGTCCTTGGGCAGACTCTTTAACAACTTTTACTCAGAGGAAAGGGGGCGGTTCCAGCTAAAATAGGCTTTCCAGTGAGCTCAGAGATGCCTTAATTGACCCCAAGGAGAGACTCATAGCAGACAAGTCAAATTATTTAATCCTGACTTCAGAAATTTGATAAGGTTGGCTGCTTTCAGCAACAATCAATAGAAAAGTCAATTATGAGTGGTTTTGAAAATAAGGAGTTTATTATTTCTTATAACGGGAAGGCCAGAGGTAAGGCAATTCCAAGTTTGGTTAATTCAGCTGGGTCCTTGGAATACCATCCAGGATCCAGGTTCTTTCTCCCTTTCTATTCTCCTTTCCTCAGCATCTCAACTACTTCCCTTGTGATCTAAATATGGCTGCCAAAGCTCCAGGCATCACATCCTCACCCAACAACAACCAAAGGTTGCTGCTTCTTCTGACAAGACAGTTTTTCAGGTCTCCGAAAATCTTTCCCAGAAGGCACCCCTTCTCCACTAACAGCCAACCCCTTGGTTGTCATTGGCCAGAATGGCACAACATGCCCATGCATGAACAATCACCAGCGAAGGAAATGGGATGATCGCACTTTGATTAGACTAATCAGAATTCACTCCTGGGGCGGGGAGGGTCCCCGCCTCCCCTGAAAAACGTGGCTGCTAGTATCTGATTTCTGACAGCAAGAAAGTAGGGGGGAGGCGTGGCTGCTGGGAAGGCAATGGAGAGACACTTTAGAATTCTTGCTCCACTGGTCATGTGAAGAGTCCTAACCCCTGAGGTCAGAGAAGTGGACACAGTCCCCCTTCCTCATCTCTCTTTTCAGTGTCCTGTTGTCTCTTCTTGCTGCCGTGGGGCAGCCAGAGCCAGGGGCAGGGGCCAGCTCCCCTGTGGTCTGCCCTCTGATAACTTACAGCGTAAGCACAACTCTCCAGAAACTCTTTGGCCTTTGGTTCCCTCTTCCCCTCACCACCACCCAGCCCAGAAAGGCCAAGGTCTCCTGGCATCCCCCTGCTATCGCCTCCTTCACTCTCATTCTACAGTTTTCCTGTTCAAAGACCTCACAAGCCATGAACTGCACACCAAGGAGTGGAGGCCGGAGTGGCCCCAGGAAGAGGGCTGGACCAACAGGCCGCCCTTTCTGAGAGGTGCTCAGAACTGTGCCCACCTGTGCCAAGCGTCAGCACTGAAGTGCAATCAGATGGCCTGGGCCAGGCTGGGCAGGCATGTCCCAGTGCACAGAGTCTCTCCCTCCCCTCCATTCTTGCCCAGACTGCCAATTCAGACCCCTTGCTTCTAGATTCCCAGCACACTTTTCTCTCTTTCTCTTTCTCTCTCTCTCTCTCTCTCTCTCTCTCTCACACACACACACACACACACACTCACACTCTTCATTTCTTTTGGACCCTGGGCAACTGGGTTTATGTATCTTTGCCAGAACTTCCGTCCTGCCAGCTGGGCAGGACTGATGAGGCAGAGAGGTTACCCAGGCATTTAAAGGAAGTTCGGAGAGAAGGATGTCAGGCAAGGTGGGACCCATCTGGGTGCCACCTGTCACACACAAAGGCTCAGAGGCAAACCCCACAAGGCCACACGGCCTCTGTTAAGGAAGAAGAGTTACAGGAGTGAGGATGAGGGGACTATACACAGAGTCAGTGAGGGAAGGCCTGGGTCTCCTTCCTCCCATCATCTCCAGTGACAGTGCACTGGACCTGGGCCATCTCCTGATGGCCAGTGCAGGCTTGCGTTTCAGGCAATGCTGCTGGCAGGCTCCGCCTTGGGGAAATTCTCACACACACACACCCTGCTGGCCCTTTGACTGTACTCACTGCCTGGATGGAAGCAAACATTTCAGCCTCGAGCAATTCTTCTAGTCGTGGTGGTTTGGGCCCAGAGGAGCCCTGTTTTCTTTCCCTGTGCTGTCACATCCCTAACACTGCTGGATTTTCCTCAAAAACCTCTGGGTGGTTTCTAAAGTATTGAGCTTCTCCAGCTGCCTCTTGGGGCGTGTGGGGCTCTTTTGTCCCTTCTTCCTTCCTCTAAGATCTTAGGGTTGAAAAAACAGGTATTTGGCTGATTGATAAGGCTCCCAAGATCCACGCCCTCTCCCTTTCTGCCAACCCTAGACAGGCAAGTCTCACCCCTCCCAACAAATCTACTCCCCAGCCCTCCTGTCAGAGGCCATGGGATTCACCCCAAACTTGGGGGCCTGGCAGGTGGTGATCCCAAAGGGAAAATCTAACTCACCCTCAAAGGGGAATGGCCAACCCTATGGGTTAGACACAGATATGATATAGCCCAAAGAACAGAGAAAGAAGAGGTTTAAATGAGTTCTTTCCTGTCCTAGCCCAGGTTTGGAAAGGCCAGTGCCACTAGAGAAGAGGTGTACATCCTTGAGCCTCCGGAGCAGGCACCGACTAGGATGCAGGAATAGGACAGCTGGAAAGTGATCCATGGGTGGCTTCATGCAGGTTCAGATTCCCACAGGGCTGTGGCTTCCCCCAGCCCAGCTCTGACCTGCAATGTCCCATGGGCCCCAAGTCCCCAGATACTAGGCAGCTGTTTCACCGCCAACTCCTCCCAACAGCAGGCGCCCACGTCCAGACTGCCTGGAGCCAAGCACTCTAGGTTTTCTCTCCTATGAACAGATAGATGAGCCTCGGGCCCAGGGTCAATATCTCCCTAAGGTATGCAAACCCCCTCCAGTGTCCAGTACATAGCCTGGGCCCAGATGGCCTAGGATGATGGAAGAAGCAGGGGCCCAGGTCTTCCCTTCCCTTGCTCATCCTGGCTTTGTACATTTCCCCTTTCCCAAACAGAGCCGCTTCCAAAATGTCATGTGGCATTTGGAATCCCCAAGTTCCAAACCCTGGTGTAGGACAAGTAGCCACCCTAAAGATGTCCTACGTGGCCCAGCAGAAAGGTTGAAGAAAAGGGAGAAAAGTGGAGATAGGAATTTTCTGAGCACCCAAAACTGCCAGGTGCTTTATGTAAGGGAGTCTGAGTGGTAAGGGGTCTGACAGCCTGAGGATGGGTCTCCTCATCTATAAAATAGAGACAATAACACAAGTGTTGGAAGGCCAAGATGATAGGGTGTGGGGGTTATAGCCAAAGTTAAGGGGAATTGGGAAGGCCCAGTTCAGGGAGGAGCCAGCCCTTGGTACACATGGAAAGGAATGTCAAGCCCAGAACGGTGAATACGAGCTAAATTCCAGAAGGCTTTGAATGCTGAGTCAGGGGTTCTAGACTTATCTGATAGGCAATGGGGAGCTATCAAAGGCTTATGAGCACAGGGATGGCCCATCAGAGCCCTGCCCCTAGCAGAAACAATAGGATGACTCACAGAAGGGAAAATCTGGAAATGTGACAAGTAAATAAATAAAAACCAACAGAAAATGGAGTTTGCTGTCTGTCATCTTGGTAAAGAGAATATTCCAGTTCCAGGCAAATGAACTTAAGTGACTAAAGACATTCCAAGGCGTGAGTGGGAGCTGGGTTGCTAAGGCCAGATGGTGTGATACCTCCAGACCACTGACAAACCCATCTCCCATAGGTGGCCCCCAAAAATGTCAGCTTCAGGCCAGATCCCATCCACCTGACATTCCTGTTAATAACAAAGCCTAATTAGCACGGCTTTTAAGCATCCATTACATTAATTTTAATGTAAAAATCTAATGGCGCTTTACTGGAATTTTTTTTCAGCAAAATTAACCCTGCAGGTTTCTTACACATGTTTTCATTAGGGGCTGTGAGCAGTGAAGATAGTCAGAGAATTAGAATTAGCCCTTGCAGTTCTTACTCTAATTCAGTTCCTCTGTCCCCAAGCCCTAAGGTATATAGATCTTTGTTTAGCAAAGCTTCTACCCCCATACCACCAGGATGCCAGAAAGGACTACTAGGATGATGGGAGATTTAAGCCCCAAGTTTGAGCAGATGTCTCTCTGATTCAAACACATCCCACCCCACCCCAAAGGCTGCAATTCTGGGACCCTGAAGAATCTCAGGATACCAGGATAGGATCCTTACACAGGGACACATTCACCATCAGATGTTTTAACTCAAGCCCATTCCCCACTCCCCTTCTCCCGACTAGCTTCCAGCTATAGGGGTGGCCATGTAACCTGGTTCTGGCCTAAAATAAATAGAAGCCTCAGGAGAGGGCAATCCTTCCCTGAATAAAAAGACACAACTAACTAGAATGCCCTCTGCAGTTCATCCTTACCTCTTCCTCCCACCTGGAATATGGATGTAAAGTATGGAGCAGTAGCAGCCATCTTCTGCCATGAGGGTAAAAGACCCAGGCTGGCGGGGTAGTGGGTAAGGAGGTGTCTGCAGCGGGACAAAATGGAAAACAGGAAGAGCCTGGGTCATGGTACTAGTCCTGAGCAGTTGATGCTTGAACTTGTCACATGAAACAAACTCTTTACTTCCATAAGCCTCTGTTAGTCAACTTTGCTGCTACTTGCAGCCCAAAACAATCCTAACTGGTATAGCTGGATTCTGGTCTCAGATTCTGTGTGATTTGGAGCAGGTCCCTGCTTCTGAGTATCAATTTCCTCATTTGTAAAACAGAAGGATGGAATAAGACATGTTTTTAAAAAAATTTTAAGCCAATAGACCAGAACAATCCCACCTCAATCCAGTGAAAAGTTTGCATTTCATGAAAAGTTTATAAACCTAATCCAAGGGTAGGTGTTTAAGTGAGCAAGGGAGCTTGAGAACTGCCTGCATCAGAGAAGCCACAAAGACACCTCTGGGAACCCCAGTGCTTCAAAGAGCACAGTTTATGAAATGGCCAGCCTTAAAGACGTCGGGGGGCTCTTTTGGGTCTGATGTGTGGTTCCACCCTCAGAAAGCATCAAATAGCTCTAGAACCTAGAAGCCAGTGAGGCAGGCAGAGTTCTAGAGCAGTGCTTCTCTGCCTCTAGGGTGCACACCATCTCTCGGGGATCCTGATAAAATGCAGATCCTGATTTAATAGGGCTAGCAGTAGGGCCTGATTTCTAACAAGCTCTCAGTGACACCTATGCTCCTAGACCATGGACCACAATTTGAGTAACAGTCCTAATATCATCTTCATCACCATTGTCATCATCTTTAGCCAGGCCATTGCTCTTGCCCTGTTACACATCCCCAAACAAGCAAACAGCCTAGAGCAGTGAGGACAGCGTGGTCCCAGAGCTGGGCAGACGGGGGTTGAATGCTGACTCTGCCACTTCACTCTGGAATTTGGGGCATCTAGCCCAGCCTCCCTGAGTTGAATATGAGGGTCACACTGCACAGTTCCGAGCGTAATGGATGCTATCAGGCTGAGTCACACTGTAAAGGCAGGCACGGGCTGCAGCTGAGGCCCAGCATGGCCTTCTCAGCCAACTCAGTCATTCTTCTGGAGCAAGACAATCAGGCAAGACAGTGCCAAGCTGATGTGGGGTGGGAGGATGGGGGGTAGAAAGCAGGTGGTGAGAGGAAGTGAGAGAGGGAGGGAGAAGTCGGGGTGGGTATGTCAGAGCATTCCGACATTAAAGGAAAGTGCAAATTATATGCAAATAGCATCTCTTTCTAACAATAATCTGATTGGATAAAGATGCCTCTGCTTGGTGATGTCCCGCATCACTGCAGCCTGAGTACAGAGGTGGCCCTGACCTTAACTTTCCCCATACCAGTTGTCAAGATTGGAAGGAAGTCATCACAAAGACTTAGCAACCATCGGATCCAACCTTTACCATCATTTTGCAGGTGGAGAAATTGAGGCCCAGAGAGGTTAAGCAACTTGCTCAAGATCACACAGCTAGTTGGTGGCTGGTCTCTTGTCTGTGGCACTGTATGAAATGGCAACAGGGAATGGGGGAGCCCTATTTCATACAAGCTCTGAAAAGGAGGCAGGCTGAAGGAGGCAGGAAGGGCATGACAAGAGGCCGTCATTGAGCCAACCAAGACAAAGCCTTTTTGTTGGGCCAAGCAGCCAAGACAGGAAATAAAGATGCAGGGGCTCTTGCTCCCCAATTAGTGTCAGTATCTCTCTTTAACCCAGCCAACTGCAGGTGGCAAATCTGATTGCCTTGGGGGCCCCATTTCTCACCAGCATCTTGAGGATCTTGGCAAGGCTGACAACTGCAGAGGTTAGGGGTGGGGAGCAAGATCCTGCCTGGCTATGCAGTATAGGAAAAGCACCTAGACTTTGGTGTCACCTAAGCCCAGCTTTCAAACCCATCTCTGCCACATATGGCTGTGTGACCTCAGGCAAGTGCCTCCCCTCTCTGATTTTCAGCCTTCTTGGCTATGGAATGGAGACAGAAATTCTACCACACCAGGAACATTCAACTACACACAAAGGTACAATGCCTGACACAAACAGACCCTAGACACATGTGACTTCCTGCCCTCAGCCCACCATCTGGTGACCCAGATGCAGCCCTGCCCTTGGGGAGTTTCTAGTCTGTGGAAACAGAAATTTAGACTTTGAATAATTCAGAAGCCATTTACTCTTGGGCACCTAGAATGACATTTTCCTAGCACTAGCAGATTTTTTTTTCATTAGGATTTAGGTTTACTTAAGCCAAGATTAAAATGAGTTTGCCTTTCTGAGCTCACAATGGAAGACAATTTCAGGGGAGAGGAATGACCAAAAATGAAGGCTTGGAAATTACTGAGTCAACTGACCAGAAGAAGTGGGCTTGTACATCTCACCCCACTGGGCAGCGTAGGAAGAAGTAAAAGGACCAGAAGACTCAGCAGGGCCAACCTGCAGGACCTCAGAGACTGACGAGGAAGCACTGGCTGGAGACTGCAGGGCAGGTTGGTGGTCCAGGCCAGAGAGAACGGGGGCCCTCCCACTCTGCTGCGAGCACAAAGGAGGTCCGCAGCCGGGTGGGAGAGGCGGCCCCTTGAGTAGCTCCATGCCTCCTGATCTCTTGTTGGCTTGGTCCATTTCTGCGTTCTACAGGCTGGGAGCTCACCCCTCCCCTTCACAGGAGCCTCTCAGATTTCAGCCAAACTTCAGAGTCCTTTCAGGCCCCCAAGGTGCATGGAATCTAGGTTGTTCTGCACTAACTTCCTGATGATATCTTGCTCTGCTCCTACGTGGAACATGAGTCTTTGAAGGTTTGGTCCACTGCTTATCCTTCTGTAAATACCCGCCTCCACAGTGCCCATCAAGTGCGGGTCTGGCTGTTCCACTCTGGCTGCACTCTCACTCCATGCCACCCTGGCACCGGCCCTGCCTCTCTCAGAGACAGAGGTGCCAAAGCCACGGTGACCCAGGGCGCATCTGGAGTAACCATGTCAGAGCACCTCCTGGGCATGTCCAGCCGTGAGACCCAAAAGAGCTCTGCAGGGGGGTTGAGAGACGTGGTTCTTAGCCCATGTCGCTGCCTACTTGCTGCATGACCTTGGGCTCTCACTGGCCCTCTCTGAGTTTGATCTGTAAAATATCCCCAAGGCCCCTTCTGGCTCGGACACCCTGATCCCCTCCCCACCAAGCCCTTACCCTCTCACCAAAGGGAAGGTGAGAAGGAGAGGAGAGGAGGGCTAGCCTGTCCTGAGCCCTGAGTGTTGGCCACACAGAACTCAGGGTAACGTGAGGGAGGTGAGCAGAGCGGACACAGGATGCCTCTGCTCCAAGGCATCCAGGGAGCCAAGTGATTGTGCAGGGAGGAAAAGGAAGCCCCATGCTGGTTTAATTGCACAGAAGCCAGTTGGAGATTTAGAACCGAGGGTGAGCTCAAAGAAAGAATGGTGCTTATTTGAGTAGTTATGCAAACTGATTGCTGCAAGGACTTCCGGGAAAACTGATTATATATGACAGTGTGAAGAAACAGGATTTGGATGAGAAGAGGGAAGACTCCACATTCTGTAGTTCTCATCCATCCTTCAGAAACTGGGTCCTGTCTGCTTTCCCAGACCTACAAGCAGAGCAAGTTCTTCCCACACCGCAGAGATGTCCAACAGAGGCCCCGGGAACTTGGGAAACTGCTCAGGGTCACACCGCACGTTGGAGGCAGAGCCAGCTGAGACCTGACCTGTCCTAACAACCTAGGAAGGCCCTGCCCTCCTTCTGTAGGGAAGCCCAGCTTTCTTAGTCCTGCTACAGGACTACTGTTGGCTCTTGCCGGGAGGATGGTGTGCTATGTGGACCCCAAGATGGACCCCAATGATCCTCACCTCCTGAGATTCATGCCCTTGTTTAGTCCCTTCACACACTGTGTGATGAAGCAGATATGACAAAACGACCTCGTGTGACCTTGAGGCTAGGTCATCGGAGACACTGCCACTTCCATCCAGCCACCATATTGTGAAGACACTCAAGCAGCCCTGCTTCTCCAAGAAGTCCAAGTGGTGAAGGACTCAGGCCTCCCAACCACACCAGCAGGAAGTTGCCAGGCATGTGAATGAGCCATCTTGGAATCAGGTGGACTCTCCAACTTACAGATGACTGTAGTCCTGGGCCAACGTCTTAACTATTTCAAACTTGGGGCCAGAGGCTCTCAGCTAAGCTATTTCCAAACGTCTAACCCAGAGAAACTGTGAGAGATAATAAATGTTTGCTGTTTTAAGCCTCTGAGTTTGGGGGTAATTGTCATGCATCAATAGGTAACTGATGCAATAAGGAGCAGGCCAGGGCAGCAGGGACTCTGCCCCACAGCTTGGCTTTTGACTCATGGGCCCCCAGGACTTAAAGGAGCTCAGGGGCCTAGGCTGAGAGACTGGGTCCTTAGGGTTGGTTTACAGCAAAGAGAGCAGCAGTGGCCATCGAATGATCTATGTCCCACCGGCACCTGCAGAGCCACTCCCTAGGGTCCCATGACCTAGTGAGGCACAGGCCCTCCACAATCTGTCTGGGGCCTGGCCCGTGTTCTCAACCCTCTCCCACCAAGTACTCCAGCCACAACTCCCACCCCTGCCCCACCCCACAATCCCTACTGTCCTCCCACAGTGAGCTTCTCACTGTTCCCTGGACAAGAAGAGCCCTCCTGGGACTCCATACCTTTGCATATGCTGTTCCCTCAACCTGGAATAAGTTCCTCCCTTTAGTCACCTGGCAAACTCCTGTCTGAAACCTCAGCGTAACGGCTGCCCCTCTGGGAAGCACCCAATGGCCCCAGGCATGCAGGCTCAGTCCCTCTGCCCCTGGCACCCACAGCACCTAGTGATACATGGTTCACCTCTCCACCTCCCTCTCAAGGCTGCATTCTCTGAGCGCAGGGCTGTATCTTCCTCACGCACAGGCCTTTATCACAAGGCACTGGGCTTGGCAAGTAGTCTTTTCCCAATAAACTGTTCTGATGAATTAATGAGTGAGTAAGTAAACAGATGTGTCCTTGAGTAGTTCACTCTCGCTCTCTGGGGCTCAGTTATTCACCTCTAAATTAGGAATCATCATCATCTCCCCTTCTCTGCTTACTTCACCGCCTGTCGTGGTGATCCAGTGGGACAAAGGATGCAAACTGTGAAGTGCAGTGCACCCACAAGGAGGGCTTTCCTCAACAATGCTAAGACACGACCACCACTCTGACTAGCTGCCCTCTCCCCCAGCTTCCTAGTTCAAGGAACTTCAGAGGACCTTCTGGGAGAAGGGCAGAAAATTGTCCTCCTCTATTCTCTGCCTCTCTCCCTCTCCCTGGAGCAATTCTGCTCCCTGTGCCAACCCCAACGTCCCTCAGTAGCATGTAGAGGCCCCTCCAGCCACGATCTTCTTCCCCTCCTTTCTTTTTCCCCTCTCTCTTTTCAACAAGCAAACTTGAGAAATGGTAAACGTTTTCCCATTATTCAAATGGCATGGAAATTACCTACTTGGCATTCCTCTTTGACATGGAGTCTTTAGTTAGCCACTGGCTCCCCAGTCCCCCTGGTATTTCTCCTGCTCTACAGCTCCCTCACTTCCTCAGCCGCCTCCCTCCATTAGCATCCTAATCAGAGATGCCCAGGCTTCAAGGGAAGACAGAGAAAAGGAGCAGTGTTTCAGGAAAGAGCCCATCCATGGCTGGAGTGGAGGAGCCTGGGTTCCAGTTTCTGTTCCTGTCACCAATTCTCCAGTGACCTTGGACTTCTATGGAGTCACACACAAGTTGGGTGCAGAGATGCACTCAGATCAGGGCTTCAGTCCCAGTACACATCTCCATCCTCAATTCTACAAAGTATCATCACCCCTGTTTCACAGATGCCTTTCCCACACTCACCTGGCCTTGGCTCTTGCCCTATTCAGCCTTCCCCTTTCCAAGAGTTTAGCCCCACTGTTTCCTTGCCTATTGCTTTGGGGTGCTCACAGGGACCTCTAAGGATGTGAGAAAGCTGATCTGTGGGGTTTCTCACATCATTCAGTCTGGCAGGACTCAGGTGGGCAACCTGCAGATACTCAGTTCAAATTAACTAGTCTCTGTTAGTCGGTGCCTGGTCCCTGCAGGTCATCCACAGAGAGTGGATGAGAGGCAACAGATGCTGGGTGTCACGAACCTGCAGGAATGTGAGTCACTGTCCTGGCTCTCAAGGAATTGGCAAACTAAATGATAAGAACCAGACTGTCACACAGGATACCACCAACAATCAGGCTGTGCTGTCCTCAACAGGCAGCTTCTAAGGTCGCTGTGGGCCTGGGCACGTGGCTGGCAGCTGGGGGAGAGAGGATGGATGCCTTAACCGCCTCGGCCCAGAAGTGGCACACATCCTTTCATGTCACATGCTATCGATGAGAAGCAAACTGGGAAATGCAGTCCTGTGCGGGCAGTTGCTTCCCCACAGTAACTCCACACTGTGGAGGGGGAACACAGCAAGTTGTCTCTGCCACATTAAGCCTCGGGTTTATGATCTGTAAAATGAGGGCAAGGAGGACTGGATTGAATATCAGGGCTGGAAAGAACCTCAGAATTCATGCAGGTCTGGAAAGAACCTCCCCCCATTTTACAACTGAATCCACTGAGGTCTGGAGAGTTACATGACTTCCCCATGATCACAAAGTCACACACAAAAATCTAGGTCTCTGGACCCTCAAACCAATGATAAAAATTACAGCTACAGCTCACAGAACATCTCATCACACAGGCCCTTTACAAACACTGTCTCTGATCCTCAATCAGTGAAGTCAGTATCATTGTCCTCATTATAGACAAGAACACTGAGCCTCAGAGAAAACAACTTGCCCAAGGTCACTTGCCTGGCAAGTAGCAAAGCCAAGGGTTGACCCGTCCCAAGCTGCCTCTCCTCTCACTACACCGTCTTCTTCCCAAACGGCTAATGCTGAACTTTCCTTGGTACAAGGACCAAGGTCCCAGGGCTCCCCGTGTTCTGTCTCCTTGGAGTTGAAATCTCCTTACTGCCCACTCACCGCTGACCCCCTACGTCGGAGGTCACACCATGGGCAGCTGTCAGTATCAACAACCAGCAGAGGTCCAGAGAGCCTGGGCCACTGCCCCAGTCGCACAGCAAGGGAGGGACTATAAAAATCGGGATTGGGTTTAGCTGTAACTTTCCAGATGGAGGTCCAGGGTTGTTATGGTACCTTCAGTGTCAGAGACTCAAGCTCCACCTACCTTGTTGCTCCATAACCTCTCTCCTGAGTCCACCTCTTGGCCCAATGTGGCTGCCCCAGTGCTGGTCATTACATGTGCACTGCAGCCAGCAGGAAAAGAAAAGCTGGGGAAGAGAGGTCACTCCTCCCTATAAGGACACTTCCAGGAAATTGCACATACCATTTCTGCTTCCATTCTGTTGTCCAGAACTTGGTCACATGCTGTACCTCATTGCAAGGGAAGCTGGGAAATGTAGTCTTTGTCCTGGGTGGCCAGATACCGGGTTCTAATAGAGGAAGAGGAGAGAAGAAGAGAGAATGCATATAGGAGATCCTCAGTCTCTTTCCCAAAATCTAGTCAGTCTCAGCTCCCAGTCCAAGCACTGGGCCTGTGACAGCACTGCCAGAGTGATGGAGACAAGGACTGGAGGCTTGGTGCAGTCCCAGGATAAGAAATTATGGGTCCCCAGCTGACTCCGTCCTCTCCAGGAGCCCTGATTCATATTTCTAGCTGTAAGAGCTCAGCCCCAGGCAGGGGCCTAATGGGAACTAATCTCTGACTGGGTTTATTTGGCTTCTACCTGTGGGGTTGGTCTGTCTGTGTGCTGGGAATGCTTAAGTGTCGTCCTCTGCAAGGGCAGAGAGAAGGGTTGAGCTCCATTCTCACTGACTCACTCCTCCAGAATAAGTTTTCTGCAGAGAGGGAATGAAATGGGGCCCAAGACCCAGTGCCCTAACTTTCCCTGGAGCCACACTGTGATGGTTAATTTTGTGTGTCAACTTGACTGGGCTATAGCACTCCTAGACATTTGATCCAACATTGTTCTGGGTGTGTTTGTGAGGGTGTTTCTGGATGAGATTAACACTTGAATTGGCAGACTGAGTAAAGTAAATTGCCCTCCCTAATGTGGGCAGGTCTCATCCAATCAGTTAAAGACCTGAATAGAACAAAAAGACTAAGAGAGAAGGAAATCCTCTTGTCTGACTGCTTGAGCTGGGACAAGGGCTTTTCCAGCCTTCAGACTCAAAACATCAGCTCTTTGGGGGAGGGTATAGCTCAAATGGTAGAGCACATGCTTAGCGTGCACAAGGTCCTGGGTTCAATCCCCAGTACTGCCTCAAAAATAAACCTAACTGTCCCCCACTAAAATTAAAGGAAAAAAAAAAGCATCAGCTCTTCTTGGGTCTTAAGCCTGGCAGCTTTCAGACGGGAACTTACATCATCAGCTCTCCTGGCCCTCAGGCCTTTGGACTCTGACTACAACTATGCCATTGGCTCCCCTGGGTCTTACCTTGCCCACTGCAGATCTCAGACTCCATAATGGCATGAGGCAATACCTTAAAATAAACAAAAATAAACAAGCATATTATTTATGTATTTATCCATTTATTCATTTATTATATATAATAAATATACCTCCATATTATTTTTTTTACCTTCATACTGCTGGTTCTGTTTCTGTGGAGAACTCTGACTAATATGCACATCTAATTGAGGATCAGGTAAACTAGGGTCACTGTGCCAGCCCCGAGTTCGACTTTTTCTCAGTTGGAGAGCTCGCATAGGTCACCTAACCTGCCCAAGCCTTGGCTTCCTCACCTATAATATGGAGTCATCCTAGCTGACTCATGGGACTGGCACAAATATTGGAATTAATGAGACTGCCTAAGTAAGAAGTCTGCCACGTGGTAGATGGTTCCTTTCCCTTCCCCCACCCCCACCCAGGACAAAGCCCAGTGAGTCGGCAAGGCCAGGCAGTAGCTGTAACCTTCTGGAGATAAAAGTCACCTTGGATCATATATCCACAGCAGGTAGCACATAAAGGGACATAATAATGCCTCCAAAAGCCCCTCCTACAACAAGGGAGGGTTTGTACATTTCTAAGATGCCTCCTCTCCTTATTTTTCCCTTCAGGACCTTCCTTCCATCTTAATTCTTGCTCACCAGGAAATGTGGCAGGGCGGCTTGGCTAGGGGCCACTGTGGCTGTACCCCCAGCCCCACACACTACCCCCACCCAGGTGTGACAGTGCCATCCACCCCGCCCCCCAGGGCTGATCAGGAGTCTGTCCCTGCACTTCCAGGGCTGTCACAGACACTACAGTCTCCAGATTAAGAGAGCACTGGGGTGAGGTGGAGGGAGGCCCTATCAAGGCATACTGGCTAGAGGGTCTTTGACCCATCATGATAAAGGCTGATGGTGACTTAAAGGCCTTTTACTGTGTTAAAAACAATTCTGCACCCTCTCTGTGGAGAGCATCCAGGAGAGGACGCTCTGGCCCTGATTCTGTCACTACCTGGAAGTGAGGCCAAGGCCTTAATTCCCTCACGTGTGACACAGTGAGGGCTGACCTGCATGGTCCCCTCTGGACTAATTATTTGGTGATACAAGTGGTGGGCACACGTCCCCTTTCACACAAGCACCCACACCCTCTTCCCTTTAGCACCCAACCTCCCTGTTAGGAAGCCACCAACTGTGTGTACTGGGGGCAAAGGTGGAGGGTCCCCTCTGGTGGAGCATCCTAACTGGGCTGCCTGCAATGGGCAGCTCTTTGTCCTCTTCCCACTCCATGGGTTCCTGCTGTCCCCAAGACTAGCCTCTCTTCCTGGTTTGGATCCAGGGGGCCCCATGAACCTTAAATTAAATCCCCCTTTTGTTAAGTTACCCAGAGCTGGTTTCCATCGCTACAAGCAGATACCTCGGTTGATACGTAAGCTCCATCCACGCCCTGAACATACAGCCCTGTTCTTTAGGAAGGCGCACCTGCCCCATTGCTCTTCCTTGGCTCTTCCCTGTCCCCACGCCTTTCATTATCAATTACCAATGTCTCTTCCCTTTTTTAAGGAAGGAAAAAAAAAAAGAAGAAGATGATAAGTCCAGGATGAACAAGACTATTGAGAAGTATAACCTTAAAGGTAGCTCCTCTCCAAAAAAAAAATCATAACCAACAGAACTGCCTTGCTTGGAATTAGACTGTGTTCATCTAACTGCCCTCTGCTGAATGCCCGCTGGGTGCCTGGCACTGTGCTAGGCATGGGGACATGCAGGAATATAGATGCGCCTTCCCTGAAGCAGCTCACAGTCCAGCCTCCCTCACAGATTAAAACCGAAGTTCCTCAGCAGCATGATATCCTCATGTTTTATGAGATTTTGCATTATGTGAATTTGACACTGTGATATAAAGACATTAATAAAGTCTCACTTTATATGCAAAATTTGAAATAATGTGTATCCCAAGCATTTTTTTTAAGCATGAAGAATGTTGAAGCTGGCAGGCCCAGTGAATTGTAAACTGTGTTTGCATGCTCACCACACGGCCGCACTACTTTAGTGGATAAACAGGAACCCCTACCAACCTCTGTCAGGATTTGTCTTAAATTATGCAGGTTTCTGAACTATACAAGTCTTTCTGGAGTGTGTGTCTCACACACGATGTGATAGGTCTGATGCTCAGGGTTCTGGCTGCTGAATCAGGGGGCTGCTGATTTCACTCCTGGCTCCACCACTGTGATCTTGGGCTAGGCACTGAGCCTCTCTGTGCCTGTTTCCTCATATGCACAATCAAGATAACAGTGCTGCCTCTAGGGAGCTTAGAAGGATTAAATGCGTTCCTCCAGGCAAGTTGCTCAGGAGAGCACCTGCAGCCGCTGGGGCAGGCAGTGCTTGCAGCATACCAGGCTATGGGTTGGCAGGAAGGGGTCACTGACACCCACATTCTGAGGAAAAAGAACTGCCTTAGCGTCCTGTGTGATCCTTCACTCTGGGGTCCAGGGGTCACACAGCAACTAGAGAGCTTCTTTACAGAAGTAGGGCCCTCCCATTCAAGTGACACCACTGCCCTTTCACGCCCGGGGGCTACCGCACCATCCAGACACTTAGCCCTTTCAGTCTTTGCACTCTTGTTTCAGGGAATTCACAGACACTCTAGATTCTTTTTCAAGATGATCCAGCACTAATAGAGCTACATCTTCATCCCGAGGAGAAAGCTGAGCAGGCGCCCATGTACCCCAGAGCCAAGCCTCTAGCCAGCACCCTGTGTTCCAAAAGCCTGCCTCTCCAAAGTGCTCCATCACAGTCAACTTACTTTCTTTTTAAGCCAATCTAATGTGGTAAGTCCTACACTGGAGCTTACCCTGGGGAAACACAACGGAGGCCACCTAAGCCCACCTGGAGGACTAGGGAGGCCTCCCCACAGGGAGGGGGCAGTACTGCCCTCCAGATATCTTGAATAAACCCAAGGAGCCAGGTGATGTGGTGGGGTGAGGGCGCAGCAGGTCAGGCAGGGGGAACAAAGGTGTGGAAGAGAAAGCACTGGCACGTTCAAGGAACTGCCAGTAGTTCCACGTACAGTGGGAAGAGCATCCCCCAGGGTCTTCAGGTGAAATGGTTTCCAGAGCAAGTGAGCGGGGCTCAGAGAGACCATCTCAGAGGGGTTCGTGGCCTTCTTTGTGCCGTGACTGCCTCTGGCAGCCTGATGAAGTTCATCGGGATCCTGCCTTTAAAAGCATAAAACAAAGTATATAGAATTGCAAAGGAAGCCAGTTATAGCAAAACAGTTATTTTCAGAAGATTTTTAAAAATAAATGTGTGCTCATAGAAACATATGAGGCTCTTTATCAATGCATTAAATGGCAAGATCTAGTGGCAGGAAGTAGTGCTGAGCAAAAAAGACGACTGTGATATGATACGGAAATGCCTATGATTTCTACTGGTGACAAATCCCCAGCACTGCTAATTCTACTGTGGTTTGTTGCCTACATTCATAATAAAGGGAAATACTCAACTGCAGCTTTAAGGTTAGGGAAAATAAAGATGTAGCTTTTTTGCATCCAAGTTCATGGACCTCCAGAATTCGCTCCATATTCCCCTGGGATCTCCTGGACTTCAGGAGTGAAACCCTCACCTTACAGGAAGACCCAGCTTTGTTCTCAAAGCACAGGGGTTAAGAGCACTGAATGTTTGCTCCATTACTGCTATAAAACCTCGGACAAGAAACCCCACCATCCAGTGCCTCAGTTTCCAATTCAGAATCAGGTGAGTTGACACCCATAAAGCAGTGAGAATCGTGCCTAGCATAGTAGGTGGTCAATAAATGAGGGTTCACTCTTTTCATTCTTATTCTCAGCCCCCAAAGACAATGGGGAGAGAAACTCGCAGAGAGGGGCACATTATTTACCCACTGAAGCCACGTTAAGCACACGAAGCACAATTAGCAGTTATTTCAATTCTGATGTTTGCTTGACTATAAAAGCCTCACATTTGTCCTTCCCCAATTCCTCCGCTAATTGCAACTGCTGCCGTCCATCGCAGCTGCCACATGACGCCCGTGTTGGCTGCATCTGAAGGAGTTGTTAAGGCGGCATAAGGGCACACGCTGACTAATTGGCCATCACGCTCAGGATGAATGGAGTCGGACGATGGAGGCTGGCCAGGACCGGGCCCCTGGACCCCGAGCTGCACAGCCCCAGTGAGCTCACAGGCCATCACCTGCCCTCCCAAGCTGCCCAGTGGGGCCAGGCTGTGAGGGGGTGTAGGGATAGGAGTGCTGGATGAGTTGGTCCTGGGGACAATGACTGGGGCCAGCCCTTGCTTTGCAACCATAACTGTGACCCTAAACATCTCTGGGCTGCACTTTAATCATCTGTAAAGTGAGGGAGAAGATCAGGTAGGCCTAGATGTTCTCTAGGGTTCTTCCAGCTCCCACCCGTCCTACTGTACTTCGATTATGCCAGGGTAGGTTCTCCTTCAAGTGGCCAGCAGTTCTGCTCCAGGGTCCTGTGGGCCCTACAGGCTGCCTGAGAGTGAGAAACTGGAGAGGGGGGAGACTGGCAAAGACAGTGGTGCTCACCAAACATTCCATCTGGAGCCCCACACATCCCAACTTCCACGCAATTAGACGAGGCCATGTACTTAGTCCTGGTCAACGGGCTGTGGGTAGAAGTGATGTGTGTCACTGCCAGGGCAGAGCAAAGAAGAGCCGGTACTTGGCCGCCCCACAGCCTCTTTCCATGTTATGTCCAAGAAGGCTTTGTGGGGAGATGGTGGAACTGAGCTGAGATGGAAGCAACCCAGATGGCCAAATTGCCACTTGGAGGACATGCCCAGTGGACTCTGCAGAGGTAAGAAGTAAACCTTAGCTGTGTTATGCCATTAAGATTTGCAGGCTATTGTTACATAACCTGGCTTCTCTTGTTTCATGTAGTTATTTTCCCAACAGTATTCAAATGATGTATTTTTTTAATAAAGGATTTAGGAGGTAACTGCTTCATAGTACCAATAAGAAAAGAGGTTTACTATAACAAGAGGGAATGGACTTTCTAACAAATGAGGCTGGCCCAAAAACGAGAAGAGAGATGCTACTGAGGCCCCATCACCATGCTCCCATAACTCTAAAAGTGGGGAACATAAAACCAAGTTTAATGCACCAGATATCTATAAGCAGTCCCAACCATGAGGGCCAGGGTAGAGAGTGAGAGACCAGACATTCTCAATTTTCACTTGTTGAGTTACAAAGTAAAAAATGGGTCCAGTGATGGAAGAATCATGTGCTAAACTTCAGAACTGAGGAGAAAATGTTTGGGTGTGGGTTTACTCTGGGGTTCCCTCTATAAAGAGGATATTAAAGAATTAAGTACAATTGGGTTTTCCCCTTTCCGAGCTGCAGATTTGCACCCCAGGAAGTTTCTCTTCCCTTTCTCCTGGCGGGTACTCCAGAATGTGGGAAAGAAATAGATCCTTTCTCATCTGTGCAGGGTGAAGGAATCCTACAGAACTTATGATTCTTTTTTTTTTTTTTAAAGCACAAACTTCTTGAGTTAAGAAATAATTCTGGAATGTTCTAGTCCTAAATCAAAGACCTTAGCATTGATTATAAATCTACAGCAGCACAGAATTCCAGAGTCACATGGGGGAAAAAGCTATGGAACATCATGGGGGAAAAAAAAATAAAAACAGATAAGCAGGGTCACCCAGATGCTCGGCCATCAAGGCCTAACCCACCAGGCAGGCCACTGGCTTCTTCCCTTGGGGACCCCCTGCCTCCCCTTCTCCAGGTGCCCGTGCTTCTACAGCAGAGTGAGCTGCGAGCAAGCTATCCCTGTGCAGCAAAGAAAGAAAGAAAGAAAGAACGTGACTTTGTGTTTGAAGGACGAATGCCAAGTTTCCTCTCCAGGGCCCTCTCCCAAACCTCTGTATATCACCTCCACATGACCAAGCTGTCAAGCCTGCCACCCCGAGCTCTGCTTGGCTGTGATAAACAAGACAACACATTTCCTACACCCTCAGGCCCTGCAATCAGGGAGAGGTGGGTGGAAAAATCCATCCAAGCCATTCTGGGATTTATGTTTGAAACTGTTTCCCTTTGTCAGGGGAGAAAACGAGCAGATGTTCCTAAAGGTGAACCTTGTAAATCAGTGCAGATGTGTTGGTACATCTTGCCCTCTTTGGCAACTCGGCTGGGTTAGGTTTTGCACCAACACCTGGGCGTGCTCCCATCTGACCACCTCCCTTCGAAACAGCCTCAACCCCTTCTCCAGGAAGTCTTCCCAGATTATGCTTATCTATTGCCCAGCCTTTACCTCTGGCCCTTTCTCAGCCCCCAGTGTGTTTATGTCATTCCATAATTGTTTATTTCTCTTTATTCCATGAACACTGGCCCAGGAACTCATAGAAGGTGCTGGTTGCCTACCTCATGAGACCAGGAGCTCCCCCAGGACAGGACATATCTCCCCCATCACACCAGGCACTCCTAAGGACAGAAATCATGACTTCTCAACTCCATCCCCTTGGCTGGTCTATTTACCCTGCTTTAGAAAGCAGGGGAAGCAACGTGAGTATACCTTCAAATGCAAGGGTTCTAAACAATGGGACGTTGCAAAGTCTGAAATTAACTGCCAAATGTTTGTACATACTGGGAATTTTCTGGGAAGAGGGTTCATAAGTGCCAAGTGATCCTCAAATGGATCTGTTCAAAGGCAGAGTGAGACCTCTGGACGCACCAAGCACTGAAGGGGTGTGGTATTGCCCTACCCTCACCAACCGTATGTGACTCAAAATAAAAATAGCACTGAATTCGGAAACATAAAGCTTCTGTGATGTCCAAGCCCATCAGAGTTAAATGTCTTATTTTTCGCTAGTGCCCTTAGGGCATGCTAAATCTCCTTAGAGGGTGACCCCTGCACCAGTCCTGCTATGTGGGAAAAGGTTAATACCAGTGGCTCCCAGGATGGAGGCGGAGAAATAGAACACACTCCTCCCGGTCGGTCCGTGAAGCAGGCAGGCAGGAGAGGAATCAGGCTAAGTCTCTCCCCTAGGAACCTGTTTCCCCAGCCTGGGCAGGGGCAAAGGAGGTGGGGCCATTTTCATGTCTTCTGAATTGGAATGAGACACTGAGGATGAAATTCTGTAATATCAGCTGGGCTCCACTGGACTTAGGAACCACTGAGCACCCTCATCTCCAAACACCTGCCCCTCCCTGCCCCCACCCTGCCTCCAGCTCTCTGAACCTAGGAAAGCTCCTGATGGGCTCCAGTAAGGGAAGGACTGAAGGACTCCCAGGTAATCCCCCACCACCTTTGAAAAGCCCTCAGCCCTGAATCTGGTGGCCCACATGCACCCCAAATTCACTTCAGTGCCTAG
Source organism: Camelus ferus (assembly GCF_009834535.1). Lineage (NCBI taxonomy): Eukaryota > Metazoa > Chordata > Mammalia > Artiodactyla > Camelidae > Camelus > Camelus ferus. The sequence goes on from NC_045711.1 coordinate 44,909,407, forward strand.
CCCCACCAACCACACCCTATGCACAGCCCTGGAAGTCAAATTCTGCAAAGTAAGGGGTCAAGGTGAGGGCTGAGACCCCAGTTCCCAATCCTCCCTGGGTCTGGAGACCTACAAGAGACACATAGAGGGTACGGGATGGAGAAGCAGCAGGAGTTTCACTGGGAGTCGGGAAAACTAGTTCCAGGTCACAGCTCAGCCACCATTGTACTGTTCAACCCTGGACGAGCCACGGCACCTGCTGGCCCCCACTCTCTCCATTCGTAAAGGGAAGGACTTGGCCACCTGAGCGCTGACCGCATCTGTGTGTCTTAGCTGGGGGCTTACACTGCAGAGAAGGCCTGGCTAAGAAGACTCATCTCAGAGCCTTTTCTCCAGCTCAGGATGTCAGTCTGGTCTTCCCAAGGCCCCAGGACACCAACCAACACTCTCCCCAAACTGAACATTTGCCTTTGGGGGGAATCTGTAATTTCACGGGAGAATGAGCAAGATGACAACAGGCTGGCCCCTGGGGAAGTGCAGGCAGAGAGTAGGAACAAAGGGGGTTGAACTCTCAGACCCTAGTCTGGCTCAGGGGAGAGTGTGGCTGGTAAACCTAGCTGGGCATGGTGTAGACAGGGCCCTGAGAACCTAGCAGTTTTGATTTCCTTTGGGCCTTCAGAGCTTTCACTCTTTTGATAGGAAGGAAGTACCTAAAGGGGAAAAGGATATGAGAGGAAAGCAGGGTTTGCTGGGGTTTTGCTAGGCACATGAACAACTGCACAACCCAATGAAGTCATACTATTATTATCCCCATTTTACAGATGAGAAAACTGGAGTACAGAGAGGTCAAATAACATATACCCAAGATCACACAGCAAGGAAATGGAAGGCCCAAGACTCAGACTCCAAAGCACATGTTCTTTCCATGGGATTACTCCACTGATGGGGACCTCTGGCATCAGGCTCAGAGATGCCAGGATACACGCTCGCCGAGGTATCCCTCCAAGGAACTAGATGAGCAGTCACTGCCCATGTGCTGAGATGGGCCACTGCCCCTCTCCCACTGCACACCACCTGCCCTGCACCCAGGAGGCTCTCAGAGCCCAGCCACCCCTTGTTCCCCTCAGCTCCGAGCCGGACACCTGGAAGCCAGCAGTGGAACTTCTCAAGCCTCCCCCAGGAAATTCAGCCACCTCTGGGCTAGGCAGCACAGTGTCTCCCTGCCACCCCAGCTCTGCCATGCCATGCTGTGCCCACAGTCATGCTGGACTCCCGGGCCCCCAGCTGCCTGGCTCACGAACACCATGTGTAGTGAAGTGTGCAGTCTAATTGCATCCCCTAATGATAGCCGTCAGCCGCCAGGAGACAGGTGCAGAGGCGGAGGGGAGGGCCTGGAGCTGGAGCCAGGAGAAGGTACAAGGGCTCCAACCCATTCCTGTACCTGCAGAGGACTGGTGGGAGGGGACAGCTAGAGGTCTGAGGGTCAGGGGAATAGGGGGGATGCTGTGGTGGGAGGGATACCTAGCCTCGTGGGACCACAGAGTCAGGCTATTAGAAAGAGCTCTCCAGTCACCAGATCCTTCAGAAAGAATATCCTTAAATAGCTCTGTACACAGCTAACCACTGCTGAAAGAAGACAGGACCTGTCAGTACAGAGGCCAGCCAGGCAGAGAAGATTCAGTGGGAAGGGCAGTGGCCCAAAGGGCAGGACCCCTGGCCTCCCCACCAACTTGCTATGTGACCCTAATAAGCCATGGCCCCTCTCTGAGCCTCAGTTTCCTTGTCTGAAAATCAGGATTTCGGTTTGGACTCATTTATGCAACAAATGATACAAGCTAAGTAGGTGCCAGGCCCTGCATTAGGTCCTGGGGATGGAGAGCACAGGTGAGACCAGGAGATGACTGAGAAAAACACAGGCCCTGATCTCAGGGAGTCTGCAATCTAGTGGAGAAGCTAAGATTCATAATAATACTAACGGTTAACAGTGATGGAGCACCTACTGTCTGCCAAGCAAAACTCTATGAGATAGATGCCAGCATTATCCCCATTTTACAGATGAAGAAACTGAGACTCAGAAAGGTTCAGTAATTTGCCCAAAGTCACACAGCTAGTAAGTAGTAGATCTAGGATAAGAGTAAAGACAAAATATCATGGGTATTCAGGAAAGGGAAAGCTTCTTGGAGGAGGTGGCTTCTGACCTAAGCCTTTGAAAGACAGGGGCAATTTGGACATGCAAACATTTAGGGAAGGGAGAATAAGAAATTCCATTAACTGAAAATTCCAATAACACTTGGCCCCCAGTCTCTGCCAAAACACCAACCACAGCCTCAGGAGACCGGGAGAACCCAGGCCAGCCTCTGAACAGCAACAATGATAGAGGATGCAAGAAGGATGAGAGGCAAAGTGGGAGGGAGGAGGCAGGGAAAGTAAGAACACTTCCCAAATCACGTCCTGGCTGAGCTTCTAGAAGTGGGGCTAAAGGGAAAGCCAGGGGGAAATAGGGCAGCTGCCAACAGACCAGGGAGGAGGGCATACTGCACACGTGGAGGAGGGGAGGGCAGTCTCCCCAGCACCCTAAGAATTAAAACCCCAGTGGTGACCCATGCACACACACAACACTGTGCAGACATAAACCACAGTGCTGGGGAGGATATTTATTAATGTGGAAAAATGTTCACATATATTTCAAGTGAAAAGGCAGGTTGCAAAATAATATATACGGTATGATGCCATTCTTGGAGGGAGAAAAAGTATCTTTATATAAGTCTAGAAGGATATACGCCCAAAATTCCAACAGTGGTTATCTCTGGGCAGTAGGTTATAAATGACTTTTATCTTCTTTATACTTACCTATATTTTCTAATTCTTCTACAATAATAGGCATTATCTGTGTAATTTAAGTTTTTTTTTTTTTGTTTTTAAGGTGGTAAACACATCAAGGATTTTGACGAGGTGGTATGGGCAGGAGAAGAGATAGGCCAGCCACCTGGGTGCAGGCAGTGAGAGTGGATGGAGGGTGGGAGGGCTCCACCGGGATCAGGATGGGGTGGGGAGGAAGACAGTACTTCCCTGACAGGACAAAACACTTACTATGAAGACTAGCTCATGGGTCCCCGCCGCCTCCGTCTTCTGCCCCTGTCTCCTCAGGCCCTGAAGTCTTAGCATCCCCCAGAAGTGAAAGGGTCCAGTCTGGAAGCCCATGGCTTTCTGATAGAGGACAGAGCAGAGGAGTTGGAGCAACTGAGAGTCCTAGGAAAGGGGTGAATCTGGAGGGCTAAGCTTGGGACTTTTGAGAGGAGGCTGGGCCTCAGAGACAGAAGTGGACCTAGCATGGAGCAGGAGCCCAGGGCCATGGGAGAGGCCGCCTGGAGGGTTAATCTAGGTCACCACCAAGTGCAGAGCTGGCTGGGAAGGGGAGCCCTGTGGAGCTCTTGATCTGATGGGAAATTTGATGAGCTCCAGGCTGGGGCAGGGGGCTGGGGATCAGGGAGTGTGGAAGGTGAACTGGCCATCCCAGCCCTTCCCCAAGAGCAAGATAGGAAAGCTTGAGCAGAAGCCACAGCAGTGACAGCCTGTATCAATCACATGTTTATTATTCTCTTTGTTACTCTCTTTGCCACCTTCGGTTTCCCCTCTGTCATTAGCAGTAAAGCCCTTAACAGGCAGGACTCTCCTTGACTGGATATAATCGGAGCTTCTGAAATATCCGTAGGTCATCTTTAAATGTGGTGAGCTTCCTGCCCATGGAGGTATTCAAACAGAAACCAGGCCACCATCCTGGCCTGCTTTCAAGGGTTACACATCAGAATGGCAGTCAAACCTCTGAGGCCCCCCATTCCTGAGACCCTCCGAGTCAGTGAAAGTGGGGCTTTGGGGGCAGCGGCTGGGAAGAAAGTGCCTGGGAAAGGAAACGGGCGAAGACCCTCACGCTGCCCCTCCCTGGTCCTCACAGATCCGAAGGACCTCATAGATAGGGTCTGAGGGACAAACTGTCTGCACACACGGTCAGCAGGGACTCCGGGTTCTGGGAAAGGTCCCCTTCCCCTGTGCGCTCCCTGCTTCAGTCAGAGCTGGCGTCTGTGGGCTGCCTTGCTGCACATGCCATTGGGGTTCAGAGCCAGGAGGAGAAAACCTGCTGAGTGTAAAGGGAAACGGAAGTTCACAAGGTCACGGGGAACTTTGCAAATGAAATACTGGCCTCATTCTAGTATTAGTCTCTCAGTGAGCGCATCAAGGTGAGAGCACAGACCTCCATGAGCCTTTAGTGGTGTATGGAATTCGTGGAAACATCAGCATTGGTGTTGGTTATGGACACAGGAGAATCAACAAAGATAGAGAGAGAAGTTGTAAAAACGTGGTAATTCATGCCAAGCAAACGGGTATTATTATAGTCACACTGTTTACCATTTAACTCTCACATGCAGCCGAACAGCTACTGCATTTGTTGTTAAATGGGGAGGACTGATAGGGAGGCTGGCTTGGGCTTGCCTGAAGGAAGAACTCCCCCATAATTAGGGCAGCCCAACAGTGGGACCTGCTGCTCAGGGAGGCTGTCCTGAAATACTCAAGCAAAAGCTGGCCACGATGGAGGGCTGACTGGGTCCCTTCCACTCACTCCTCAGATGCACCCTCCATCCTCACCCTGGCCTCGGTCCAGCATGGACTCCACCACAGCCTGACTCCCTCTGCCTTCTGGGCAGGCCTGGCCAATGGAATCCCTGGCAGGACATCAGAGAGGGGAGAGGTGCAGAGGTGCTTCTTTCCCACACTCCCTCCCTGCAGGGCCACCAGGGGCCTCAGGACCTCAGGACAGAAGATCACAGCTCCCCTTGGAGCAGCCTGCACCGCACAGCCCGGCTACCTCTGGCTTCTGGTATCTGCTCCCTTTTCCCACCTCTTGCAGCCCTAGGAGGGGCACAGCCAGGGAATAGCTGTTCCTAGCCCCGAGGTACTGCACTGACCCTTCTGGTTTCCCTACACCCTGCCCACATGCCCACGCCTCTGTAAATTGTTCCTTTATTAAGACCTTCCTGGAATTATCCTAATGTGAGTGTGCCATCTGTTTCCTGCTTCGATCCCAGTTGATACATGGGGGTTCCCAACCAGAAAAAAAAAAAAACTAAACTATATGGCCTCTCTGCACTGTACAATTAATTCAGCAGTTCCATGAAATGTGAGTCAGATTCACTTTGTTGCAGGCTTTGTCATTACAGTACTAACCCTTATGTTATCAGCCATTATCAGATGTAGCTTGTGGCTTACAACTTCTAAAACCATTGCTGCCCATGGCCACTGTCTACAGACAGGAAAACTGAGGCCTCCCAGAACCTTACACAAGGTCACAGCCAAACACAAGGAAGCCAGGAACCCCAGGGCACCTTCCCTGAGCAGAGCAATCCAACTGGCCCCAGGCCATCCTTCCCTGTCCCCCTCCCACAGCAGAGGCAGCTGCCCCTTTTCTCCTGTCTCCTTCCCTGGTGGGAGAGGCCGTTGGGGAAAATGATGAGGATTTTATAGCATTCTGTGGTAAGCACTTAATAACTCTCCAGGCTATAGATCTGTGCTTCGCACGGGCTAGGGATAATTCACAGTAAAATATGACTTTTCATTTATCACGCTGACGTGTAATAAATACTCCCCCGTGAAGCTTGGGCACAAAAGAGGGGTGGGGAGAGCAACCATCAGATGAGGCTCCATGACTGAGTGCCGGGGTTCAGGTCCACGGCAGGTGGACTCCGGGGCTAAGCAAACCGGAATCTTGGGGGATCGGAACACTGGAACCAGGGATACTCATGACAAAACGGGAAATTTCTTTGGGATTATCAGCCAGTGCGGCACCTCAGCTCCCCCACCAGCCTCACCACCATTTCTGGGAAATCAAGACCCTCCCTCCTGGAGCCAAACTCCCCCAAAGGCTGGCGGGGCCTGAAACCCAACAGCCCAGGCATCTATCCTCCTCCACTCACATCTGGCTCTCTGACTTGTCTTAAGAGCTTCCCACCCTCCCTCCCCTTCCACCACCCCCTTTCCACTCTACTGACACTGTGCTAATAAGCAGACATCTCGGTTGTTTTCCAATTTTTCACAATTAGATAATAATCGTAATAGCTCTCATTTATTCTGTATCTTCCATGGGTCAGGAGCACTTGCTCATTTAATTCTCAAAACCCCTCATGGCATTATCACCACCCTCAGCTCACAAGGGAGGGCACTGATGCTCAGATGGCTGAGCACCTTGCCCAGTATCATATTTTGATCTGTATGACTACAAGTGCCACTGTCTCCGTGGCCATGTGGCTTAGGTCAGGCTCCCCAAGCTGCAGATCCTGAGATAAGGATTTGAGTGTGAGATGTTTATATAGGAAGTGACCCCAGGAAGCATCAATAGGAGAGTGGGGCTGTGAAACAGGGAAGGAATGAAGCCAATACAGAATATATTATGGGCAGGTTACCACAGAGGACAACTGGGGGACTCTGGGACAGTATAGAGCACACCTCAGGGTAATCCTGCCCAGCAAGGGAGGGAGCTAGGGTTTGTATACACCAACTCCTGTGAATAACTAGTGGAGGGTGTTCACTTACCCTACTGAGATGGCTGAGTAGATTCCAGTAGCCAGAGAAAGCCCTGGGGCAGAGTCCCAGGTTGCAAGCTGGCAGCCGGCAGCTGTTGGGTCCACGCGCATGGAAACAGCGAGTATGAGGGGGCCTGGGAAGAGCACCGACAGTACTTGCCTCCCAGCTCAGGCCCTACCCTGGACCCTTGTCACTGCTTGCCTGGACAAACACAGCAGTCACCGAACTGGTCTCCTTGTCTTGGTCTTGCTCCATCTGACATACCCCCCAGCTCCAGAAAATAAGCACATTCCACTTTAGTTCACACAGCAAAGAATGGGTTGAAAGTATCACCTCCACCAGGACAGACACTTTGCTGATGTCTGGTGGGGCATTACTGACCACACAAAGGCAGAGACCACAGGGGCTGGATTCTCTCTGAATCTTCACTCAGTGCCTAAGGCAGAGTTTGGTACCCAGTAGGTGCTCAGTGAATTTTGCTGCATTTGAAATAAATCTCCCAGGTATGCTTTGCAGTGAGGGGAGGGCTAGCTTCTCTGATAGCCCCTCTGCACCACTCCTGCTGAAGAACTGATCATGCCTTCCTTGCTCTGTCCAATATGTGCTGCTACTCCAGCCCCTAGCACAAGGATGACTCCCTGGGAGACTGAGCCTCAGCCATGTCTTAGTGCATGTGTATACACACATACACACACACTGCCCAGAGCTGAGCTCAGAGCCTGACTCAGTCAGGGTTACTACATGCAGGTGAAACACATGCCAAAGTGACTGAATTAATGAATTGATTAATGAGTGGTATCATGACCTCAGCTTGAGAAATTCTTTGGACCAGCGGCCACGTGTGTGCAGGAGTCCACTGGCCTGTGGAAGGAGAGGCAGGGGTATGGTAGAGGTGTCCATGATAGTGAGAGGCTGCATGGTGCCCACACACCCCCACCACTAGGGGCACTCTTCCCTCCTCTTAGAGTTCTGACTCCAAAACCAACCATCTGGTCTGTGTCCAACCATAGCGACAAGAAACCAAGACAAGGACGACTGGTCAAGGACCATCAGCTGGCTCTGACTGAGCTGCATTAGTGCAGAGAGTCGGGGCTCTGGATGCCATTCAAGTTATTTTCCACCTGGAAAGTTGACTTTCCTGATAATGTTCCACATTTCGATGGGAAAGGGCACTAGGGGAAACATGTATCTCAGCTCAAATCTTTGCTCTATTTGCCTCTACGTGACCCAGTGCAAGTAGCAATTTTGCTAACCCTCAGTTTCTTCATCTGTACATTAGACAAATAATCCATGCCACACCAAGAGGCTGAAAGAGAATAGATAACTCAGGCAGTCTACAGTCTAGGGACCAACACATCGTAAGCACTTGTTTTTCTCTTCACTTTCTGTCTGGCCTGAAGAATCAAAAGCAACTTCTTACCATATTGACCCACAGACTGCTTATAAAGACAATGTGGAATCTCCCCAAGAGCCCAAGCAAGAAATCTTGGAAATTCTGGGAAGGGTAGCTGAGCATCCAACTTCTCTGAAAACTTCTGAAACAAGAGCGATCTCTGCCCATTCTCCTGCTGCTTTCTAACCTCCGCTCCCTGCCCAGCCCCAGGTAAATCCCATTACTAACATTCTTTAACTCCACAAATTCAGGACTTCTCTCAGGTCCTGAGTGAGCTTCACAACCTGACTGTCTTTACAGAACAGGCTATATGTGAACCCATTTTTCAGATGAGAAAGCTCCAAGGGGATAATATATCTCCAGAAGCTACTTAGCAGGTTTATGGAAGAATGGGAACCTGAGTCATGGGACTGCCTCCCCTGCCTTTAACCCATAGGCCACCCTGCCCCTAACACAGCTGGATAAGATAGAAGCATGTACACCCCAAAATGAACAGGGATTTGCCTCCAGCAGCCAGAGATGCCTCCCAATCCCTGCTTCCCAGTCCAGATTTGAAGCAAAGAGCAGTAAACAATTTGTGGCATTTCTTGCCTGTCGGAGTGGATTTCTTGCCTACAGAGGATATATGGGTTTCTGAATAATTAAGTACAACACTCAGCTTCCAGGGCCCAAGACTCCAAAGGCACAGTGAAGCTGAGGCAGAAATTTTCCATCAGCAACAGCCAGAGAGTTTGAGAAGTTTGTTCCCCACATCTGAGGACCAAACAGATCCAGACTCCACCTGGGCACAAGAAGTCCAGTCTAGAAGGGGCATCGGGGATGATCTAGGCCCAGCACCTCATTTCCAGGCAAGAGAGCTGAGAGCCAGAGAGGGGGATTCTCCCAGGGTCACCTGGAGCCTGAAGTCCTGGGAAAATGGTAAAGGTCCTAGATAGGGGCCCACATAACAGGATTTGAATTCCGCTCTATGTCTTTCTAGCTGTGTCACTCTGGACAACCCACTTGACCTCTCTGAGTCTTAGTTTTTTTCTTCTGTCCAGTAAGAATAAAACTTTACACATGTTGATAACCCCCACTCTATAGATGGGGGGAAAAGGAGGTGATGAAAGAGAAAACTATTGACGGATTATAAGTAGATATGCAAAGATGGGCCTCAGAGCCAGGCCTCCTGCCTCTGGGTTTCAGCATCATGCTCTCTCCTCTCTCTCCCTCCTCCTCATCCTCCTACCTCTGCTGCCTCCAAGAAAAGACTCAAAGGACACATTCAAGAAGCAGCTGGAAAACAGGTTGAATTAGAACCAAAGTGCTACCTTCAGAAGAGCAGCAGAACTCAACAGAGAGGCAGCTGGTAACACAGCTGCTGGAAGAAGCAGAGTTCAAGGTCAGCAGACTTAAGGCTACTCACATCTTAGGACTGTGAACAGTCATCATCACTAGCATTTATTGGCTACCTACTATGTGCCAGCACTATGTGAACCCCTTATATCCTCTGTCACATTCAGTACTAACAACAGCTCTGTGAGATAAGGTACTATTGTCCTTATTTTACAGAATGATGAAACTGAGGTTCAGAGAGGTGAAGTAACTTGCCTGAGGTCACACAGCTAGTAAGTGGTGGAGCCAGGATTCAAACACAATGGTCTGCCTCCAAGGCTGCACTCTTAAACCTTCTGCTTTTCTGCCTCCTTAGAGCATTAACGGAGGTCTCTCTGAACCCCAGGGACTCCATGCAGCTGAAAGATAGCAAAGAAGCCTGTGTGGGTATCCGCAGCTATAATTTATAGGAAATGGTAAAAAACTCCTCTCACCCCTGCCCCTGCCTAGAAATGGAAAAGGGCAAGGGAAGAAGAGGAAGAAAGAAGTTGAATAACTTTTCTGTTTTAGCCTTGCAGGACCATAAATGCAGCTGCATAAATCACCCTCAGGGCTGGGGAAATGAAATAAGACAAAGGGAGGATGGGCCCCCATTTATCACATCCCCTTGCACATAACAAATGCCCCCTATTGAAACCCAGTGAGTTAGTACCCTTTTCAACACACACTCACAGTCCCACTCCCCCTGCCCTTTGCTCTGGGAGCAAAGCCTCCACTCCAGTGGGCTTCCCCTGATCCAAGGGTCACTGAAAGATCCCAGGAAATGGTGGTTAGATAGGAATTTCAGAGGTCAAGGCAGAACCCCACCAGGGGCTCATTTCACAACTGTTCCTCCCCAAAACTTCCCACAACATCTATCCAAGCCTCAAGCCCCTCCAGGTGAGATCACACTCACCCTGGGCTGCCTGGAAGGGCCTCCTGCAGCCAGAGGACCCATCTTTAACTCAGAAGAGCCAGTGGGAATGAACCTTAACAATATTCTCATCCAACAACCTCATTGATACCCAGAGAAATGGAGGCCTGAAGAGTCACAGCCTCATTAGGATAAAGCTTGGATGAGAAGTGGATCTCCTGGCTCCTGGTCCAGCATTCTCTCACTAAGCATAGCTCCAGCCTCCAGGCTGAGCTATGTAGTTGTCCCCTGAATCCCTCACTGCATATGTGAGCACTGGAGCTGGAAGCTGAGGTGCTACAGGGCCTACCAACTGCCAACAGCTCCTCCACACTGGGTCTAAAGGGCAAAGGTCGAGAAAGGCAGCCTGGCACAACGGAATCAACCCAGAATGTTAACACTAGACAGACCTGGCTTCAAATTCTAGCTTGGCCATCATGTTAGTTATCAATCACTGTGCAACAATTACCCCAGAATTTAGTAGCTGAAACCAGTACATATTTATTGTCTCACATTTTCTGTGCATCAGGTATCTGGGTACAGCTTAGGTTAGCTAGGTCCTCTGCAAGCCATAGTTTCTCACAAAGCCGAAATCAAGGTATCAGCCCAGGGTCTGAATCTGATGATTTGACTGGAGAAGAAACCACTTCCAAGCTCACTCACATGGCTGTTGACAGGACTGAGTTTCTTGCAGGCTATTGCAATGAAGGTCTCAGTTCCTTGCTGCCTGGGACTCTCCCACCTGGCATCTTGCTTCATCAAATGTGCAAGCCAAGAATGTGCAAGAGGGCAATAAAGAGAGTCTTCTAACAAGAAGGAAGTCAGAAGTTTCAGTGGCCTAATTGTAAAAGTGACATCCTATCACCTTCACCATATTCTCTTGGTTAGAATCAAGTCACCTGGCCCAGCCTATGCCAAAGGGGAGAGGATTCCACAAGGGTGTGAACACCAGGAAGTAAAGATCACTGAAGCCCATATTATGTCTGCTTACCTTAGCCATTGCTGGTGTGTGTCCTTGGCCACATTCCTTAATCTTTTTGAGGGTCAGTTTCCTCCTCTGTAACCACAGGGATGGGGGTACTGTGCTCAGCATCAAGCACATAGAAAGTACTCAAGAAATGGTGGTTATTACTTTTCCAAGTGCTATCAATAGGTAGCACTCTTGGGGGCGCCAGGAGAGGCCTGTCAGGATGATGAGTAGCTAGACACATACAGGGAAACTGGTGGGTCTGGATAAAGTTGTAGGGTCAGCAGACAAGGTACATGAGCCTTGCCAATCTGGGAGGAGAAAAGATTTGCCGGTGAAGTGGAGGAAATTGTTTGCTGAGATGGATTCCAGAAGCAGTGTAACAGGGAGAGTTTGGGCCATGGAATAACCAGGGAACCTGCAGGCCTAGGGACCTTGAGAGTGAGCCACACAGAGCCCCCCTTCACATCATGGCTTCAGGAGGAAGGCTAGGACCTCCTCCCTCAGAGGCAGGGATTTGGAGTTCCAAGGAGTTGGTCTCTTCCAGGAGGATCTGAAGGGAACCAGTATACTGAGTGCAGCACTGGCCATTCCTAACTCAGATGTTTACAAGGTAGGGGAGCTTGCATGTACCACCAGCCAGTACTGGGTGAAATGTGCTACCTGTGGAGGGCAAGGGCTTTCTTGAAGAGCTCTGCTCCAACCTGTTAAAACACCTATCTGATGAAAACTGTAGCCAGTTACTGCAGGCTGTAAGCCATAGAGAAGGAAAAGAACAGAATCCTGGAAAGAACAGAATCCTGGAGTACCCAAGTTAAAATGACCTTAAAGGATCACAGATGAGCATCAGAGAGCCATAAGTCCTCTGAAATTAATCTACAAAATTGTATGTGTGGCTCTGCACTTTGTGGAGGGAGAAAAATTTACCATCCCAAGCAGATTAGGAACACAGATCCAGTCCAACTCTCTCATTTTACAGATGAAGAGACTGAGACCCAGATGGTAGCAGGGACTCCCCCAGGCCATACAGCTATCCAGCAGGGGAGCCAGGGTGAGGACCCAGGCCAGTCCATTATTCACGTTCCTGGGGCAGACTCAAAACCCACCCTTCACCTGCAGAATCTTAGGCTCTGTGTCCTAATGAAGCAGCGACATCTCTGAATGATGTTTAATTATTTTGCAGGAGAATTGCTTTAATGGGCTGCATGAAATTTAAAGGATTTTTAATAAAATCTCACAAGCCCTGGGAGCTCCAAGCCCCTCCCTCTGCTCCCCTTTGTTACTTCTGATCCCATGAAGATATAACATTTGTCACTGCTTCATTAGGAGCCGCGGTGCCCCGCATTATTTATGAGCTTGCTATTTATTGAAAATTGTATTTTTGAGGGGGAAGAAGGAGGGGGGGATGAAGTTTATCACAGAGAAGCCTTGGCAAGAAAATTAGTGACATTTCAAAGTCCCCAAATCCCTGCTCCCATAAAAACTGAATGAGTTCAGTCCCCAGATGTCAAAGCATGACTTCAAGTCCTTTTCCAGGTGCGGGCTGTCACAAGATTCCTTGATGCCTTGATCATCCTTAGAAAAAGACAAGGGCTTTTATAATCTCCTCCTTGATCTGACCCATGTCTGTCTTCCATAAAACAAACAAACAAAAAACCCAAAAACTGTTTTTATTCGAAATAATATATGCACAAGGTTAAATACAGTATCCTGCTAAACTACTTTCTACTCCCAGATCTGTTCCCCCTAGGCAGCTATGTCTAACTTTTTAAAATGTCTCTTCTTATATTTACCTTCATTTTTATAAATTACATGTTTCTGCTGCTATTTCTTGATTCATCAATTTTAGACACAATCTATTGACTTACTACTGTAATAGATGAGGATTTATCTCCCTTGCAACACCTCCACCCCCTCCTGCCATATCTCTATTTTTAGTTCTTCCATTGGTTACCTATGGGGTCTTCTATCATCTAGAGTTGCACTTTGCAAAAAGAGAGTCTGCGCTTTGTAAAAAGAGGATTTTAATACCACTATCCTTCCCTTCACCTCACTTCCCTCATTTCTACCTCCTAACTTGTCGTCCATATTTTTACTTTTATATTGGTAACGCTGATAATATTTACATTTATTCCATGACCATAATAGGCCTTTCAGACTGATTCTAAGTACTGAACATCACTAGGCACATTATTGTGCCTAGGTAAAGACAATTCACTGTGGAATCAAGTAGTATACCGTAATTACAGTTTTCTTTCTTTCAATTTGCCTTTCTTTATTCTCTTGTCCTAGTTGTCTTTATCACATCCCAATTCTTTTTAGAAGTCTTAATAAAGCATATTCTATCCAGGGGCCCTTTTCGTCAGGGACCACCACCACCACCACCTCCTCTGCCCACTGGGGCCCTTGGTCCTCTTGCTTCAACCTGGACTGGTTGCTCTCCAGGCCTGTGCCCAGCTCTTACCCTGGAACTCATCCCTGCTCTTCTGAAATACATCTACAGTGTCTTGCCTTCCCAATATTCCCCCTCTCCTGGATTACTCCCTCACTTATTGTAATACCTCCTCAAGTTGCTTCCTTAAGAAGGATTTACAGGGGATAAATTTTATGAGTCCTTTCAACTTGTATGGTGGGTTGGCTGGATATAGAAATCCTAGATTGAAAATCATTTCTTTGAGAATTTTGAAGGTATCCAATGTTGCTGATGAGAGTCTAATGCCAATCTGATTCTTGTTGCTTTGTAAGTGACCTGATTTCCTTCCTGGAAATCTTTAGAATATTCTTTCCTCCTGTTGCTCTTCTGACTCACAATGATGTGTAAAATTGGTGTGGATTCTTTTCATTTATTGTGTTGGACACTCAATGGGCCCTTTCTTATTTTAAGTTGGAGCTTACATATAGTTTCATAACTCATGTATTGTAAACTACAAAAATATACACCAGGATACAAAAATTTCCAGTACCCAACAAGTTCCTTCATGCCTCTTCCTAGCTGATAGCTTTTCAAGAGTAGCACTATTCTCTCCTCTATCACCATAGACTAGTTTTACCCTTTTTTTAGTTTCATCTGAATGAACTTTTACAGCATATATCCTGTGCTTGGCTTCTTTTGCTTAACGTTATGTCTCTGACATGATGTTGTTCCGTGTTGTTCCATATATAGGTTATTGGTTCTTTTTCACTGCTGCATAATATTTCACTGCATATACCACAATTTGTTTATATAAGTGGTGATGGGCATTTGGAATTATCCCCAGTTTTGAGCTACTATGAACAGTGCTTCTGTAACATTCTTATATGTGTCTTTAAGTGGAAATAAGTATTCATGTCTCTTCAGGCTACATTTAGAAGTAGAATTGTTGGATCACAGTGTAGGCATATAATTTAGCTTTTTGTAGATGCTGCCAAAAAGCTTTTCAAAGTGACTGAACAAATGTAAACTGCCAGCAGCAATGTCTGAGAGCTCTAGTTGCTCCACATTCTTGCCAGTACTTTCAAATCTTTTATTTCTGCCATTCTAGTAGGGGTATAGTGGTATTTTATTGTGGTTTTAATTAGCACTTCCCTGATGACCAATAATATTGAGCACCTTTGAGTATGTTTATTGATCATTTTGTACTTCTTTCATTGACATTTTATTTTATTGATTTATTTTGTATATCTTTTTCTCATTCTTAAAAGTGAAAGTTTCTTATTTTATGAGTTTGCAGGATTTCTATACACACTTTAGATGCACCTTCTTTTTCGGGTATATGTATTACAAATACTTCTCCAAGTCTTTGGCTTATTTTTTCACTCTCTTAATACTGTCTCTACTGAAGAAGAGTCCTTAATTTTAATAGGGCTTAAATTTTGTGATATTTTCTTTCATAGTTAGTGGGTTTTGTATTCTATTTAAGAAATCTTTGCCCATCCCCCAAACATGAAGATGTTCTTCCGGGGAATTTTTTCTCGAAATTATATTGTTTTACTTTTCATATTTATGTCAATGATCCATCCTGAATTAATTTTTGTGTATAATATGTGATCAGGATTAAGGTTCATTTCTTTTTCATATGGCTATCCAACTGGCATAGTATTAATAGGTCCTTTCAATATGTAGCTTCAGATCTTCCATTTTTAGGAAATTATCTTGCATTGCTTCTTGACAATTTTCACCCCGTCTGTTTTCCCTGATTTGGAACTCCTGTCACTCAGATGTTAGACCCCCTGGGTTGCTCCTCTTGGTCTCTTCCTGTTTTCTTTTATTTTCCTTGCCCTTTTCCTTTTTTGTTTTACTTTCTGAGAGCTTTCCCTAACTTCACCTTTTAATCTTTGTATTGAATTTGATTTCAACAGTAATATTTTTCATTTCCAACTATTTTATCTTGTTTTCCCATTGTTCTTGTTCCACATCTCCACCCCACTTCTAGTTGTTACTGGGTAGCTGCCCTTTTATGTCACTCAGTAGATCATTCTCTGGGGAAATGGAACAGAAATTTACACACAGGAAATTTATGGCAGTGCCACTGGATCAATCCTTAGGAAAAGGTGGAGGAAGTAGAAATGTGCCAAGTCAGGAGATGAATGGCAATGCAGTTGCAACATAGTCTTCACCTGATCCCAAAGACAGCTCTGGAGTTAGAATGGCCCTCCAGTCATCCTACCTTGAGGAGAAGGGACAGGAATTTTATCCTCCCTATCCCACTCTCCAGTTGTTAAATGTAGCCTACACTAAGGAGGAGGTATAATCTTGAGTTAAGTAGCTCTCTTCAGCTGAGGGAAACTGTTGGAGGACTCAGCTGAGAGCTATCAGCTGCCAACACTCCCAGCAGTTGGGAGAATGAGTGCCTCCTATCCTCCTTGCCCTGTAAGGGTCCAGTCCTATACATACTCACTCACTTCTGCTGGAACATATGGTCTGGATCCCGCAACAACTGGAGTATATTGTCCCTTTCCTTTTATAGCAGATCCAGCACTTCCTCCAGCTAACATGTGCATTGACTCTGCCCCAGTAATTGGTCTGCTTACCAGAGGAGAATTGGGAGTGGAGTCTAAGGGCAGCGCATGTTGTCCAAGGTCTCTGCATCACCTTCCAGGAAGGGCAGAGCAGGGGAGGGCATTGGCCTTTAACAGGGAAGATCAGGGCATGTGTAGGCCCAAAAGGACCAGGGGATCTGAAGATTCATGATGTTCAAGTGCACTTACCCAGATGTTCCCATCACAAGTCTGGGGATCCTACTCCTTCCCAGTCATGTTTATGTTTATGGTCTTGGAGAATAAGACTAGCCTTGATATTCAGTTTTTTCTGCCCTTTAGTTCCAAGACCATTTTAGAGGCTGCCTCCTTGGACCACTCTTAGCACTAACTTTCTTAGGTGGACTTAGGTAGACTTTGAGATGGAAACTCGTGTTCATAAAGTTTACTAGGAGTTTCCTTGGGATCAACGCCCATGGATGAATGTCAATGCCCTCCAGCCAAAGACCTCAAGGAACATCTCCTCAAGTGAACAAGCTGGCTTTATTCCTTGCTGCAGTGAGGAACACCATGGAGACTTGTAGGGCATCACCATGAGAGAGTGTTGATAACAACTTACAGGATTGGGGCTTATTTTCCATGATTTAGGGGATGGTTCCATTTTGCTCTGAATTGGCTGCTGTTAGGAAGCAAGAATTCTGTGCTTCACATGCTTCTATGATCATATTCTATGATCAAGTGTCTTAATAAATCTAATCTAGAAGGAGGGAGACCAAAGTGAAGCTAACGCCACAGCCAGTAAAGAAGCAGCATCACTCACATTAGTTAGCAGAGGAGGATGTTTGGTATTTTTGTGGTCTGGACAGTGATCATGCTTTCGTCTTTTAGACGAGATGACAGAGAGGTCTTGTTTTGTGCCTCCGCTCATCGTGGTCACTGTGTGATCTCATCCAGTGTCCTGTGAGAGGGTTTATGACTCACGGGCCTAGATGTGAGTGCAGGGTCAGCTCTGGAAGTCCGAGGCTGCTGTCTCTACCTCAGGAGTGAAGGAAGCAGGATTGGGTGAAGGGAGGAACTGAACTGATACAGTCATGGCAAAGGCCTCAGCAGCTTCCACAGGGAGTTCCACTGGACAACATGCACTGCCCTTGGGCTTCCAACTCTGAGATGGCCCTTCGGAGCTGTCCCTCTCTGAGGAGGGAGCTGAGCGCTTATACCTTATCCCTACAGCGAGCGGTTGTTGGAGGCAGACCAGCCCTGGGAGGGCTGAGGCCTTGGGTGAGGCAGCTCATCTGTACGTGAAGCTATCCCAGACAGCAACCAGCATCCACTAGACTCAGTCTCTCTCTCATGCACACGTGCCTGATATGAAACCAGGACCCTGAAACTCCCTCTCCGTACTAGACCTTACTATGGGGAAATAAAGGAATCCACATAGTGCAGTTCCCCCTCAGCCCCATAACTCCCTCTCACCACACTCACACCCACCATTTAGAACTGAAGGATGGGGTAGAGGGGAGAGAGGCTGGAGGAGGAGGAGGGTGAATGACGGCTCTGTCCTGGACAGAGGTGGGAGACAGAATTAAAACCACTGAAACTAGCACTTTTGTACCAAAGCCTGCCACCACAACCCCCAGCTCAGTCCTATCTTCCTCATCCCACCTGGGAGCAAAATAATGTAAAATATCCTTCCAAGTAGCTAATCTGCACTACAAAGAGAAGTTGTGGGGGAGAGTTAGGCTACAGGGAAGGATTCAAATTGAAAAGGCTCAGGGGGCCCCATTAATAAAAACAATAATTCAGCCCCTTACTGAGTAATCCCAGAAAAAGAGAAGAAATGGCTGAATCCCTACCTGAGTGAGGAAGAGGGGCAAGGCGAGGTGAAACAGGGACAGGTTGACAGACTGAGTTAGAACCACAAACGCGCCTTTGAATTTCTCCAGAGAAACGTAAAGGTCTGTGGTTTTAATAAACCTGTAATGGGGCCCAAACCAAACTTCCCCCTGGCTGCTTGCCATAGTAGGTCTCCAAACTGGAGCTATAAAGATGCAAAGTGGTGGGCTGACCAGAGTCCTGGATTCTTTCTGCACCTCTCAGATCTGCCTGCACAAAGAACAGGATGAGTATGAACACTGGAGTCACCAACTGTGTGTCAGGAAATGTGCTAGTTACTTTATCCCTTATCTCCCGCACAATGTTAATAACAAAATAATTCGGATATTCTGGGAGCTCATCATATACCAGATGCTGTGCTTTATCTCACTGACCCTCAATGACAAAACTGAGACATAGACCTATTAATAACTCCATTTCCCTTTGGTTAACAGCTTCGCTGAGATATAATTCACATATTTTATGATTGACTCATTAAAGTACACAATTCCATGGGTTTTAGTCTAGTCTCAGAGTTGTGCAACCATCACCACAATTTTTTAGAATATTTTCATTACCTCTCCCCCAAAAACCCCATACGCTTTAGTTATCATTCCACCAGCCCTTCCAACCCCTGAGAGACAACTACTTATCTACTTTCTATCTCTAGACATTTGCCTATTCTGGGTATTTCACATAAATGGATGTATGCAATATGTGATATTTTGTGAGTACCTTCTTTAGCTTAGCATGTTTTCATGTTTCACCATGTTGTAGCACGCATCAGTACTTCATTCCTTTTTGTTGCTGAATAATATTTCACTGTATGAACACACATTTTGTTTATCCAGTCATCAGTTGATGGGCATTTGATTTATTTCCACCTTTTGGCTAGTAAGAATAATACTGCTCTGAACATTTGTGTACACATTTTTGTGAGGACACACGTTTTAATTTCTCTTGTGTATACGTAAGAGTGGAATTGCAGAATCATAAAGTAACTCATGTTTAGCTTTTTAAGGAACTGCCAAACTGTTTTTCCAAAGTGGCTGCACCATTTTACATTCTATCAGTGTATGGAGGTTCCAATTTCTCAACACCTCACCAACAGTTGTTATTACCTGTCTTTTTTCATTTATAGTCATCCTACGGTTATAAAGTAGCATCTTGTTTTGCTTTTGATTAGCATTTCCCTAATAGCTAATGATGCTGCACATCTTTTCATGTGCTTATTGGCCATTTGTATACCTTTTCTGAAGAAATGTCTATTCAGATCCTTTGACCATTTTTTTTTACTTTTTTTGTGGGGAGGGGGTAATTAGGCTTTTATTTTTAATGGAGGTACTGGGGATTGAACCAAGGACTTTGTGCATGCTAAGTACATGCTCTACCACTGAGCTATACCCTCCTCACTATGCTCATTTTTAATTGGGTTATTTGCCTTTTTATTATTGAGTTGTAAGAGTTCTTTATATATTCTAAATACAAATCCTTTATCAGATATATGATATGAAAATATTTTCTCCCATACTATAGGCTGTCTTTTCACCTTCTTGTTAGTATCCACAAAGGTTTTTAATTTTTAAAAAGTCTAATTTACCTATTTTTTTATGTTGCTGCTTATAATAACCCTAGTTTACATACAAAAAAAACCTGAGGCAGATTTTTAGCAACTTGCCCAAGAACACATAATAGTAACTTACAGAGCCAAGATTCAATCCCAGGTCCACAGACTCCAAAACTTCCTTTGAGGGCCTGAGGAAGTCACCACGAGCAGGGACTGTGTCTCCTGTGGTACTGCCTGAACTAGTGCAGGTCCCCAAGCTCTGGGAGAATACTTACTCTTACCGCTGCCCATGGGAGTAAGGAATGACTACAGTATCAGGCCCTGGCAATAAAAATGTGCTACCCGTCCCGGATATAGGTAACTGAACCACCTCTCTGCAAGTCTCACAAGGCACAGAAGAGAAACTCTCTCTCTTGGAAAGTTTCCACACAGTGTGGCCTGTGACAGGTGGATGGACAAAAGGAACCGCTCACTCTAGGACCCATCAACTCACCAGAGACCAGGAACTCACCCAATAGTATTAAGAGATTCTTACAAAATCCTTCATGCTCCACTTTAATATTTCCCATACATCACCTCATTTTTCTCTATAAATATTCATTTCTTCAATAAACGTGTATCAGACACCTATTCAATGCAAAGCACTGAGCCGAGAAACTGGAAGATAACGTGTTTTTCTCTTAAATCACCCTGGGAAAAAGGAGAAACTACTGACCCTGGTCTAGAGATGCAGAAGTGGAACCAGAACATTTCATAACTTGGCCAAGGTGACAAAGCCAGACAGGGGTGGCCTAATAGCGCCCAAATCCCCGGGCCCTAGGTCCAGGCTCCGTCTACACCACAATGAACATCAGTCTACGGGGTCAGACTCAAGGTTATCTCTGCCTCTTTTCCCATCTAAGAATGGGACTCACCCACTAGAAAAATATCACTCAAGCCCAAGGACACGAAAGTGACTGTAAGCGGGTCTCACAGCAACCATTCCTCCTGCCCCCTCTGCTGAAACAACATGGTAGCTCCACAGCTTCAGAAAAGAGCTACTGTCAGGTGCTGACTTGGCAATCTGACTTCCTGGCTCCCATCTTTTGATTATTATTATTTTACGACTAATTTTCCAGTCAAATCCTTTATTTGTGCAAAAGCCCTTCCAGCCTTGAGTACATTCTTCTTGTCTTTGAATTTTATCTCTCTTTTTAATTAAAAAAAAATTCACATAAGGCAGCACAAACTAGGTCACCATCAAAGACTTCTCTTCCCAAAGAGCAGTTCTACAGCTATTAACCCTAGCACTGCCGCCGATGCAGGGGGTGACTTTGTCCAGGCCTCTTCACCTCCCTAGGCTCAGTATTTTTCCCTCAAGTAAATGATTTAGGCTCCGCTCTCCTCAAAGCTCCTTCTAACTCTTAACATTCCTGGGTCCTTATCTAGGCCTGAGTCACCAAAACACAACTATATATTCCTGGGATGGGATGGTAGCCAAGTTGCACAATGATCTCAAACACAAACCGAGGGTGCACTCCACCTGTTCTTGAGAATGACAGGCCCATTTACTGAGCCCCTTTTGTGTGTCATAAACCTCATCTTTAATCTTCCATCACCGTTGTGAAGGAGCAGTCAGAGGAATTCACTTTAAATATAAGACAGATCATATCATTTCTCTATGCAAAACCCTCCAAGGGCTTCCCTCTCACTCAGAGTCAATGCCAAAATCCTGACAATGAACTACAAAGGTCCTACAAAGGTCCTACATCACCTCTCCATCCCCTCCACACTCTCTACCCCAGCTCACTCCACTCCAGCCACACTGGCCTTCTCACCGTTTCATGGACATAACAAGCATGCTTTCACCTCTGGGCCTTTGCTCTTGTTGTTCCCTCTGCCTGGAGTTCTCTTCCTCTAGACCACTGGTCCTCAACCAGAGGACAATTTCACTTCCCAAGGGACAATACTGGAGACATTTTTGGTTGTTACAACTAGAGAGAGGGTGCTACTGGCATCTAGTGGGTAGAGGCCAGGGATGCTTCTAAACATCTGACAATGCACAAGACAGTCCCCACAACAAAGGATTATCCTGTCCGAAATGTCAATAGTGCTGAGGTCAAGAAACCTTGACCTAAATGGTGTTATGGCACCCTCCCTCATTTCTTTTGGATTTCTGCTCTGCCTTCCATGTATAAAACAGAGAACTACCCTGCTCAGTAGTCTGTATCCTCACTGTCCTATGTTTTTCCATCAGAACTTAGCATCCCCTAACTCTAGTCATCTCTCTTTCCAGCTAGAACATAAGTTCCATGAAGGTGAAGTCTTTGTCTTGTTTTCTGCCGTATTTCCCAGCACTTGAAAAGAGGTGCTGAACAAATAAATCAATTGTCTCTGTTTCACAGCTGTGGAAACTGAGGCTCAGTTATGCTAAGCAGCTTACTCAAGGTCACGATGGAGGATGCTGTAGTGTGCTGCCCAGGTCCCCCCAGGGCTGAGGCGCTCAGTCCTTTGGCTGCCAGTCACTGTTAACTATTGAGGCTCCTATCTGAGTCCTGCTTCAGGCACTGCTCTCAGCTGAAAGCTGCCTTGCCAAAGCTTCTGCCCTTTCCCTAGGAGCCCATATCCAATGACTGGCCAACTGGGGTACAAAGGTCTGGCTCCTTTGCCTCAATCTGGGACAACTCTCAAGGGCCATTCTAGCCCCAGGACTCCCCATGGCATCAACTAAGACCTCTGTTGCAACTGCACCACGATTCAACTTCTCCTTCTGCCCTCTCCTGCTGCTCTCACTCTCTTATAGGTATTCTTCCTGAGGCACACCCCTGTAAACCTCCACACACAAATTTAGGTCACAGAGTATGTTACTAGGGAATATGACCTATGACAGTCACACAGCTCGAAGGTGGCAGGACTTGAATTCTAACTCAGACTGGATTGACTTGAGCATCAGTATCCTTTCTGCTCTTCCACACTGCCTCAGCCTTGACTTTGACCCGCCACAGGTAGGCTAGGTAGGGGCTGAGGATACTCAGGTGTACATGACAGAGTCCTTGTTTTTGAGATACCATAGTCTTCAGAGAGAGACAGTTCTCCCAACCAACCCACTGATGGCCAAAGAGTGCCAAGGACAGAGTGGATCAGGCACTAGAGGATCCCTTGGGCAGCCCCACTAAGACAGGCTGACTTGGGATCTAGACCACAAAAATACCTCCTGCCACATGTCACAGAACAGGTCCCCTCCCCTAGGCTTGGGACACAGACCCTGCAACCTCCAGAGAGGATCCCAGCCAGCCAGACCTAGAGCAGTCACCGCTTGATTCCTTGGGTTCCTCAGGGTGAACCTGGACAGGACTCCAAGGTGTCCTTCCTGTGGAAAAGGACACAGAATTCCCTGTCCCTGGCTGGGATGTCTTCAGGCTCAGACCAGTTCTCAACATGTGAAGACTCAATAGCACCCTAAACGCCCCTCCTCTGGCCTCTCCTGGGGGTTGGCTCCGATCTGACGGCCACCTTTATCTTTACGGCCGTTTCTTTTCATTCCTCCCTATGCCTCTCCCAGTTCCTGGGAGTCTCAAGAAATTTTCTCTAAACATACTCACCCTTTCATTGCCCAATCCCACCTCCCAGTCCTGGCTTTTCCACTATACCAGGCCTCTCAGATGCTCAACAAATGTCATGAAAGGAGAAAGGGAGGAAGCACAGAGGGGGAAAAGGGAAAGGAAGGGCAAGGAGAGTGCAGAGAAAAAGATCAAATGACCAATTCATGATAGGGATGCCCTATATTTATCTGATTTAACTTCTAGGGCCTCCAAAGCATCACTCAGAAATTTCTCCGTCGCTCCTATCCTTGTCTCCATCTTATAGCTGGAAGCACTAAGGCTCAAGAAAAGAGGAGAAAGCTTTTCTGAGTAAATTTAGAGGCAGCTGCAAGAGATTCAGATCTTGGGCATCCTAATTGCCTAGCTGTGCTGAGACCTCAGGTGTGAAATACTAATGGGCAGATTCTGCCCACGCAGTGATCAGAGAGCAGGAGAACAGATGCTCACAGACAGATCAGAGGCGCATCAGCAGGAGCAGGAGCCTCTCCAGAATTCTCTATCATCTCACCCCACCTCCTGGCTTCAGGTAAGGGCCACCAGGTACCAAGGGCCGCACAGTTTCTGAGGGGCTACAGCCCTGGTGCCCTCAAGCTGTGCCATTCTACACTCATCCTCCTCGACCCAGCCCTGGCTTCAGAGCTGAAGAGCTGAGGCTAAGCACCAGCTCTGCCTCCTACCTGCCAGGGAGCCTTGGTCAACGCCCTTTCCTTCTCTGGGCTCAGTTTCCCTGCCTGTGAAATGTGAACACTGGATTTGATGCGGTTTTTGAGGGACCTTTCCAGCAGGAGGACCTCCAGGCTCTAGGGCCCACTAGGTAAGAGAACCATGTGGACGGCCCTGCACTGAGCCTCTCACTCTCTCACCCAGCCCTCTTACTGAATTGGACATTGGCCTCTTCTGTCCAATCGATTAACAAACCTGGAGCTCCTCAAGGTGTCTGCCTCCCATCCCAGCCTCCTTTGCTTTCCTAGGCTCTCTGCATCTTAACTCCTGGCTCTGGAGCCAGGCCCAGGACCTCTTACAGTTGGAGAGAAGAAGAGAGATCAACATTACTAAGCACCTCTTCTGTGTCAGGCCCAGAGCCATGGGCTTTTACATGCATTTCCAGTTGGGACCCTTCCAGTGAGTAGTCTTATCCCCACCCGAGAAGTCTAAGGCTCAGAGAAGTTTGGTAACTTACTCAACATCGCATAGCTCTTGACGGGCAAAGCCAGAATTCCAGCCTGGAAGAGTGTGTGTTACCTTTGCATCATCAGAGAAGTTACTTGCAGTGAGAGCTCCCTCTTCACCCTCCCCTGCCAGTCAGAGAACAGCCCTATGCATATTAGAAGAGGAAGGTAGCATGCTGCTCTGAGAAGCCAGGCTTCAGGGCTCATGTGAGAATCAGCCAGAGACAATGGAAGAAACCCAGACTCTAGAGGTACCAGCTTTGAGATTGACTCTTGACTCTGCCACATGCCAATGGAGTAAACTTCAGCAAGTTATAACCTCAGTTTCCTTACCTGGGATGAAAGGACATTAACATTTACCGTATGGAGCTGTTAAGAGAACTGAACCTGACAGTGGATATGAAACACCTGGCACAGAATATGTGTGGGATAAATACAACCCCCTTCCCTTGCCCGCCAGCCCGGCTTCTCTTAGGCTTAAGGCTTAAGTCTTTTTTAGATTTTAAGCCCTGAGAGCTGGGCGTGGATACATTCCCCTTAGCAAAATGTCTCTAGCTTAAAGATATACTCAAGAAAGTGGTTTTCTTCCCCTGCCCCTGCCCCAGGCCCTGCCCGATGGAAGGGGCTCAGCACAGACCGTGGCCACGGCAGCCACAACAACCACGACAGCCAAGCAGGCCACAGTGGGATTTGCCTTCCTTCTCTCCAGCCTGGGTGCCTGCCATCTTCATGCATTCCATTCGAGCTGAAAGTTGGCACACAGGCGCCACAAGCCAGATGTTTGAGTTTTGTTAAGAGCGGCTTAAATAAAGCCTTTAAAACAATAATTCTCAGCCATCTAAGGGACATTTCTCTTTCTGGCTTCATCTCTCTAACACACAAGATTTTTTAAGAAGAAAAGGGAGAGAAAAACAACCCTCTACAAAGCAGGAACATTTTTAAAAGCACATGGATTTTGCCATCATGCTCTGGTCTTTCTGATATTGCCAACAAAAGAGAAAAGGCATTTTGGGGAAGAGCCAAAGTTTCTCCAGCTCTTGGCATATACCTACAGCTCCAGAAGGCATCTGGGGGAACCTGGACAGGTGATGGCCATCTGAAAAACTCCCTAAGGCAGAGTTTAAAGAGATATGAACTTGGATGACATTGGTTCCAATTGATGACAGTTGAAGAATCTGCCTTCTTCTTCCCCGTTCTCCCTCTTCTCCTCCCAAAGAAGACTTTGCCAAAAGTGTACTTTTGGGAAGGACAAAGTCTGACCCTCCACCTCCCTGCATGATGGCACCTGGAAGGGAGACCTGAGGTTGGATGCCCTTTGCAGTCTAGAAGCGATCCTTCCCAAGGACCCTAGAAAGTTGTCGTGGACACAGTTCCACATTTCCAAGAGCCAGTGACAACACATCATTGTCCTGGTATAAATACAAACTTTTGGGAGTCAAAGACCAAATTCCTAGAGATTTCTAGGTCTGGTGTAGCTTTGAGAACAGACCCTGTCTAGTAAGAGCCATAAAAGGAACCACATGCTCGAAAGTAGAACAAGACTTCCAATAGATGGTCAAGTGGTTCCTATCAGACCTGTCCTCCCACACATAACAACTATAATCTCTGGATAAAATACTTTAAAATTACCTAAAGTCACTAGTAAAACAAAAAGCAGGCAGAAATCAGAGGGGAATTGACACTTGGAAGAACAACAATGGGTGTATTTCATGTTTTTAAAGGATTTCTCTTGAGGGAAGAGCATAGTCAATGTCCTATAGGATAGCTAAATTTTTAGGAAACCTGTAGCCTTAGTGGCTTGAAGAATCAGAGCATGATGAACACAGCAGCTGGAAACCGACAGCAAAATTCCCAGAAAGGAGAGAGCCACAGAGATTAAGCCCTAACATCTATGTATAAACTCCACCCAAATCTCTGACTGATCCTCCAGTATACATGCACAGGGAAGACTCCAAAAAGCCTAGCTAAGATTAAAAGAACTGAACTAAAATTTCAGCTGCTGCCCACCAGAACGGAGACAAGAGTATGAAGTGTGAGTTCAGCCAAATTAAAAACAAAAAATCAACACACTTTAGAGGAACATAATAGAATCCAAAGTCTCTCCAATATATCATTCACAGTGTCCAGGATACAATCAAGAATTATTAGACACATGAAGAAACAGGAAAGTGTCACACCCTCAAAGAGAAATCACTACAGGCCAATACTGAGATGACATTGTGGCTTTAATGGACACAAAAGTGGGCCTGGAATAAGAAATCGCTTTTCAGGGGAAGCTCTGGCTCTGAGGTCAGATAGGCCTGGGCTTGTGTCCCAGCTCCACCACTCCCAGCTGTGCATCCTTGGACAGTTCCTTTACTTCTCTAAGGTTCAGCTTCCTCATCTACTGAAGGACAGTAACACTGCCTTTCTCTCATAATTATTATGGAACCAAATAAAAAAAATGAATATGAAAGTGCCTGAAACAGCATCTTGTACACACTATGAGCTCAAGAACTGTTTGACTCTAAATAATGATTCCCAAGAATCTCCACCCTTATCTTTAAGCCTCTTGACATTCCAACTCGTACAGTTTTTTTCTTTTCTTTCAGTTCTTAAAATGGGAATGTTTTGCATTGTACAACCTGAGTTCTGGGGAAATCTTTCTAATACATTCTAAAGGACAGCCCATCCATCTAAGTCGTAATAATGCACACAGCCAGCCATCTCTTCAGTAGGGCCCTGGAATAGATTAAGAGAAAGCAACAAGGCCTACCTAGAAATCATTTTATTAAGTGGCTGTTTGAACAAAGTCCTGCCTCCTCCAAGCCTTGGACCCTGGAATCCCCACCCTCAACTAGGAATGTGTTGATCAGGAACTAAGATGCCAAGATAGTCATAGGATTAGATGTTGTTATAGTTGGAAGAGACTGAGAGTTGACTCAGTCTATTCTCCTCATTTCAGGCATGAGGAACCTAAAGCCCAGGAAAGAGAGGTAACTGGGGTAGATTCCCATGGAAAATTAATAAAAGAATTTACCAGCTTGACACAGCACCTTAGAGGACTACAAGCACATATTCATTCACAATTTTATTTCAGCCATATCATAGTTTATGAGCTTTTTGAGCTATATATGAGGGGGGTGCTAATGGAAGGGAATGCCACTCCCATTTTTCAGATGAGGAAACTGAGCCCTAAGAGTTAATATGAACTTGTTTCATGATACCCAGATGTTTACTTGGGGCTCATTCCTGCTGTCTCCACCCCTGATCCTCAGACATAGCCATTTTTACTAGACCATGTTCCTGAGAATGCAACTCCTGGAGTCCATCCCAAGTGGAGGAAACTGGACAGAAGGTGGAACTATCCAAGAGGAACGAAGCTGCGGAGGCAGCAGACAAGACACTGCTGGTTAGGCAAGGGAGCAAAGCCATTCAGAATCCCACTCGACCTCTACTGAGACCCATACAATTTCTGGAGCCTTGCTCTTGGGGATGGCCTTTGGGATGTCCCTCTGGGATGCTGGGGTTGGATTCATGTAGAGTATCTTACCACCCTCAGACTGAGGGCCTCACCTGGATGACTGGAAAAGCCTCAGAAAGAAACCTCTTAGACAAGTAGGGGTCTCCCTCTCTCTGGAAGGGCAGCCAAGCCTCTCAACTATGGCCTAGTATCCCCCAAGGCTGGAGAATGTGTTCCCCCTCGGCTGGAGAATGTGTTCCCCCTCTGCCTTTACCTCCCTTCTCCTTGGTACCCAGCCAAGGCCCAGGCCACAGGGAGACCAAATTAGGATTTGTGGGCTGGCACCTCCCTCTGATGGGAGTCCCTGCCCCCTCAGCGGGAACCACCTGCCCCATTTGTCCAGAGTACAGACAACTTCCCACAAAACTAGTGGTCTGGGTGCTAAGCCCCAGGCTTCCTATGCTCTCTCCAGCCCTACTCTCACTTCTCCCTCCCCTAACTGTGCCCCTAGCCCTTCAGACAAGTTCTCTAGCCTTCCCCTACCCCCACCATGCTGCTATTCTGAGCAGCTTATAAATTGCCAAGTTTGACTCATTTTTCTTCATAAATCCAGAGCTTCCAGCCTCCTATTTGATTTGTGTTCCTGAATTATCCATGAAATTTTCAATGGCTCAGCCAACAGCCAAGCAGAGGTCCCCCTCAGCCTCTAGAAGCCACCAGAGGCTGAGACAAGTGATGGTTGGGGTCACAAAAGAGGGGAGATGTTCAGGCTCTGGAGAGGGGACAAATTTCAGGGACACGGCAGGAAACTTACAGAAAAGAGTGAGGAAAAACAATGAGCCAGGTCTGGAGAAGTCACTCTGCCACTACCAAAAGAGGTGGAATCAGAGAGGGAAACAGATTTATCAGAGGTCACACAGCCTGCTCCTGGAATAAGTCCCCTGGTATTTCTTTGAATCTAGGATCATCAATCCAGAAAGTACTAAGACCAGAAGGAAACTACAGATTCACCTGATTTTTCTTTTAGAGTTTTCTGTCTGTGTTAAAATATACATAACAAAATTTACCATTTTAACCATTTTTAAGTGTACATTTTCAGTGGCATTAAGCATATTCGCATTGTACACCCATCACCATCATCTCTTTCCATAGCCTCACCTGATTTTAGGACTGAAAACCCAAGTGTAGAAACACATGAGGACCAGCTCAGGCCTATGTAGCATGTCTGCAGCAGAGGCCAGTTTAGAATTCATTCAATGAAGTGTCACCCAGAGGCAGACACCTGTGGGGATGGAGGCTGAGTGTGTGCTCCAGAAGATAAAGGGCCCCTCCTACAATTTTTCCCCACCCCACAGAGCCCCCACCTGACAGGTAGCCCCTCTTCTTGTGCACCTGCTCATCCCTTTCCTCCATGAACTTGAGAAATGGCCCCAGCTGCATCTGAGCCAGCAAACACAGCAGGGGTCTCAGCCCCCAGCAGGTTTATGGAAGCCATCCATCCCCAGCTGAGAGCTTAAACACATCTACATAATCAGCTCCCCTTGACACTGCTGCTCCCACTATTTCTCATGAAACCTAACTGAGGCTCTGATTCTTCTTTTTTTTTTTTTCTTTAATCAAAAACATCAGTTGACACCACCCCTCCTCCCCCAAGTCAGGGGAAGGATGGTGCTCTGTTTAGATCCAGAACTTTGGTGTGACACAGGCTCGATTAGACCCTGGGAGGGGGACAGTGATAAAATACATCTCCCAAACACACACACATACACACAAGCACAAGTGTGAACATTTAATTACTGTGGGAAATCACTTCCTGACAAAAAATGCCACCCCACCTCTCTCTGCTCCAGCCAGATTGCTTTTGCTGAAATATCTGTCCCCAAAATGAGCCTTCAGCCTCTACCTGAATAATTCATACACAGGTAAGGCTAGGTCTTGTAGGGAGGTCTGGGATGAAGTGGAGGAATCAGGGAAAGCCCCCAGGGCTGACAGAGGTAGGGCTCCGGCCAGTCTGCTAGGGGTGGGAAGGAAGAGCACCTCTCTGACATGACATTTAAGCTGGCAGCTGAAAGTTTTAAAAGACCCAGTCATGAGAAGAGGGGGCAGGGAGAGCATTCCAGCAGAGGGAAAAGCATGTGCTAAGGGCTCCAAGCCTGGGCCACAGGTCACAGGCCACCTGCGCCTCCTTGTCCGAGTTTGTCTCTTCTTGGGAGGGTTTCCCTCTGCCCTGCTCACCGCTCCTTCCTATCCATGAATGGGTAAACAGTGCTTCACAGCTAACAAGAAGTTACCCCCAAAATCAGCCTGTGAAATGGATCCGGAAACATTATTTTAGAGAGGAGGAAAGTACAGGTTAGAGATCTTGAGTGACGCATAATCTGGGACAAGCCAGACCTCCCCCATCTGAAGCCTGTATCATTTGCTCCCCATGAAGGCCCCAGAGAAGCTGAACAGTTGAGGCCACCACAGATAGGTCCCACCTCCTGCCAGAGGTTGCTTCATTCCCACTGCCCACCGGGTCTTTGTGGGGAAGTCATCGTCCCTGAGAGACCCTCTCCTGCAGAACAGCCCACAGCCCAGGCTCCAGAATCAGACTGCCTGACTTCACATCCTAGCTGCTTCCCTTACCAGCTGTACCACTGAGGCAGCTCACTTCACCTGACCCCAGCCTCACTTTCCTCACTTGTAAAATGAGGTTAATATTTTCCCCTACTTGGTAAGGTTGCTCTGTAGAGTAAATACTTGGCACAGTGCCCAGCACATAGTAAACACTCAAGAAAACAAATAAAATTAGTACTATTTAGGTTTGGGAACAAGACAAGAATGGGTTTCTAATTTGTCTTAAAAATGAAACGCACATCCTCCAATCCACACATTCACAGCCCTTTATATAAACCAAACACTGCCTCCATCCTAGTCTCCTTCCTTCCCACCCTCTGTGAACAGCCTCATGGGAAGAAAGCCCCAGGTTGCTGTGATGTTCCATTAAGATGACATACAGAGTGGCTCTGCACACTGGACGAGGCCGCGCAAATGGTCTCTGTTGATGAACATGCTCTTAAGGCACCAACCTCGTTATCTGATGCTCCTGGGCCCTACTGGTCCCTCTACTACTATTTTTCAGTTGTAAGCAAGCAGCCATATAGCTGCGACTGAAGTCAGGAACAGACTTTCATGTTGTAATCAAATGAAACTTACAACAAAGCTAATCAGCCACACATGGGTGCTGCGTGTTATGATTATTCTGCTACTTGGAGATAAAATCTCATTGGTAAGCAACAGCTCAGATAGGAAGCACTTATGTTTTTCTCCTTTGTCAGTTTTTCTGAATCTTTGAATGCTGGTGGCATTAGATGGAATCCATGTCACAGACACATATGCTGAAATGCACTCTCAGGAAATCTTAGACCCTGCATCCATCAGCCAGGGCTTCCTGCTGCCCCTGCCCCAACCCAGCACACAGGTTGTGTCTCCTTGGGTCTACAAGTGTGCCTCTTCCATCCCTCCCTTCATAAGTATGTCTAGAATGTCAGTTCACCCATCAGTCTCAGGGAGGGTGGTACAAAGGACATAATTCTGAATTAAAATGTCTTGGATTCAAATCTTGGCTCTGCCACATGACCTAGAATGAGTCACCTATCTTCTCGAGACCTCAGTTTCCCCAGCTGTACATGAAGTCAATGTAAGGATAAATGAACTAGTATTTGTTTCAATAGAGCGGCACACTGTGCAGACCCTGGTATCAGATGCTTGGATTCAAATCTCAGCTTGGCTGCTTACAGGCTGTGTGGCCTTGGGCAAGTCATTTGACCTCAGAGCTTCAGTCTCCTCATCTGTAAAATCAGAACAGAAACAGTACCTATCCCCTAGGGTTGTCGTGGGCACAATAGGGACGTTACATAAAAAGTGCTAAGAGGAGTGCCTGACACGTAGGGCGCAACGGACCACTTTTGCTGTAGTGGGTAGCAGCCCGACTGCTGGCCCGGTGCCTGGCACATCTCAGGCACGCCTCTCCAACACGCAGGCTCCCTGCTCCCACCCAGAGGGACAGCTGGGGGCCCCAGGTCACAGTAGCCCTGGGGCCCACAGCCACACCTGCACGGCCAGGAGGTAGTAACGCAGACACTGGGCCTCCTCTGGGGCAAGGCAGGGCAGGGAAGTCTGGACAGGGACAGGAGAGGGAGGAAATCAGACAGATGGGAAGGCCAAGGCTCAGGCAGGATGGGCTCTAGATTTCAGGGCTGTGACGTTGACAGAGCTGCTGGACCTAAAAATGTGGGTCTTTGCTCTTGGCAACTCTGAGATGGAGATGCCCAGCAGCCCTGACTTTGAAATGGGCTCCACTCAACTGTGAATGAATAATTTACAGTCTTTGATCTCATACTGCTGAGGAGGAGAGGGAGAAGACCATGAGGACCTTGGGAACCAGAAGATGAGAAAGGAGGAGAGGAATAATTTAACCCCTTGTGGCCTATCTGGACTGTCAAGTCTCCTCAGAGACAATTCCCACGGTCTGGATGCTGGTAGGCCTGCTGATTCTTCCTGAAAGGGGACCATGCCCCCAGACATCGAGAGCCACATGAACACATTTGGGCCACTACATCAGTAAGCCTGCTAGCAAAGAGAAAGGAAAAGTGAATAACCCTGTGAGCAATAAAGACATGACACTTTACCGGCGTTGCCAAATGACCTCCATTTCCCCCCTCAGATCTCATCTCTCAGGTTTGCAAACCATTCTTCTTTTATCAGAAAACACTGAGATTGCCCTTTCTTCACCAGCCTGCAGGTGTGAATGGCACTAACAAAACCCATAAATTGCTAGCTCACTGCACCTATCTGCCCACTCAGGGATTCAATCCTTTGCAAACTCCCTCCTGCGTCTGGGAGCCCCAGGGGCTATCTCACCCACGAACAGGTCTGCGTTTCCACTCTCTTGATTGCTCTGTGAATTTGCTGTGACAAAACCCTTTATTAAATAAGGTGGGGTTTTTTTAAATCTTATTATTAAAGATTAATTTATTATTATTTTAACCAAGTATTTCAGAGCACTGACATTGAAGCAGACACTGTGCTAGGAACTCGGCATTCCCATTCAGGTGGGAAGAACAGTCCTTCAATCCAAGTTATGTTCAGGTGTCGGCAGGAGGGGTCCCACCACGGTGTTGCTTGTTCTCCAAAAGGTTAGAGAGTAAATGAATTGACTCAGTCAACACACACACACAGTTTTTCCCCTCTGGGGACACTCAGGCTACCAATGTCACTAGGTTCTGAGGGCTTTGATACTCCCAGAACCACTGGCCCCTGAGGCCTCAGGCACACTACGGCAGCCAGACCTCAAGATTAGACCCTTTCAGCCCCTTGTGATAAATTCTTTCTCAGGGACCTCTGTGTTCCCCAGCATCCTGCCTTCCACTGGCCCTCCCACTGGTCCAGCAGATACAGCTCTGAATACATAACCCCAATTGTGAATAGAATTAAGGGTTTGGGCCCCACCCCCAACCCACCACCGCCAAAGTCTTACTCTTCCATGAATCAATGGGAGAAGCTGGGTAAGAAGGGTCATTATCACACATGCCAGCTAGATCAGAGTCTCAGCCAACCTGGAGGCTGCTGTCTCCCTCGCCAGTCCCGACTGGCAGCCCAGTCCCAGGGCTTCTCCTAGCACAGCCCATCCTGTGAGAAAGGGAGCAGCCTCGAGTGGAAAAAAGCCACTGAAACCCTAGGTGGGCTATAAGGTCCACTTCTCTGACATCGTCTCTCTCTGCAGAGCTGGGCCTGCTCCTTTCAGAGCCTGGCTTTATGGGAGCCCAGTGGAGAGATGCTAGGGATGCAGATGTCCCTGGTGTGGGAACCTTAATCTGGTCCTTCCAGCTGGAACCCAAGGTGAGCAGGAAATGTGTTGGGAGAATTCTGAAGGGGTGGGGGAGGGAGGGTTACAGTGAGCCAGGAACCAGCCCCATACACACACACCCCAGACTTGACAACCCACCCAGGACTTCGCATGACCTAGAGGTTCCAACTTTGACCTGGACCCTGGTTTCTGTGGTCTCCTACCTCCTTCTTGAGGCCAAGTCCCGTTCTACATTCTCATTCTGATATCTGCAACCAAATCCTTGGGCTTGAGAGCTTCTTCAATAGCTAACTAATTGCAATAATAAAATCAGTAACAATGAGTAATATTTATTAAGCCCTATTTATGAACAGAGCCAAACACTGTTACCTTTATTCATTTAATCTTCACAAAACCTTTTGAGGCAAGTACTATTATTAACCCCATTTTATGGATTTGTAAGCAGAGGCATGTACCCCAAAGGCTGATAGATAGCCTCATCTAGTAAACCACCCACCTGCTAACAGATCTCACCAAGGCCAACCCCTCACCTGACACTTTTCCTAACCATCATCTAGGCCACTGTGTGTCAAAGCTGAAGACTCGATCTGCCAGGCCTGTGCTAGCTTCCTCCTCTAGATCTTATTTCACCCTCGGAATGACTACAGATGGTAAGCATTATTGCCCCTTTTACCAATAGTGAGGCTCAGAGACTTAAAGAACATGCTTACCACCAGCTGGTAAGTGGCAAAGCTAGGAAGTGTGTGGCAGCCTGTCCTCATGCTTTTTGTCACCCAGCACTCCCATTAAACAAACATCCAGCATCTGCAGCTGGCAGGCTGGCAGCCCAGCCCTACCTCTTCTCCCTCCACAGCTCTAGTCCTGGGGGTCTCTGTTCCAAGGAAGATGAGAGGCAAGAAGGACCCAGGCAAATGCTGCAGGCATGAGGATTTGGGGAAATTCTCTGGATAGCTCCACCATCTCCCCTGCCTTCCCCAGGGAATCCTGGTGAGGCAGAGATGGAGGCCTCTTATAAAACTAATTAAAAAGCCCGGCAAGCTTGATGAGCAAGTCCTTTGCTCCCCTGAACATCAGGCTCCCTGGTTCAGGTTGGCAGGTCCCCTTCTGCCACATAGGGTGACTGTCTCTTCAGCACCCTCCTCTCCAGGGCTACAGCCCCAACCAGAAGTGAGGGGCTGGGTACACCCCGTTAACCCTCACCCTCTGACCCAACACAGAAGAGCAGGAGCACAGACTGGCCTTGCTTTCCTCCTCTCCCCTCACCCTCCTGTTTCTGTTTTGTTTAAATAAACCTCCTTCCGCCACGCAGAAGAGCCACCTCCGGAGCTCCCTGATCCTGGAGCCAATCTTGTCAAACCTGGCCTCCCACAGCCTCTCGCAAGAAAAGGGACCTTCCCTGAACAGCTCCACCCAAGACTGCGTCCCCCAGCCAGGGATGTGTCCCTCTGCTATCCGTGGAGCCTGTCTGAGTGTTCTTGGAAGAGTGGAGGAGCTGCCTAAACTCTCTACCTCCAGGCCTTTGTAAATGCTATTTTTGTCTTCGGGAAAACCACTCCACCCACCCTGCCCCAAAACCTTTCTGTGGCTCAATGCACAGTGCAAATGTGGATGGTTTCACCTGTCTGTGAAGCTACCTACAATCACCCCTAGGGTTCACCTTTCCTCACTCAGTGCCCTCTGCAAAGCACCCCCTTTTTACCATCCCCACCACCCTGTGACGTAACTGTGGACCCAGGAGATTGAGCTCCTTGACAGCAGGGCAGGGTCTTACTGAGCATGACACACAGTGCCAGTAAATAGTAGGAGCTCAATAAAGTTTGGGTGGAAGAGCAGTTTGCCCTTTCCCTGGCATGGGAGCCCTCAGGACGAGCGGTCCTTAGGCCTTTGTAGATCTAGCACTGGAATGGGGACAAGGGCAGAGTCCACCTAGAGCCAGGCACTGCGTAGGCACTCAGAGCACCACATTCATAGACTGTGAGTAAAGACAGCATTTAATTGGGCACTTACAAGGGTGCTGGGTGCAGTGCTAAGCACTTTATACCCATTATCCTATTTATTCCTCACGATAACTATGTCACATGGATACCATTAGGCCCATTTTCAGATGGGGAAATGGAAGATCAGAGGAGTTAATTAAGCTGACCAGGGTGACACAACTGCTCAGTGGCAGAGCCGACGTTCAAATTGGGTCTGACTCTGGAGTCACCTGCCCCCCAGGCATTCACACCCACCTCCACCGGGCAGTGTTCCCCTTGTTGTTTGGGTTTGAGGTTTTGTGTGAGTCCATGACTAAAAGGACCAGAGGCTGGCTCAGGCTGTGATCAACAGTGCCACCCTCCAGCCCCCACCCCCGTGCCCAGACTCAGACTACCAGGGGACACCATCAAAGGTAAGACATCCTGGTCAATTACATGGTCAACTCTCCAGCTCCAGGAGATAAGCCTCACCTGTCAGGTAAAAGCCTTACCTGGTCACCCAGCCACCTGCAAATGATAATTAAAGGGAAGCCCAGGGCCTCAGAGGCAGCTGAAATGCCTAACTTGCCCCACAGGTGCACCTCGATCTGTCTTCCCTTAGCTCCAGCCATCCAGACCCTGTCCCCCTTCCTGAACCAGGAGACTTGAACCTGCCTCCCTTGTTGCACCAAACCCACAGCCATGGATGGCCCCACCCCTGCACAACCCAGAGGAAGAGGAGCCATCCTCACTGGCCCAGGACTCAAGGCCTGGCTGGATGGCTGGAGGTCCTAGGCTAGAGGTGAGCTGGAGGGTACTGAGGGCCATACATATACTGAAAAGAACTTAAAAGTCACTTTTAAAAGAAAAGGGTGGTGTGATCGTGAGAAAGTCATTTCATCTTCTGAGCTTCTGTGTGTTCACCTGTAAAATGGGTGGGACTCCTGGCAAGTCTGTCTCAGAGGCTGCTGTGAGGAATTCAAGCAGCACAATTGGGGAAATGCTTTGCAAGGATCCCACAGTCATGCAGATATATGGGACTGTGACAGTTAATAGTGACAATGGTACACACCCTTACAGAAGGCTCACCTGGGGCAGGCACTGTTCTAACTGCTTTATGCATATTAACTCATTTTATCCTCAGAGCAACCCTCTGAAGTGGGAATAGTTATCTACCCCATTTTACAGATCAGAAAAGTGAGACCTCAGGAGGTGAAATAAGTTGCCCGAGGACACTCGCCAGTATGTGGCTTCACAGTCTTGTGAAGCAGGGTGGTCTGGTGCTGCTCTAACCATTGGACTGCACTGCCTCTCTAGAGCTGTGGTTTGAGGGCAAAGGAGATCAGGGAGTTGGCCTCTCTGATGTCCAGAGAGAGCTGCCCCTGAATGAGCACCTACTACGTGTCAAGCACCTTCCTCACATTTCACTTAATTCAGCAGCACAGGCAGCAGGGGGATGGGGGCTAGGGGGCAGGCGTCCTCAGCCCCACTGCACACTAGGAGACTAGGGCCGGAAAGCCCAAGGTCTCTTGGTTGGTAGGGACTTGAACAGTGTCTTCTCGTTTCCCTTTCTCTGTTACTTCCAGCCCATATCAGCCTTGTCATCTTGAGCCCAAAGCCCCTGCCACCCCCTGCATTTCTCGGTGCCAGGGACTGAACACCCTGGGGGATGGGCAGTGAAGTGACCAGAGGCTGGACCTAGGCCATGCCCTGCCCTACACTCCCTGCCACAGGGCTCTCGTCTCTCCCTGCCCATGTGGCCAGGCTGCCCGACTCCCCACCTCCTCTCCCCATTGCCACATCCAAACCGCCTACCTGATAGGGCCCTGCAGAGCCAAGCCTAGCATGGCTATAGCCTGGCACTGGAGAGCTTTAGAATGTGGGTGAGGACCTCTCCCCTGGACCAGACTGACCCTTAGAATCCCCAGAAGCCCCCACCCACATATTGAGCTGTACACCTGGCTATCCTCAGGCTATGATTTTCCCTCCTCTCCCCTCCCACAGGCCCAGGGGACAGAAGGAAGGGGTCTAGCTCTTCTGCTGTTTCCTCCAGGAGCTGTCACCTAACCCTTAGAGCAGTTAGGCTCCACAGGGCTCTGCAGAGGGTGCGTGGGGTAAGGCTGCCCCCAACAGGCAGTCAGGGGAGGAGGTTGCTTTGCTCAGAAAATCTGAAATCTCTTTGTAAGCAAGGGGTGGTAGGAAGGGGGGTGGGGGAAGAGATTCAGAATCTCTTTGCTGGATTGTCTCTGGGACCTTAAACCTCACCCCCAAACCCTGAGGCTGGGAGAAATCCTTTTAAAGGATATTAGGAGCAGGCTCAGAATAAGCGGTGCGGGTGGAAGGGTTCCAAGTCCAGTACATAATCCCTGAATCAGAACCCCACCCCCAGTGCAGGGTCAGAGGGCATGAGACACCCGCCACCCCCACCTCTTTCACTGTCCCTATTCCTGGCTCTGGGCCTTAAAAGCACCCATCCTACATGCACCTTCCCACAATCCTTAATTGTCTGGAAGTGCTTCCTAGGATCTAACCAGAAATCCTCCTGCTGCAACTGAAGCCCAGCTCCAAATGCTCTGGTCCTGGTTGGTCAGGGTAGGGGGAGACAAGTGAGTGGACACAGCACCGCACCCTCAGAGTTGCCTAGAGTGGAGCAGTGAGCACAGGAACTACGGAAGGGAGCCTGTGGGGTGGGGGGAGCCCCAGCAGAAATCTTCAGGCCAAGGACAGCAAAGCGGAGAGCAGAACATCTCCTCAAGACAAGTGTTTCCGCTGCCTTCAGCTCAAAGCTCCATTTGCATAAAGACATTATCCTCACTGCTCTTTTGCCTAATTGGCAAGGAGCACCAGCCCATAACAACAGGAACTACCACTAACCAGCACATAAAAGCTGGCGTGAGCAGTGGGTAGTGTGTGCCCACCCCACTGGCCAGGACAGGGCTTTGATGAAGCTGTTTCTTCTTGGGGTGGCCTGGTCCCAATGCCATCTCTACCACTTCCTCTCTGAGCCAGTTTCTTCATCTGTTAAGGAGGAGGAATAATTCTTGCCTCACTGAAAGAATTTCAATGTGGTATAGCTTTAGAAGGTTTCAACACAAAGCCAGGAACATATTCTGTGCTCCACACACGTTCAAGAGCAAGTTCTTCTAGGGAGGGTATAGCTCAATGGCAGAGTGCGTGCTTAGCCCAGTACCTCCACTATAAAAAAAAAAAAAAAAAAGAGCAAGTTCTTCTAGGGATAGCCCGACTGGGTTCCAAATCATCCCAGCCAACTAATCCAACCATTCTTGGATAAATTACTAACCCTCTCTGCACCTCACTAACCTCATCTGTAGAGCAGGGATTAACAATACTCACCCAGGGCTGCAACTACACTTACATAAGGCAACATGTGTAAGAGTCTCTGGCACATAGTAGGTCTGCAATGAGTCAAAATTATTGGTAATCAGATGCTGTCAACCAATCATTCGCCAGAGCAGAGAACACTGACATTTCTCAGGGAATTCTGAAGCCAGCTGAGGGGTAGGGGTTTCCTGATGGCTCCTCCAATTTTGAGTTTCCCCATCCAAACAGTCACACCCACCATGTTTCAGGGCCCTGGATTCCAGGGTCAGAACCCTTGACCACTCATGAGGGAAGAAGCAAGACATGCCTGTGGACTGGTAATGGTCACCACTGGTTCCCCCAGTGTCATGTGGACAAGTCAGCTTCCTGGCTATGCCTCACACCTCACACAGTGCTGGGCTTACCCCAAACTCCAGCTATGAGACCTCTTGCATCCATTAGCTGCCTTCTACATCTGTCTGAGCCCAGGAACCACCAGGGGGACAGGAGGGGTGAGCTTCTGTCTGGCTCTATTCAGGGCTCTGTCCTGGGGATCCCCAAAGCTGGCCTGCTCTTGGGCAAAGGGGATCCTTTTGAGCCCCTAAATCTATAGGGGTCAGGTCATGGCCGGGGACCTGCCCACTTCCTAGTAGAGAGCCACGGTCATCAACTTGACAGAACCTTTCACAGGTTAGGACATGACTCATCAGTGACAAACTGAGAGAAGACCTCAGGCCTGCTGAGTTCTGGGCCAGGGCACTGTCCTTCGCTCGCCTTTCTCCTGAGACTGGGAACGGCTTCACAAGCTGGGGAACCCTGTCTCTACAGAACATCACTCAGTGCTGAAGTGCACAGGCAGATCTGAGTTCAAATCTGGCTCTTCTACTTCCTGGTTGGGGCGCCTCAGACAAACTCACTTAAGCTCTGTGAGCCTCTGTTTTTTATCTATTAAAATGAGGGCATAATTACATCTCAGGGTGGCTGTGAGGATTCAAGGAGATGATGGAGATGAGTTCAGTACAAGGATGTAGCAGGTGCCTGGCACACAATGAGCATGAAAAATGGGGAAGCAGTGGCCACGGCCACTGTAAATTCTCATTTTCACACATATACACATGCACACACATACGCACGCACATGTGTGCACATGTGCATATAAACCCTACATGCACAAACATACCCACTCAAACATATATACACACAACACATACTGCATATACTAATAAAAGGGAAGAAAAGAAAAACCTCAAGTCAACAACCTGGGACTTTGTCCTATCCCTGCACATATTTATCTTTTTTTTTAATTTTTTTTTTAAATTTTTAAAAATTTGTTTAGGGGGTAGGTAATTAGGTTTATTTATTTATCTTTTTAATAGAGGTCCTGGGGATTGAACTCAGGTCCTCATGCATGCTAAGCGTGCACTCAACCACTGAGCTATACCCTCCCCCCCACATTTGCTTTTAATGGCACTAGACTAGGGAGACAGGGGCGTGGGAGAAAGGGAAGCAGGAGGACAGGACCCGAAAGGGGGCAAGAATTCACCCAGAGCTAACAATAAAAGGGCCAGGGGAGAGGCAGTCCTCTTCAGTTCTCCCCTGGCCCCTTCTAGTCACCTAGCAATGAGCATCTCTCCA
This sequence comes from Camelus ferus, assembly GCF_009834535.1. Taxonomy (NCBI): domain Eukaryota; kingdom Metazoa; phylum Chordata; class Mammalia; order Artiodactyla; family Camelidae; genus Camelus; species Camelus ferus. The sequence goes on from NC_045711.1 coordinate 44,949,934, forward strand.
GAATCCTTCCATCACTGGGAGCCTTCTCCTCAGCAATGTCCTCCATAACTCCTCATCACCCTTCCTCCAGGCATGAGTTGCCCTCACCTGTAAATTTACACCTTGCACATCCTCCAGGCCCCACCTCCTGGGGCCAGGAGAACTGTAGGAAGCATTGCTGTGACCTCAATGGCAAAGTGCTAGGTGTGGGGGATGAATATCTGTATGTTGTATGTGGAGAGGAGGGGCAGCTGGCCTGGGATGTTCAGGACCTGAGGGCCTGCGAGAGAGCCTACAGCCCTGCCCTGAGAAAGGAGAAATAAGAGGCTACTCTGAGCCATCTGAGATCTTGTTTCAGAAGGTACAGCTGTGAAATTCCAGAGCTATTTAATGTCTGGGACCAATGTTTGGGGAAAGCCAGAGTGGAGCAGGGAAAAAGAAGTGAGAAGATGCATTTGCTGAGCTTGTACTGTGCTGAGCATTTCACATACACGGTTTCAATCCACAAACCCAGCGAGGTTAAAACTGCAAACCTCACTTTACCAATAAAGCAGCCGAGGCTTTTAGAACAGAGGTTCCTTGCCCTTGATCAGAGAGTAGATGTGTGACAGCCCTGGGATTGGAACTCGGATCTGTCTGACCCCAAGGCATTGGAATGTCAGGGCTAGTGCCAGGAGCCTGCTCAAAGACAGGCCTTCACAGAGAGCCCAGCACCCACAGGGCCACTGCCACGTGAAAATACCTGCATGAACCAGGGCATAAACCAGTCAGCGCGCCCTTTCCCTCCTATCCTCTTTATGGACCATGGTCTCCACTTCCCAGTAGCCCTGCGCCCTGGGTTGCCATGGTGAGTCATCGGGCCCCTCCAAGGGTTCCCCCTTAAGTCCCAGGGTCTCTGCCAGGCAATGGCCATCCACCCCATGAGACCTCTAGGCCCTCCTGGCAGCCCTGAGCTGCCTCTGAGAGCCAAGGGATCTTTATTACTGATCTAGCACCATTCTGAGAGGTAGGCTCTGCACACAGCTGGTAAGGTAGCTGGTGGAGCCATGGTGACGCAGTGATGGAAATGGAAGTATCAGCTGAATGTCTGCCCCTCGCCAAGGCAGCTGGCACCCGCAGGATAGGTGCAGGGTATGGGGTGGGCTGGCAACATGGAAAGTGCCTGCTGAGGACCTAGGTTGTGTGGTGGGGGGGTGCCCGATCTCCACCATCTGCAGCCCACAGAGCTCCCCCTACATTCACCCTTCTGTCCACTGCTTCAGAGCCCCATGAACATGCCACCCTCTCTCCCACCTTCATGCCATCCCTTGTCTCATGCTGTTATCCTTTTCCCCATCAGCTCCTCCTTTCTCCTGTAATTCAGCGGTTCTCACTGTTGGCTGCACATTACAATCAGCAGAGGAGATTCTGATTCAATAGGTCTGGCTAGGGCCTGGGCATCAGTATTTTAAAAAAGCTGGCCAGGAAATTTTGTGCCAACTTGAGGAACTGCTACTTTTTTAGCAGACCTCAGCTCAGAAGTCAATTCTCTAGGAAGCCTTCTCTAACCAGCCCTCCTCCCCTAGCCTGGGGTAGATGCCCCTCCTCTGAGCTCCCAGGTTTCCTTATACCCCCAACCAGCAACGGCCTTATCACATAACACTGTAATTGACTTTATTACAAGTCTGTCTTGCAAAGACTGCAACCAACTGCAGAGCCAGAACTGGGTCTTGTTCATTGTTATATCCCCAGCACAGGGCCTGCTATGAAAAAGAGGCTTCAGAAATGTTTGCTGGATGGACAGACGAATGAATGAATGAACGAACGAACAAACAAACGGATGACAAACGAACCCAGGTGTGAATGTTTTGCTCACCAATGTCTCTTCCCCTTCTTCCTCAGACAAGCCTCCCATATTGCTAAGCTGCCTGAAGTCCCCTTTGCCTAATCATCCCACGCTAGCTTCCCAGCCTTTGCCTGTGCAGGGTCAGAAGCCTGGGATGCCCACCACACCAACCTGGGTAAACCTCTCTCAGATCATTCTAACTGCTCCAGAAGTCGTTTCTGCTCCAGGAAGCCCCCATAACTAGCCAGGTGGACCCCAACAACTCTCCTTGATTTAGAACAACCTGGTTACTTTCCCCACCACTTTCTCCCACACCTGGTCTTGGAGGGTCCGTGCTGACCTCACAGGTGACAGTTGGCAATAAATCCAGCTCTAGAGTCAAGACCTGAGCTCCTGCAACCAACTTCCTGTGTGATCCCGGGCCAGTCACTTAACCTCCTAGGTCTTGGGTTTCCCATCTATAAAATGGGGGAAATAACAGTAGCCTCCTCATCGAGTTGCTATGAGGATTAATGAGTTAATAGACCTAAGGCCTTAGAGTAGCACCAGGTACAGAGTAAGTACTATTATCAAAGCATTTGTTAACTGTATTTATCTACCAACTGAGAGAATGTTAACCACTAAGCTTAAGGTCTTTCCAGCCTGATGCGTTATTTTACTACATCATCTGCCCAAGCCCCCACCTGTGGACAAGACCACCAACAAGGGACAGTGACAGGCCTGGACTATTGCCAGTTGGCCCTTGGCTAGGGTCTGGTGGTGTTTCTGTAAACACAGCCAAGGTGTGCCCAGGTCACCACCCAGCCACGACCAGACTGGAGGATGGCCCACACAACAGACCTCAGCCCCAGAGTCCCCACTCCACCAGGATTGGGAGAAGAACCTTTTCTAAAACATTACGGCCACCATAACCCACTTTGTTGTTTTTTCTGCTCACTTTTCAGCCTCCACTTCCCACTCACAGAGGCCCAGTTCGATTCCCTCCACAACCTCTCCCCTCCCTTTAAACAGACGGGAGCATCAAAGCGCGAAAAACATTGAAATTGCCAAATGCAATTTCTCTCCAGAGACGACAAATTTGCTGCAGTTTGTATTTCCAAACAGGAGCTACAGCTCCTGAGCAGCTCCAAGGCAGGTTCCCCGCCCTCACAGGCACAGTGCCCCTCTCTCTCCATCCCTGCAGAGATGGGGCACCCTATGTCTTTGCTCTGGGTAGGGGTACTACCCAAGAGGAAGGGTCAGATAAAGGGCAGGAGACAGAAGAGAGAACCAGGCAGCAGGTCCCTTGAGGTTCACTCAGCCGCATGTATTCAGCCAAGGTCAGACAAGAGCACGCAACAATGATTCCTGATATGGACTTGTTTGCTAGGGGTCTGCTTCCAATAAACAACCTAACAACAATAACAGAGCCCACCATGCATTGTGAGCTGGGCCACCCATTTCACTTACAAAATCTCATTTACTCCTCCCTCACCCCGCCCCACCCTGAGAGTTGGGTGGTCTTCCCATCTTACAGGAGACGACTCACCTGAAAGGGGCCATCAGGCTGGCGCAAAGCCACGCAGTTAAGTGGGATATGATGTTGAACCTCTCACCTCCCTAACTCCAAAGCAGGCATTCTTCCCAACCCCATGACCTTGGGCTCCTCTTTTGACTTGTTTTTCTCTTCTGCTTTAGATCAATGTTTCTTAAAATATTTTTTTAATGTATACCCTTGTTTAAGCAACATCAAAATCTCATACCCTTTCTGTGATCTGTATTATTAAAAACATAGAGGGGCTGCTTGTTTTCTTCCCAAAACAAAATTCTGTTTTCCAAAGAAAAAATTCATTTCCAAAGATTATAAGCCTGAATTTGCTTTTTCACGCACTAACTCCTCACCACTCCCAGAAGATCGCAAGGCACACCTGTGAGAGGACCAGGCCTTCACTGCTTACCCACTGCACAGGGTTAGGGAGCTCTGGGCTCAGTCTCTTGGGTGCTGTCATTGCAGCAGAGTCTTAGTCAGGGGCGCCCCTCTGCAGGGAGAGTCTGGGCAAGTCACTGCTTGCCAAACCTCAGTCTGTAACTTGGGAAGAATACTAATTCTTGGTGGTACTGGGAGGATTAAATGAGTAAAATACCTGTAACACACCTGTAACACTGCCTGGCCCTTGGCACTCAGTAAGTGTTAACTCTAATATTAGGTTGTAGGGATGTTTAATCACAGAATCATCATTTGCCTGCCCCCAGGAAAATTTCCAGAGCAAGTGTCTGTGTCTTCACTGGGTCCTGGGAGGTCATTTTGAGGACATGTTACATTACTGCAGCCTCTCAGTGGTCAGGATGACCCAGGATTATTGTGGATCCTATGATCAGTGAGGATCCAAACAAATGACAACCTCTGATTTATTTGGGTTTGATTTCAAATATGAAGGATTTCTGTTTTTTTCGTATTTGAGGAACTGGCCATCTGGGAAAATTTTTAAGTTAGATCTTTACCTCAATCTACACACCAAAGTAAATTACAGATGGATCTCAGGTTTAAACATAAACAATGAAACCATAAATGTACTAAAAAAAAAGAATCTTAAAGTGGGCAAAGCGCCACAAAACCCAGAAACCATAAAAGAAAAGATGAGTAAGTTCAACTATATAAAATTGCTTATTTTACATGAAAAAAGTAATAAACAAAATTAAAAGAAAAACAACAAGGTCAAGGAAAATACCTTAAAACATATTCCAGGAAAAGGCCTAATTTCCTTATTAAAGAACTGGAAATAAATGAGAAAATACCAAAGACCTCGTTTTAAAAATGGGTAGAGAACATGAGATAATTCACAGAAAAGGAAACAAAAATAGCTCTCAGACATGTAAGATCCTCAACCTTATTAACAAGGAAATTCACAAAACTTGGAGCAGGATATCTGTGGCTTTTTATCTATTTTTTTTAATTGTCACTTATACTTCAATAAACTTTTTTTTTTTAATTTTAAAGGCTGATAATAGTCTTATGGAGAAACAGGAAGTTTCACACTTTGCAGGTGGGAATATGAATTGACAAAATGTATATGGAAGGCAATCTGGCAAAATTTGACCCAGAACTTCAACTTCTAGGAATTCATACTACAGATTTCCTTCTACGTGTGCAAAATGACTTATGTATGAGGGTATCATTGTATAACAAACCCACAGCAGGGGGGATAATTAACCAAACATGAGACCTTCGGCAAAGTTACTTCACCTCTCTGGGCCTCAGTTTCCTCATCTGTAAAATGGAGATAATAACAGAACCTGCATCAGACACTGTTGTCAAATACGTACGTAGAGTCCCTCGAACAGTCGCCTGGGGTATGGTAAGTGCTCAGCAAGCACTACTGTTCATATCACTACTACAATTAATGTCATTACCAGTGGAACCCAACCTAGAGACTGGCACCGATCATGTGAGTGATGGGTTTGGGAGGCACCCATCATCTTCTTTTAAGGAGGAATCTCAGAGAGGCAAAGTGAGTAGCTGAGTAAGTAGAAACCCAGTCTTTGTATTATGCCCAACATATGCAGAAGCTTGGTAAGCAATGTAAACAGAAAAAATAGCTTCCCCAGAAGCTAACCTTGACAGTGCCCATCCCTGTTCTCATCCTGGGAGAAAGCATTTTTGCTACGTGGACTGAACCGTTCCTCCTTTCTTGGAAAATCTACCCAAGTGATGGGTGAAAGCCCTGCTTAATTAAGGCCAACTAATAATACCAGTAACAGCTAATGCGGTGTGTTTTCTAAATGTCAAATGGGGCTAAGCATGTAACATACAATAATTCATTACTCCTCATACAATTCTATCTGGTAGGTTTTATCATTCTTCCCATTTTATAGAAGAGGAAACTGAGGCTCCAACTTCAAGAGATGCCCACAGCAAGTAAGTGGCAGAGCCCACATTTGGGCCTGGGTCTCTCTTGCATCAGCCTTGCCAAGGTGGGCATTTCATTGTATTTCTCTGTATAAAGCACAGGGTGGCACCTTGGCTTGTGTGCATCTGCTTCTTCTCTCTGTCAGTGTGAAATCAGCTCCAAAGCAGGACCTCTATCAGCACAAGAACAAAACTGAGGTTTGGAGCTTAGGAGACTTGGGCCAGGTGATGGGATGCATCCAGCCTATGTGAGACACTTACTTCTGTCCTTATCCCTATTTTCAGAGACAGAAACAGTCTCATGGTGGCACACCCAGCAATGAAAGCACCCTCAAACCTTCATACTGCATCTCTCCATGGCACCTCAATGCCTAGGAAACCTAGGCAAAGGCTGTGACGGCAGGCAGGGTGAAATGAAGTCCCTCACATGCTCCTACAATGACAAGACGTCCCTGAGCAGAACCAGAATTCCATTCAAGGCTATGGAGCCCCATTCCCTCACACACATGTGGTGGCCAGCTGTCCTGGCAGCTAATTACCTTCCCAATAAAGGAAGGGTCAGCACTGGGGGAGGGTGTGCAGTAAGAGCACAGATTCCCCGAATCCTCGTAGTCCCCTTAGCACAAGATGAATTACTGCCTCTGATTCAACTTCTTCCTCCCTCACCTGGGCCCCCCCTGCTTGGCTTCCTAAAACAGTAAGAAAACACATTTCTCATCACTGCATTTAATCCTTCAGGCAGGAAAAAGGAAAACATATCTGGTTCCATGCTTGTAATAAGGAGGGAGGGAGAAGGCTGGGGAGGGGCAGTGGAAGGGCAGATGGAGTCCAGGAAAAAACTCAGAGGGGAAGACAGCTCAAAATGAAATTCTCAGGGGGACAGGGCACAGCTTGCTCTACTAGGCCCTTTGTGAGTTAATCATTCTTTCACTCAACTAGTATCCACTCAGGCAGGCCCTGGTGTGTGTTGGACAGACAGAAAAGGGAAAGACAGATCAGGATTCACCATGTAGGGGGAGACACTGACCTATAAGCCACTCACTGGATTACAGCATTCCATAAACTCTGCTAAGGCAAAGTTCTATGCTTCGAAGGAGCAAGGATGTCGGAAGGCTTCACTCAAGCTCTGGAAGGCTGTGCAGTGGCTGGGGCATTTGTGCTACCTCTCAGAAATTTGCCAGGCAGGTGACAAGGGGAGGGAAAATGTCATTTTAATAATGGCATTCTAATACTGCAACAGTCCTTACAGTAAACATAGGTACAGGGCTGTACAGTTTGCTAAGTACTATTGCACCCATCATCTCATTTAATTTCAGGTCATCCCTATGAAGCAGGGATTATTCTATTAATACTCATTCTGCAGGGGAGAAAACACATGAGAAATGGCTTGCCTGGTGTCCACAACAGTCAGTAGCAGAGCTGGAATTGAAGCTCAGGTTTATCTGACTCTAAAGTCCTTGTGTTCTTTCTACAACCCTCAGGATGTTCATGTATGACTGAAACATTGTGCTGTACACCAGGAATTGACACAACATTGTAAACTGACTATACTTCAATAAAAAAAGAAAAGAAAATGGATTGAAGGACAAGAAACAGGGACATAACTTTTTGTAGCACTTACAATGTACCAGGTGCTGTGTATGCTAAACTATCCATCTCATCAGCTCCCCCAACAACCCAATCGACAGAAATACTCCGTTATATAGATGAGGAAACTGAGTCTCAGAGAAGTAAAGCTACTTGCCCAAGGTCCCTGACCCAATCCCTGAGCCACTGCTCATTCCTTTATACCATAAATGTTCAGAAAAGGAGCAACCAAAGGTCGTCAGGACCCAAGTAGTCTGAGGGTCACTCTGCAGCATTCTCCTGGATGTCCCAGGGGTCTGCAGAGAGTCCCTCATCTTCATTTTAAGACAACCAGTGTCAATAATAATAATTTAGTACTAACACTGATTTATCAGAGCATGACCCTGGCAGTTGTGACCACAAAGTTAAACCAAACCATGAGAGAGCAGCAGAATTCCAAAGGATGCCATTTTAACATCAAGGGGAGCGTGACCCTAAAAAATAGAATAAAAACAGACCTGAAGCATCTCCACAAGGTCAAAGGTTTCTGGAGCCTGAAGACAGGAGGTAATTTCAATATTCTATGAGGCCAAAAAATGCAAAGTCTGATCACGTGTGGCAGTGACCCAGGAGGGGGCTGCTGATTTCGACAGTGACCTGAAGAACTGAGTAATGAAGGAACTCAAATCCTCCCTGGGGTGTGGAGTGCATGACCACCTCCTTCTTTAACTCATGGAGTCCCTGACAGAGCATCTAGACATGGAGCTCAGTAGGTTCCATCAATGCAACTGATAAGAATCCAGTCAGCATTGTAGCCGATAACTCTATTATATCAACCATCTGAGAAGGTGACTCCCAAAACTACTTGGGAAGGCATAATTATCTTAGTGCACAAAGATCTTTCATCCTCAAATATACAAATGTGTGAGAAATTCAAACCCACAGGAAGAATATTTTTAAACGTTAAAGGGTCTGTGCATATTAATACCTTAAGTATTTGTAATGTTGGAGAATTTGGCCTATTTGAGTAGCAAGTCAGCCTTTATTTCCAATCTAAAATGCAATTTAATAATTGAGATAGATTTGTGATTTTAAGTTGAAAAAATCATTACATTCATATATACATTGTTGGGACATTTAAGATAATTGAAAATTCTCTCGGATTTATAAGAATTACTTAATTACTTGGGAAGGTTTATCGGTCAGGTAATAAAGCATAGTACTTAATATAAATCTATCAGATAACATTTTAAATATTTGAAGGTGTTTGATTAAGTTGGTAAATGAAACAAACATCATCCAAAAACCCCTTAAAAAGACTGCTAAAATGTTGGTAGACTTATAAATAGAAAAATAAAAATTATAAGCTAAATCTTAAAACTTAAGGGAGAACTAGATTTTTGTGAAATTTATAACTTTAATAAATTAAATATTCCTTTCAAAACACAGAGCACCTTCTGGATGTTTTTTCTGTGCATACAAACTATCTTTGAGCATTGAAAGAAATCTCACATTGACATAGAGTACTTCCTACATGCTCAGACCCAATTGTTTAAATAAATGATCTCATAAAGTCCCTACAACAGCTCAACAAAGTAGGTACTATTACTATCTCCATCTCCAGGAACTGAATTGGGAGCCAAGATTCTGAACTGGGGCAGCTGGAATTTCAGAGCCATCTGTCTTAATCCCCATGCCACAAGTTCCTGCGTAAGAAAGAACCCCCTTCTCAGGGCTGGCGTGGAAACATCATTAAACAGCCTGGTGGCTGGCCTCTTCCTGCATTCATTAGTGTTTGAGCCACAGCTCCTATCCGGATCTCTGGACTTACCTCTACAGCTTTGCTTCTCACTCTGTGTTCCAAGAACCAGCAGCCTGAGCACCACCTGAGAGCCTGTTAGAAATTCAGCGTCTCAGGCCCCACCCCAGCCTTTCTGAAACAGAACCTGCATTCACAGGATGCCCAGGTGATGTGGCTGCCCACTAGAGTTTGAGAAGCCTGGCTCTAGAGTATTACTTTGGATCAGACTCACTCTACCTGGCAAAACAAGTTGCTGTTCCACTGTCCCTTTCCCCAGAAAACCCCCATCTCCTGCAGGCAAGCAGTGTTAATAGGAAAGGTGCAAAGCTACCTGGCCCAGCCATTAGTGACTGGGGGGCTCTTCCACCACTCGATGCAGAGAAAGGTAAATTTTGTTGAACTGCCCAAGGCCATGCTAATCTTTAATTATGCTGTTAATGTCTGTCTCCCCCCAGGGAGCCGTTACACCAGCAGTTACTGTGGTGTCCTGGCTTTAAACAGCTTGCAGATTTCCTGACAGTATTAACGGAAGTTTTGCAAATTGATTTGGGGAGATTAGGTGGAGAAAGGGTGGCATGACTTGACAGGAAGCCCATTCTAAGCGGTTCCCACGCTCCTGTCCTTGACCCCTGCCCAGGGCAAGAGGAAACAGTAGGTATCAGGAGACTTGGGTTCTAGGCCTGGCTCTCCTTCAGTGGGCTTGTGGGCTTGTGGGCTTGTGGGCTTGTGGCCTAGGGCCTGTCACTTCCTGTCTGAGTCTCTTCTTTAAAATGAGCAGGTTGGTCTAGTCCAGGTTCCCCAACAATTTCTCCTGGCCTACATGGCTCTGATTTCTGAGTCTCAGAAGCTGTCAGAATGGCTTGCCTTAGAGGGGATGAGCATCCTTCCCTCCTTCTCTTCCTCATCCATCTCTCACCTATTCACTCACCTATTCACTCAATACATGACGCAGGCTCTGCAGTAGGCACTGGAGACACAGATACGAATTAGCTGCTTCGGGCTGGCAGAGTTACCCTCAGGTAAATCAAAGACAGGCAGTGCTTGCCATGCACTGGGTCAGCTCCACCTCAGGTTCAGAGCACACTGGCCCTGCCTCCATCATCCCTTCTGCTCCAAGACCCAGAGGAGGGAGAGGACCAGAAGCAGCAGTGAGATGGGGCAGAAAGAGAACTGGGCTTGGTGCCAGGAACCTGGGTTCTAGAACCAGCTCTGGCTCTAACTGTTGTGTGACCTTGGACAAGCCACTTTCTGTTTCTAGAGTTTCCTTCTCTGGAACATGTGGAAATGGGGATGATAATTGTATTCTGTCTTGCTAGGGGGTAGTTGAAAAGAATGCCATTAGTGAACCAAAGGACTTCTGCGTGCCGATGAGGGAAAAGGATTACATCTATTCAGTTGCCAGGCAGCTGCCCTGCTCATTTCCAAGAAATCGAGTTATGGGACAGAGTATCCAGGTAGCCAGGCCTTGGCTGAAATCTCTACCACCCCCTGTCCCCATCTCATGAGTGACAGTGACCACAAAGCTTTTAAAATATTCCCAGAGAGATACTCAGAGCAGGGATAATGGGGAAATGAAGCCAGAGTAGAGGGAAGCAGAGTCAGAGCCAGGATAAAGACTAGGGGCCTGCCCCACTCCCTATAGGTGTCCCTTAGTGATGGGATTGGATCTTCAAATGTACCCCCATCTCTAAATCATTCCATTGTAGTAAGCAAGGACCCATCCCAACTCCAGTATGCCAGGGGCAGGAAGAAACTGACCTGGGGAAGTGGCCCTGGCCCACACCCAGTTGGGGCAGAGTTAGGAGACAATTTGCGCCTCCTGGTCTCCCCGTGCCCCAGGGGTATTCCTTTAAGCTGGGCCTTCCCTGCATCTCTGCCCTTGTCACTCCAGCTTCCAGCTTCCCTCTTTGCTCCTCTCTTCCCATACACATCAGTCTCTGTATCTTCACCCTCTCTGACAAGCCGGCTAATGCCAAGTGTCTTAAATTCTGCCCAACATCAATGTCCCTGACTCCAGAGCCTCTGTCACCTTAGGGCTCTCCATGCCCCCAGCCCCTCCACCATCACGGCCACTGGCAGCAAGAAGGGTTTATGGGCCTGGGTTCTAGTCTAAAAATAAGGTTTCAATTAAAGTTAAGAGGTATGAGAGAATGCTGCCTCGGGCAGGCAGCCCCTCTCTGAGGCTTCCCCTCAAACAGATGGTTTGTAGCATTTTTAATTAATGAGAGATGTGCAGATGGGGGCACTTAATAGCCTGCAGCAAAATGTAGAGGCTGGAGACTGGCGGAGCAGAGATGACCCTGAGCAGACTCTAAGCCAGAGATGCTGCCTGGGTTGGAGAAGGAGCCTTGTCCTTCGGCCCTGTCTCTCCATGGCCAGCCCAGCACGCGGCCCCTGGGCCAGCCCTGAGGATGAGAAAGCCTTGCATCTGGATTCTCTGCCCTGTACCAGCATATGGGAAAGGAAGGAGTGTGGAAGGGCAAACCGCTCTGTATAGGTAAGATGGGCCTGAAGGGCCTCTTCACACCTTGCTTTAGGATATTTTATGCCTCTCTCATCTGACTGCCTCCTCTCCCCAGATCTCCACCTTGAGCAAGTCTTTAATGTCTCTGAGCCTTAATATTCTCATAGGGAAGATAAGAATTGGAGAATCATAAACTCACAGGCTTGAAAGGATCATAAAGTCCATAGTATTCAACTACCAAGGCTTTACCTACAGAATCTCTCCCACCAAGAGGTGGCCTGGTCTCCAAGGCTAAGGCCTCACTTCCTCCAAGAGTCACACAGCAGTTTTACCTGCAGTCAACTCTTATAGAAAAGTCTTAGGTAGACTTTCAGTCTTATAGAAAAGAATTAGGTAGACTCCACCTCCCTGAGTTAAGTATGACCAGTGTGAAAATTAAGAAGGAGACAATGTATATGAAATTGCTCTGTAAGCTATTATAACTATCTGTAACTATGGGAACAGATGATCTAGGACCAAAAGAGGGGAAAGCAGGGGCCAGCCAAGACAGGGTTCCAGAATAGCATCCCAAGTCTTGCTATTGAGTATTAAAGCCCACCAGGTGATAACTAGCCCCCACCCCTACCCTACCCCAGAGTTCACCTCTGTTTATTGGGCTCATCAAGGGAAAAACAGTCAGAGAAAGTGTGCTTAAGTCAGCATTAACTAGCCATCACTAGATCAACAAAAGCTTCTGGAGCCCCTACTATGAGTCAAGGAGTCAAGGACTGTTCTAGGCACTGAGGATTCAGCTGGGGACAGAAAGCATCTTCCACTCTGGTGCAAGGGAGATGAACAATTAACGAATCAGCATTTTATTTAAATCTCAGGAGGTTATGAGTAGTCTGAAGAAAAAATAATACAGAACATGGACAGGACGCTCTTAATTCCCCCAGCAAGAAATTGTGACAACATGTGTGAAATGTTGCCAAGCAAGGAAGCTCATTAAGGACTCAATGCCCAGGGTTTTTATTAGAGGCTGGTCACATGGTCACCCTGTGGCTGACATGTACCCAAATTCCAGACTCCCAAAGGAAGGCAAATGTTCAGAATAAGCCATTCTGTTGACAGCTTAGGCACAGCTAGCCACTCTTTTCAGTTAGGGCAGTGGAAATACTTCTAAGATCCAAGTTACCAGATGTCAACCAAGGAACAACCACAGAAGCAGACCTTTCAAAGGACAGGAGTCAGGCCTGCCATGTTAACTCTTTTCTGTACACTTGCATTTAAAACAAAACCCCAGAAATCAGATAATGCTAAATACAAAAGAATTCAACGCTAATGTTAGAATTTTAGCCTAAGGAGGTAGGGAGGGTTGAGTATCAGGATCTCTGTGCCCCGAAACCATACTCTTTTAGCTTACCCACATGTATGTGGAAGGCCAAGCCTGCATCTCTAGAAAGTTCCATCTGGAGTGACAGAAAGACCTCTCAGTTCATGCTGTGCAGTGCTTAGGCAGAAATACTTTCCCAGCACTGGAGAGAAAATGGCTTTACAAGCCTTGTGGTCTTTCAGCAACATTAGTCCCCCCAACCCCTGCCCAAAACTGCCCAAGTTTCAACAGTCAAAGTCTAGGGCAGAGACTGAGGGGTACCAATGGGGAAATGGGGGAGCAAACACTCATTTGGCACACCCCTTTGGCATACTCTCAAGTATCCAACCTGCCTCCAGGCAGCATAACCCTGGTCCTACAGACAAAGCAAGGTTAATACTTATTGGGCTCCACTGGCTAGAGCTAGACGCTTGCAGGATTATTCTGTACCAGTTGATTTTACTCTACTTATGTCACAGTCTGCACCCCTAACCCTTCTCTTATGCATACCATTGATGGTAATAAAAAAAAATAATAGCTAAACAGTTGTTAAGCACAAAGTATGAATCAAGTACTGTGTGAATAATTTGCACATACTAACTTATCCCCACAACAATCCTGTAAGATAGGTACAGTATTATCCCCTTTTAAAGATGGGAAAACTGAGGTTAAGTAATTGGCCCCAGGTCACACGGCTAACAGATGGCAGAGGTGGAATATGATCCTACGCACTCTGGCTCCCAAGCCAGCATTCTTAACCGCCAGCACAACCCCACGTCACAGAGGCAACACCATGACCCAGGAGTTTTCCAACACTGTCTTCCCCAAAGGATAGCCCATCACATTCTCTGACCTGGATTAGGGGTGAGGTAGAAAGAGTACTAATTGTGTCTGAAGTTTAATGAAGATAAAGAATACAAACAATGACATATAAGTGGGTGGACTGTAAACAGTTCAAGCTTCCTTCAGTGGTACCACCCACCAGAGGACATCTGGAAATGCAGGGGCATTCTTGACTACCACAAGGAATAGGGGTGTACTGGCCATTAGTGCCCAGGTGCCAGGAATTTGAAACATCCTGCAGTGGACAGAATAGTCAACACAATAAACAGTGCCTCTTAGATGTCAACGGCACTCGCACTAACAAACGCAGCCCAACAAACTGGCCCTTGTGTACACCTCCAGGACCACAGAAGAAAGAGGCAACAGGAAGGAGCCTTTGAAGCTCACTGATTTTGAAGTTTTACCTTATGTATCTTGAGCTTTGTGAAGCACCTGCCGGGCAAGCATACGGCCCAAATCTGTTCCTCAGCCTCCACTTCAAGATTTATCTCCAAGGCATGGACAGGAGCCAAATTCAGGCCGCAGGCTATTTGTCCAGCAAGACACTTGGCTCCATCCTGGCCCCGGCATGAGCAGACATAGGGCTATGCCAGCTGATTCTTGGACTAAGCATTGAGAAATGTTGAGAAAGTCTCAAAAGGAAGAAGACTGCGGTCACTGCTCATTGTGACTGTCATAAGCTCAGCTGCGTACTGCCGAGGACTCTGCTGAACATGGACAAGAGGGCAAGTCAGGTCGTGGGAAAACAATTCCTATCATCTGTGGGCTCTGGGGAAATACCAGCATCCTGGTACTTCCCTTTTCTCCCTGTCCTCAAACATAATGCCCTTCAGTAAAGGCTCCAACTGAGGTCCCCGAGTCTCCTTTTTAAAGAAAGGCTAATATTTATGAAATAACTAAAGAGCAGCATAGTCAAGAATCCACAAACAACTCCATGTAGCGAGACAACCTTTATAAACAGCTTAGCACCATATGTTTGTTTTTCACTAAGGCACTGAATCACTGATCTTCTAAATACTAAAACACTGATTTTCCAGTTTCCCGTCTCTGTCCCTTTCCTATACAGCCTAAACATCTGGCCAGGCAAAGTATGACTGAAGATTAAATCTAATTCATGAGACACTTGATTTCCTAGTTGATAAGCTTAAAGATCTCAATCCACAATAGGATAAGGAAAGCAAGACTATTTACAGAGTCACTAGGGATGTCCTTAATGACTATATCCTTGTTCCCTTAGATCTTTTTGACAATTATATAGGCAGCTGTAAAGGAAGAGTGAATGGATTGCTACAATGCCTTAATACTTAGTGATACTAAACTGAATTATGTACCAGAGCCAAAACCTTGGAATGATAGTGAGAGGCTGGGAGGGCAGTAATGTACGACTATCAGACAGGATCAAAACATAAAACAATAGTGATGGCACCAATAAAGTGATCTCAAAGAAATAGTTATTGTCATGGGAAGGACTGTAAAAAAATACAGCTAAGAAACAAACTATTAGGAGAAGAAAGGCAGACAGAGGGATAACAATTCTTGGCTCATGATTCTTTAACCAAAACCTAGAGATTTAAGAAACAAACTTAGGATAAAGTCTTTTTCATTTTTAATGGAAATGTCATGAATTTTTTATGTATTCAAAAGTTGGCCACTTTCCAGAAGAGAGAAAATTAGTTAAACAATCTGCGTTAAAAATAGGTAGGTCTGGCAGTTGTAGCACGTAACAGATTTAGCTGAAGTGGACAACACTCCACCTCGCCCTCAATTCACAAACACAGGAAAATGCCAGATACAATGTAGTATATTTAAAACTACATGGCTCATTATGAGAGACCACTTCATACTCATTAGGATGGCTATCATCAAAAAACAAACAAACACACGCAGAAAACAACAAGGGCTGGAGAGAATGGAAAGAAACTGAAACCCTTGTGCACTGCTGGTAGGTATACAAAATGTATGGTGGTTCCTCAGAAAGTTAAACACAGATTACCACATGATCCAAAAATTCCACTTCTGGGTATACATCAAAAAAAACCCTGAAAGTAGGGATACAAACAGATATTTATATACACATGTATACAGCAGCAGTATTCATAATAACCAAAAGGTAAAAGCAACCCAAATGTCCAAGAACCAACCCAAATCAACAGATGAATAGATAAACGAAACGTGACATATACATAATAGAATATTATTCAGTCTTAAAAAAGGAGGAAATTCTAACACTTGCCACAATATGATGAACTCTGAAGTCATTATGCAAGTAAGTGAAATAAGCCAGACACAAAAGGATAAATACTATATGATTCTACTCATATGAGGTAGTTAGAGTAGCCACACTCATGGAAATAGGAAAGTAGAATGGTGGCTGCCAGAGGCTGGGGGAGAGGAGAATGGAGTGTTATTATTTAATGAGTAAAAAATTTCAGTTTTAAAAGAAAAAAAATTTGGAGATCGGTGGTAGTATGGTTGCACAACAATGTGAAGGTACTTAATGCCACTGAACTGTATATTTTAAATGGTTAAAATGATACATTTTATAATTATATATATTTTGCACACATACATACACAGAAAAAAAAAAGCCAAAACAAAAAAACTGCGTGCCTGAACTTAAAAGAGAGAAAGGAAGATCCTCCTCAAGAGGAAACCTAAACAGAGTGATAAACTCTGAAGGTGAACTGTAGAAGCCTGGGAAAAGGAGAAACTAGACATAAGATCTAGTCTAGGTGTCATGCTTTTAATGCCCACACAGAAACAAGGCCGCACTTGAAGGAAGGAGTTGACACTAGGCCCCTAAATGAAACAGGAGCCTCGATGCTAGGTAAACTCTACCCATCTGCTAAGTGAAGTAGTAAAGGAACTTGCTCTGTACAGGGATCCTACAAGGTATTAAAACTCAAAGTCTGTACCATGCTCAGGTGCAGATGAAGAATTTATATTACTTGAGTGGGGAAATAAAAAAGGTGACAATGGGTCCCATGCTCTATAAATTGCTGACAGGAGCACAAATTAGTATAACCCACATGGAGGGGAATTGGCAATACCACTGAAATTATAAAGCATGAATAATGCATACACAAAGCAGAAAACAATAGGATAGTATTTTCAAAATGCTGAGTGAAAATAACAGTAAACTTAGATAAGTGAAATGTGTTATACACATACAATGGAATATTACTCAGTCTTTAAAAAGAAGGAAATTCTAACACTTGCCACAACACATGAACCTTGAAGTCATTACGCTAAGTGAAATAAGCCAGACACAGAAGGACAAATACTATACGTAAATTACCATTCAATAGCAGAGGGCAATAAAGACCTTTGGGGGAAGCAAAACCGAGAGTACTACTATCAGGCTTATACTAGAACTAGGATATACAACAGAAAGAAAGAAAGTGAACCCAGTTGGAAAAGGACAGTTGCAAGAAAGAGCGGTGAAAAAAGAAATGTTACAACATATGGAAAATATAAACAGGAACTCGCTGTATAAAACAATAATAATTATTATGATGACTAAGGGGATTTAGAAGGCAAAATGGAACTAAAATATTGAATAAGAACACGTGTAAAACAAGAGGGAATAATTAAAATGTTTTAAGGACTTTGTATTGTTAGGGAAGAACAGAGAGTTATTAACTGTACAAGTAAGCAAGCTAAAATGTTTAAAATAATAATAAGATGTATCATTTCCAAACTAGCAAAGGGAAAAGGGCAGGTAATAAACTAAATTTAAAAACTGGGTCAATCCAGAAGGTAGTAAAGGAGAAAAAGCATAAAAAAGAAGGATAAACAGAAAGTATCAAAATTATATGGTAGAAATAAATCCAATATATCATTAGGCACAAAATATTAACTAAACTTCCCAGTTAAAAGAAATGTCAGACTGAATTTTCTTAAATAATAAAAATCTAGCTATAGGCTATTTGTAGAGACATACTTCTAAAAACAAAGAAAGTAAAAGGATACTAGAAAAATATTATCCTCTCTCAACTCCCACCCACCAGCCCCACCACACCAAAAAGAGACAACATCTCTAGAGTAACATATGACATAAGATTTTAAGGGGAAAAGCATCACTTTATAGAAGGTTTCCATAAAAATATAAATCATCAAAACAGACTCAAAAAGAAATAGAAAACGCCAGACTTAAAGCAATGAAGAAAGCTATCAGTAGTCAAAAATCTATCCCTCTCATTTAAAAAACTACTAGGCTAAGACCACACTGTCAAGGAAGAGATAACCCTCCATCTTACTGACTCAAACTGTTCCAGAGGAAAAGAAGAATTCCCCAACTCATTTTATGAGGCTGGAATGTCACTGATACCAAAACTGGACAAGAATAGTCAACAAGGAAAATTATAGACCAATCCTGCTTATGAACACATATAAAAACCTAAATAAGTATTAGCATCAAGTCCAGTAATATATAAAAAGTTAATATGATATTTCACCAAATTGAAAATGTCACTGGTTATAAGATACACCATTATTTTTATTCTAAGAAAGAAAAATGCTGTTACTTCAACCATAATGTAATGTGTCCTTATCACTTGCACATTTTATTTTATACTCGCTGAAGGAGCTTTTTAGAGTTACTTACACAGATTTTTATCATCTATCATTCTTATATATTCTTAATGAGGGAAACATAAGCAAAGTTAATACGGTAAGATCTTCATATTGAAGTCCAACTCTTCTAAACCACTTTTCAGCTCAAGGCCTTTGATATCCATTCCTGCCATCCAGAGTGGGTAGCGTGTAACATTTCATGTAAGAGTCTCTACTCTGGCATTTTCTTCTAAGCCACTGACACGTATCTGTAGAGTTCTGATGCTAAAATTTTCTTTACTTTACCAGAAGATAAAAACAGAAAACTTTCAGGCAACAATCAAGACTCCTATTTCTTCCTCAAATGGTCCTTAAAGGGTTGTTGACTAAAACGCTAAGGAATTACAGGGTAACCAAGTTCAAGGAAGATCAATTAGAAGATGCCATTGACTGTTAAACATATTCTAACTATAGAAATGTGAAAATGTGAAAAAATCTGAATCTCAGAATCAACAAATACGGTATGTCACAATCAAAGAGGATTTATCTCAGGAATACAAGAATAGTTTAACATAAGAAAATGTATAAAAGTAGGTCACCACATTAACACATTAAAGAAAAAACTCAATGTATGCAGAAAAGCATTTGATAAAATTCAACAATCATAACTTTTTGAAAAAAATCTCTTAGCAAAACAGAAATACAAAGGATCAGACTTAACCTTATATAGCTGACTACCTGCCAACATTTCACAACAAAAACAAAATAAACAATCAAAAAACCCAATAAAATGCCAGAAATATCTCCATTAAAGGCAAGAACAGGATAAAGGTGACTGTCATTGCTTCTATTCAATATTATACAAAAGGTCTTAGGCAGCTCAATAAAACAGAAAAATAGTAGAGATAGTACAAGGAGTAGAAAAGAAAGAAGAACTAAACTGTTATTATCAACCTAGATAATCCAAAATAAACTATAAACAAATAAGAGTTTGCACCATTGCACTAATAAGAGAGTGTAGCAAGGTTACAAAAGCCAATATATAAAACTCCATAGAGGGCCTACAGTACAGCAATGAACAATTTAAAAATACAATTTTTGTAAAAGATGGTATTTATAATAGCTTGTAAAATAAGATACATAGTAATAAATCTAATCAAAGATGTAATACATTTTTATAGGAAACACTTAAAGCTTCATTGAAAAGAAAGCATTTACTAATTTAAAAAAAACCCTGAAGCATTTAGTAAGACATAAATGAAGTGATATAAAATATTTATGAGTGAGAGGAATATATATATATACCCATTTCTACCTGAAATTATTTATAGAGTCACTGAAATTCTAAAATTCTTATCAAAACATATAACACAACAAGCTGATTCTAAAACCCATATGGAAGAGGGAAAAGATGAGGTCCAGGAATAGCCAAAACAATTTTGAAAAAAATAAAGGGGTTGGGGAAATCGCCCTACCACACATCAAGACTTTCCATAAATTTTAAGAATTAAAGCAATGTGGTATTGATACAATAACAACCTACCAGACCAATGGAACAAAATATTTAAACAGAAACAAACTCAAGTAAAGAAAATTCAATCAGTCAAAAGGAATGCAATAGACCTTGGTATATGATAGAGGTGGTATCACAAATCAGCAGGTATAAGAATACTTGGTTAGCAATATGGGAAAAAAAATGATCTACAACATATACCACAGCACATAAAAATAAATTCCAGATGAATCAGAAGCCTAAATGTGATAAATTTTTAAAACTCATAAAATATAAGAAAATATTATTGAAGTAGGAATTTCTTGTAGAAGCACAAAAAAACAAACTAAAAAAATGCTAAATTTCAGTACGCAAAAATAAAAATATGTGTATCAAATTCTCTTGTGTACTTTTCAAAAGTGAAGAAGCTTTAATCTGGGAGAAAATATTGTGAAACACAGATAGATATCTAACAGTAATCAAAAACAAATTCAATGAAAAAAATGGGCAACAATATGAAGAGAGAATTTTACAGAACTGAAAATGGTCAATAGATTTATGAAAATATGTTCAATTTCACTAGCAATCAAGGTAATTGCTATTAAGAGGAGATATAATTTTATACCCTTCAGATTGGCAAAAATTTAAAGTTTAAAAATACCAACACTTGGCAAGGTTGTAGAGACTTGGAACTACAGGGGAGAATGTAAATTGGTATAACCACTTAGTAAAAATAAAGATGAGGAGCCCTAAACCCCAGCAATTCCATTTCTAGGTACAGTCCCAAGAAACACTCTCCCATATGTGCCCAAGGAGACACGTACATAGAAATTCAATGCCGTAATGTTCAAATGACGTAAAGTTAGAAATAACCAAAAGGTCCATCGACAGTAAATACTTTATAGTATAGAAATACACTGGAATACTAGAAAACAGCTAAAATGGACGAATGTGAAAATTTCAAAACCGTATGTTTAGTAAGAAATAAAAGCAGCAAAAGTATATACTTTCAATACATTTTAAAAACCCCAAAATAAACTTTATATTGTTGCAGGTATTTGCAAAAATATTAAAAGTTTTTTTTTTTTAAGTGCATGGGATGATATATATCAAAGACCAAAGAATACCTCTAGGTAGTCTTTTTTTCTAGGGATAAAGGGCAGGAAAAGCATCTGATGAGGAGGGGATAGGAGAAGGTGGCAATATATTTTAAGCACTTAATAATTTAAACATTTCACATAGAAAAAGTCTGGCAATATGCATGATATACTTATTTTAAAAGGCCTATCCTATAAAATAAGGATAGAGGCTAAAAAAGATGTCTGTTTATAATGGGAAAAAATTGAAAACAGAATTAGTTAAATAAATTGCAGAATAGCCATACAATGAGATGTCACGTAACCACAAAAAAGTTACAGGTCAGAAGCGTAGATATTAACTTGGAAAGATGCTGACAACATACTAAGTGGGAAAAACCAGGCTGTACAACTATAGGTTCTCAACCAAGATATTAAATGGTTAAATGAACTCTCCCTCACACGCACTAATAGGCCAAAGTTCTATTAATTCACCTGTCATATTTTAACCTCATCAACGTGCATCCATGGAAAGAAGTTAACTACAAGGAGCCTAAAAATAATAAAAAAGTACAATAGATTAATTCTGGTGTTTCAAAGAAGAAAGATATTGCTATAATACTTACATAGAATAGCTCCATTCAAAGCCAAAAAAAAATTATTTCCCAGTGTTGGTGCCAACAACCCCAACCCTTCCGGATGAGACCTGCTCTATCTAACCATCCAGTCAGAGAGCTACCAGAGTTAGCACAGTAGCGTTAAGTTGCTGATCATATGTACCATAGAGCCAGGTAAAATATCATAAACTATATTCTAAATAAACTGTCAGGTATTAGTGAAACTCAAAGATATACTCACAAAATGATGTCATATTTATTAGAGGAAAGAGTGGCAGCAGGAAGCTACTGAAGGAATTTTGAGAGAATAAACATTTCGCCATTACATTTATACCTTCTGATAAACTGGAAATTGACTTGGATGTTCTAAAATCTCTGCTCCATATTTTTTTCATTAAAAGTTGTCCAAAAAGTCTAAGAATCATAACAGATTCTATTTCAGGAAAACTGCAATAGCATACTAAGTAAACTGTTTCCTTTACTCACAACCTTTTGACATAAAATGTATGAGGGTTTTCCCGTAACAACCATTTCTCCAACTCTCCAGACACCAACTGGGTATCCTACAATTCAATCCTGACACTAACTACCTAGAAGCAACGTAGACCCCACAGGTTAAGTGCTCAGGACCACAAGACTACCCACCACTTCAGACACCAATCACAAGTAGTGGGTCCCCATGTTACCCACACTTCGGTCCAATTTGGCCACAAATCAGGGGTTCCCATGACCTTCCCTTCACGTTTGATAATTTGCTATAACAGCTCACAGAACTTAGGGAAACAGACTTACCAGTTTATTATAAAGATATTATAAAGAATATAGATAAACAGCCAGAGGCACAGGTACATAGGGCGAGGACCTTAAGCGTCCTGAGTGCAGGCAGGAGCTTCTGTCCCCATGGAGCTGGAGTGTACCACTCTCCTGGCACACAGATGTGTTCACCAACCTGGAGGCTCTCCAAACCCCACAGTTTAGGGATTTTTATGGAGGCTTCATCAGGTAGGTATAATTGATTAGAAACTCAATCTCCAGCCCCTTTCCCTTCCCTGGAGGTGGTAGGGCAGAGAGGCTTAAAGTTCTAACCCTCTAATCTCATGCCTGGTTCCTCCGGCAACCAGCCCCCATCAAAAAGCTATCTAGGGACACATCAAGAGTCGTCTTATTAGCATACAAAAAGACGCTCATTAATTCCAGAGATTTCAAGGAACTTAGAAGCTCTTATGTCAGGAACCAGGGACTAAGACTAGGTGTTATATTTTCAAATGTTCCTATCATCCCTATTACTCAGGAAATTACAAAGGTTTTAGCAGCTCTTGTGCCAAGAACTGGGGATACAGACCAAATATATATTTCTTATTATATCATAATATCACACATACAATAAAGGGAAGGGAGTTAGAACTCCTAAAGAAAAAATATTTTCATTATTATTTCTTTACTGTGAAATATTTTGCGTTCTTTATAACTTGATAAAATACTGAGACTTCTAAGACCAACAAATATAAACTGCATTTATTGTATAAAATTAAGAATGGCTCAGGCTCTATAATGGTAGTTGGATATAAGATATGCTAAACCTCAGCTTCTAGAAGAGTTGATTTTGAACTCAATCACCCTTTGAGAGAAGACATACCAGCTCGCATAATTTCATCAACCAGGAGAATGTTGGTGGCAATCACTGTGCTGAGGAAAAAGATTGGACAGAGTGAGTAAGCTTACCAACCCACTCTTATCTTTCCCCCCCAGCAATCTTCAGCTACTAAAGGCACTTTGTTCTGCAGCGATGTTGCTATGGGATAAGACAAAGCTATTATAAGTACAAACCTAACCCTTTGTATTATAATTTCACCCCTTTGCTGATAGAGTAGGAGCCTGATTTTATATTCTAGCAAAACTGAGCTCACTTTTAGCACATCATTTGATTTTTTTCCCCCTATGCATGTGGCCTTATGTCAGTAAACTCCCTTCTTTCCCTTCTCCCTCAAATAAACAGTAAGAGTAACATTTCCTGTAACTTACACTGCTAGAACTAAAATGTAAAAAGGACTATAAAATAACAGAAGTTAGTCTTAATACTGGATACCATGCCTTTTCACACACTCAACCATTTTTCCACTATAGCAGAGCAAAAATAATAGAAAAATCTTTATGTTATCAATTATGTCCCTAAAAGTCTTTCTCTTTTATTATTACAAACTTACCAAGAGTGAAGAAGTTGTTTTTTCACACAATAATTATCCCAAACGCCTGCATCTGCTGCTACCATTGGCTCACCTGCAAAGTAACAACAAACTATTTCAGTATTACAATCCTGATACATCCTGTTAATATTGGTTGCATATTCTAACGATATTTAAATGTACCATCAAAACTACTATTGTCAAGGTCACCAATGACCTCCATGTTGTCAAATCCAACAGTCATCTCTCAGGCCTCATCTGTCAGCAGCACCTGACACAGCTGACCACACCCTCCTGACCACTCTTTACTTCTCTTCCAGGACACTGCATCTGCCTGGCTTGTTCCTTTTGCACTAGTGGCTCCTTTTCTGTGCTTCAGTGGCTTCACTGGTTCTTCCTGTTCCCCCTGAGCTCTTAATGCTGGAGTAACCAAAGGCTCAGTCCTCGACTCTTCTCTTCTCTCTCTACAGTCACTCCAGAGGTGATCTCAATCAATCTTCTGGATTTAAAACATGCATACTCTGACGACCCTTTTGAGTTTTTATCTCCAAGCCAGACCTCTTTCTTGAGCTCCAGACTTGTACATCCAACTGTCTATTTTACTTTAATTCCTACAGACACTTCAAATTTCACTTTGCCAAAACTCAGTGCTGATCTCCCATCACTGCAACCTGCTCTACCCCCAGTCTTCTCCAATATAGTTAATGGCAATTCCAATCTTCCAGTTGTTCAGTTGATTCCTCTCCACAGAGTAGCAAGAGTGATCCTTTTAAACAGAATTAGACTGTCACACCTCTGTTCAAAACTGCTCCCTCTCACACTGCAGAAAAAGTCAAAGTCCTTAGACCGGCCCACATACCCCTGCACGATCTGATCTTCTATTACCTCTCTAATCTCCTTCCTCCTCAAAAACATCAGACACTGGCTTTTCCACTGGCTGTTCCTCCTACCTAGTTCCCACATGGCCAACTTCCTAACTTCCTTTGATTTTGTTCAGCAGACATTCTCAACGAGGCCTACCCTGGCTACACTCTTTAAACTGAAACCCCCTCCCCACGTTCCTGTGCTACCATTCACAGTCATCCTTATACTACTCCTTTATTTTTTTCACAGAATTTATTACCTTTAAAAATGCTAAAGGTATTTACTTATTAAGGTTATTATTTACTGCATATCCTTCCCTGCTATATCATAAGCTCACAAGGGCAAGGATTTTTGTCAGTCTTACCCTGTATGAATCCAAAAAGTCAAATAATAAGCACTCCATAACTATCTCTTAAATGAATGAATATTTTCTTTTAGGAAGTTCAAAAGTAAACTAAAAGCACCCAAAACTTAAATATTAAAGTCATCCAAACCTCCACCCCCTTGCTGTAAGTTCTGGATGTAGTATAACCTCTTTTTTTCATTAAACAGCTAGTTTTTCTTCACTTTCTTACCTGTATTCAAATCAATGCCAACAGGTTGTTTTGATTCTGAATGCTCAGCCTGAACTTTTACTAGTGCTTCTTGCAGGTCATAACCAGAATTCTGAGCAAGAACCTTTAGGAATAAAAATAATAATAAATGTATCTATGGAATACCTTCATACATATTTGAATACCAGATATAAAAAATAAGGTACTGCTCTCTAAGTCTTGTGAAGACATATCCACAATATAGTAGTAATCTCCTTTTGAAGAATTCCATTCTTAATCTAAATCAAATTATTATTTTGTGTATCTAGTAGTTTTTATATTTACTTAAACATTTTCCCTATGTATATCACACCAAATTCTGAGGAAGACATTAGAGTTTCCCCTTCCCCTACCCCAAAACATTAATTTCCCTCCTCACAAAATATTTTAAATGGAAGGAAGTAGTATGGTATTCTTATTTTCTCTAGTCTCCTTAGCCACACGTTTTCCACTTTTTCCTGAGCACTTGCTAAAGGAAACCTGCCTATTTGCAGCATACTTATGCCCCTCATTCACATGAGGAGAGTCATAACCTGTGGCAACAGGGATGGAGATACCTGCGCTCCAAGCCAGGCTTATTTCCAAGTGATCCTAAACCAACAAATGATGAGTGAAAAGGTACCACCAAGCGTATACCAGATTTACCAATGTGTGTCAACTACAGGATCATTATTTGTTGACTTTGCCCTTTGGGGGAAGAAAAAATAAATATCTGATTCACAAAGATTCCACAAATTATGGATAATTTTAAAGCAATTATCAAAAAGACTTTGCTAGCATTGTTAGTAATGTTTTAATTCATGGATATAGAATATTTGAAATAGTTTTTCTGTGTTTCCAAGTGGTTCACAACTAAATTAAAGCAAAGGAAAAAAGGCAGTTCTCTGTCTTTCTGTTGATACATGGAAAAAATCTGATTTCTCTCCTTTTCTAGGAATTATGATGACTACGAAAATGCAATCTAGTATTTGGGAGTGCTAAACAGCCTGAAGTTCTCAATTCCCACAATTTAAAGTGATAATACTTTGCATACCACCAATAAAATAAAGGTCTACTCAAAATCTAAATTCTAAGTTCTAAACTTTTTCATTATGATTAATCATGAACCATTTTTGAAAAAAAAAATTTAGAGTTAACATAACTTTTGTAGCTCAGAGATGGAAGTAAAGTGGTAATTTAGCCATTTCATGAAACTCCTACAAGGATTCAGAACTGTTATCCCAAAAGCTTCCCTCCTTTAGCTGTAGAATAGCTTAGACAAAACTGTGTGGGGAAATACAAGTAAATACCTGACTTTGTACTCTGCTGCTAGATAACATGAGCAATTTAAAATTAAACATCTTATGTCTAACCAGTTGTTCTTTGGCCATTAGGATAGTTGTACCTTAGGGATAATGAGTAAAGCGTCAGCAAAAGCCTGGACCCCGAGACGAGCTCTTCCTTTTATACTGTGCTTGTGTGCAACTAGAGCTTCAGCTATTGCCACTTCAACTGCACCCGCTCCTGGAACCACACAACCTATTGGAGGGGGAATAAAAGATGATTGGTAAGACATACTACACAGGCGAAACAGAGAAAAAAATAACTAGCTATTCAATTGTGTTCTATTATCTTGCCTACATCTATAATGGATTTAAATATATACAGAAATAAAATAAGTTGCACAGCTCAGTGATTACTCAGATGTCTTATGAAATATCCTGAAGTTATACACCAGTAGATAACTAACCGCAGTTCAGACAACTGGCTACAAATAGCTTATTTCATTGTAGAAGTAAACATTTCTTCCACCTTCATCTTTCTCCTTTATGACTACATTTAAAAAGTAGTCATTTATAATTTACAGTGGCATATAACTAATTACAAAATCTGATTTGGAAAAAATTTTAGGCCAAGGTAATCTGGCCATGGTTTTTGGCATAGAATTCTTGGGATTCAATGAAGTATCTGTTTTCTATACTGGAGTAGAACCCAAACTGCTACCTGAGAAAAAAATGTAGGAGTTCTTATTATTCTAAGCAAAAGCTCTGGTTAAACACAACAGTTTTCATATCAGGATATGACTTTTATACCTCCTTGTATGGTTTTATAAAGTTTATGACTCTTTGAATCATCAAACTTGCTTTGGAATCACCTGTCCTTAAAACAAAAAAACACAGAAAGAATCTCTCCTTTTATCTCATATCATTCTTAAATTACTACCCCCTTTCTCTGCTTCACTATGCAATATAGCTGCTCAAGAGATTTCTCTACCCACAAGGTAATTACATCCTCATCTCCCATTCACACTTTTAAAAAGTTCCTTGTTAAATACTGAATACACACAAAAGAATATTTACATGTATAAGGTATAAAAAATAAATGTACCCATGTACTTAACACCTAGCTTAAGAAACAGAACATTACCAGTAGCTTTGAAATTTACCTTGATCCCCTTCTCCTGTGAAAACACAACATATCAAAATGTGTGGGCTGCTACCAAAGCAGTACCAGAAGAGAAATTTAGATCACTAAACACCCATATTAGAAAAGCAGAAAGGTCTCAAACCAATGACCTCAACTTCCACCTTAGGAAACTAGGAATGGAAGAGCAAATGAAACCTAATGTAAGCAGAGGGATGAAAATAGTACCGATTAGAGTTGGAAGCAGTGAAATAAAAATGACCAATGTCAGAAAAGAAATGGTATAGAAATCTGCCACTACAGATTCTACAGATATTAAAAGGATAATAAGGAAATATTACGAACAACTTTATGCCAATAAATTTGAACACTTAGGTCAGGGGTTGGCAAACTTCCTGCAAAAGGCCAGATAATAAATATCTTAGGCTCTGTAGGCCATGCCATCTCTTTTGCAACTATTCAGTTCTGCTGGCATAGCACAAAGTTACAGATGATACATGAACAAATGGGTGTAGCCATGTTCCAGTATAAATTTATTTATCAAAAACAGGCAGCAAACCAGATTTAGCTCATGGGCAGTATGATCTTAGATGAAGTGGACAAATTTCTTAAAAGACACAAGGCTCACTTAAGAAAAAAAAAGATAACCTGAATAGTCCTGTATCTACTAAAGAGACTGAATCTGTAGTTTAAAATCCTCCCATGAAGAAAACCAGGTCCAGATGGCTTTACTGGCGAATTCTACCAAACATTTAAGGAAACACTAATACCAATTCTACACAAGAGTTCAACACTTTCATAACATTAAAGAGGAAAAAACACTTTCCAACTCATTCTTATGAAGCCAGCATTATTCGAAAGGCAAAAAAGATAAAGTCATCACAAGAAAAAAATATATACAAACCAATACCCCTTACAAATGTAAATGCAAAAATTCTTAATGGAGTTTTAACATCAAATCCAATAATATATAAAAAAGAAGAGCAGACACAGCAGCACTACTCAAATAGCCAAAAGGTTAAGCAACCCAAGTTTCCACCAACAGATGAATGGATAAATAAAATGTGGTATATACATACAATGGAATGTTATTCACCTTAACAAAGGAAGAAAATTCTGACGCAGGCTACAGCATGGATGAACTGAAGACATCAGGCTAAGTGAAATAAGAAATAAGAAATGGACAAATACTGTAAGATCCTATTCATACAAGGTACATAGACCAGACAAATTCATAAGAGACAGGATGAAGAATGGTGATTTCCAGGGGCCAAGGGGAGAAGAGAATGGATTTATTGTTTTACAGGTACAGAATTACAGTTTTGCGAGATGAAAAAAATTGAGTATACTCACATACTAAAACATGTAAAATATTGCTGAGATAGATTCAAGAAAACTCAAATAAATAGAAAGATGTACAGTAACTCAAT
Organism: Camelus ferus; assembly: GCF_009834535.1. Lineage (NCBI taxonomy): Eukaryota > Metazoa > Chordata > Mammalia > Artiodactyla > Camelidae > Camelus > Camelus ferus. The sequence goes on from NC_045711.1 coordinate 44,978,861, forward strand.
ATTGTTAAGATATCAATTACCCCCAAACTGATCCACAGATTCAATGAAATTCCAGTTAAAATCCCAGTAGTTTTTTAGTAGAATTTGACAAGCTGATTCTAAAATTGATATGAAATGCAAAGGATTTCAAATAACCAAAATAACTTGCAAATAAAAATAAAATAACATAAAATAAAATGACTTGGTGAGGATACAGAACTGGAATGCTCATAAACAGCTGGTAGGAATGTAAATGGTCCTTGGCAAAACAGTTCGGCAGTTTTAATAGCTAAGAACTGTAACAATCAAATATTCATCAACTGGCGAATTTGATGAACCAAATTGTAGTACATTCATATAATGAAATACTATGTAGCAATAAAATGAATGAACTACTGATAAATATAATGACATCAATTAATTTAAAAGTAATTACACTGACTAAAAGAAGCCAAACCAAAAAAGAATACATACTGTATTATTCCATTCATGCAAAAGTCTAGAAAATCTAATCTATAGCACCTAATCCATAGCAACAGAAAGCTGACTGGTGGTTGGCTGAGCATAGCATGATGCTGGGAGAGGCAGGAAGGAAAGATTACCAAGGGTCAATGAGATAACTTTCGGGGGTGATAAATATGTTCATTATCTTGATTGAAGGGACAGGTTCATGGCTGTACACTTTCAATATGTATAGTTCATTATATGTCAATTTTAGCTTGATAAATTATTTCTTAAAAAACTAAGTGCTTAAAGTGACTTTTTAAAAAATCCATTTTTCTCTGTATTCTAAATTCTAAGAATCAGGTTGAACTACCAAAGGCTTCATGCCTGAATCATATTTATTTATGTTCTTGAAAACATGCTGCTGGCTTTTATCAAAAGTGACTAAAAGAAGGAGGCCCTTATTTCAAGCCCCGTATTTTTTTAATTTAGGAACTGCTGTGTTTTCTCCTTTTCAATAATGAAACCTATGTTACTGACTATATTTTTTTATGTTCTGGTAGCTTAAATATTTATAGTGACTATTATGTTTGCTAAAAAAGAATTCATATTTTTTTCCTAAGTTCTAATTTTCCATTTCAGCTTTTATTTTGCTATTAGTTCACATCTATGTTTTTACTTATAAGACAAACCTGATGTATTGTTTATAGAGTTTATTACTCTATTTTTTGAGATACAATTCATAAATTCAGCCTTTTAAAGTGTACTCTTCAGTAGTTTTTAGTATATTCACAGAGTTGTGCGATCATCACCACTCGCTAATTCCATTAGCAATCATACCCTATTTCCCTTCCCCCAGTCCCTGGCAATCACTAATCTACTTTCTGTCTGTGTGGATTTGCCTTTCCTAGATTCAGATAAATGGAATCATATAACACATAGACTTTTGTGCCTAGATTCTTTAACTTAACATAATGTTTTCAAGGTCATCCTTGAGGTAGATCCATGTTGTACCATATATTAGTATTTATTCCTTTATAATACTCTATTGTATAGATATATCACATTTCATTTACTCATTCATCAGCTAATGAATATTTGGATTGTTTCCACAGTTTGGCTGCTCTGCACATTCATGTCTAAGTTTTTTGTGTGGACATATGTTTCCAACTCACTTGCAGACACATCTAAGAACTGGTTTGCTGGGTCATATAATAACTCCATGTTTCACCTTTTCAGGAACTGCCTAAATGTTTTCCAGCAGTTTCCACCAGCAATGTATGAGGGTTCCAATTTCTCCACATTTTTGTCAACATTTATTATCATCAAGCTTTTTGATAATAGCCATCCTAATAGTTGTGAAATGGTATCTCTTTGTGATTTTGATTTTCATTTCCCTAACGACTAATGATGTTGAACATCTTTTCACGTGCTTATTATTCTATTTTAAACATGTATGTTTTTATTGAATTATCTACCCTAACTCCTTTTAGAAGGCTGGCAATAAATTATCAATAAATAATAAATGCTAATATTCTTTCCTAATCTTTCTTAAAATTACACTGCACCTGAGGTAATAAAGCTCAATGAAGTAATGAGGGTGCTAAGCTTTAAAAGTTTTTCATGGTTTTAAAACTAAACTTGTAAAAAAAAAAAAGATACTACAGCATTAAATTGAGGGTATTTCATTTAATAAATAGAAATTAATTTAAAAAGTACCATACTATTCAGAGTATTCCAAGAGAAAACTTCACAATCCAAACTATAAATTGTCCAAAGTGAAATGAAAGAATAGTAGTCATTCATATCTTTTAAAATAATATAAATACCATGATAGACTTATTACTATTTTAAAAATACATGAGGTTCATATCTATCACAAAAAAAGAACTTACCATCTTCAATGGCATTTTTGATAGCACGAAGTCCATCTCTCACAGCATCCTTGATTTGTGTGAGAGTATGCTTATTTGGTCCTTTAACCAACAAGGTGACAGAGCGAGGGTTAACACAGTCCTCGATAAAAGTGAACTTTTCCTCACCCTAGAGGATAATACAAGACATAAACTTAATATGTAACATCAGTATGAAATCAAGACCTAGTTTATAATACTAGAATCCAATCTTCATGTGAATTTTTCTTATGACACATAATTAAATATATATTAAAAGCAGTTAAGTTATATTTGAACTCTTAACATTTAGGGAAGTAAATTATAAAATCTGTCCTGTGGAGTCTTGAAATATAAAACGTGAATTAAAAGGTTTAATTAAAAAAAAAAGGATACTGTTCACTTTATAACCACTATCCATAGAAATACTCACTAATGTATACTCATGTACAAGACCAGCATGTCCCAAGCAATCTACACTGAGGTCTTCAAAAGAATTCACGGCCATTCCACCACAAGCAAGAGAGAGTCTGAAATTACATGCATGTCACCACAGCTTTGGTTATGGAAAACATAAAAGACTAATTTCTTAAATGTGAAAAGATACCTAACACAGAAGACTTTGCAACTGTATTGCACTGTTTTTTCAATCCATTTTAAGAAGACGAAAACCTTCTGAGGTTTGGATGAGAAAAAGTTCTGAGGTAGGTTAACAAACTTGATTTTTGCCAGTTCCATTATTTACCGAAATTACAAACAAAATTTGGAATTTGTATGCTACTACTTTGCTCAACAACATTTACACATAAGCTAAAAGGAGTACATATGGGATAATTTCAGTTTAGCCTGTTAAAAAATTTAGGATACATAATTATCTGCAAGCTTACCTTTCCATATTTCTTCTTTTTGCTCTGCGAAGAGCTACTATGCCGTGTTTTGCAAGAGCATCTAAGGAAAGTGGGTCAATTCCCTATAATCAAATTAGCATAAAAGTTACAAGCATGTTTTAAGACAGTAGTTCTCAAACTTTTGGGTCTCAGCACCACTTCACAAGCTTAAAAATTATTAAGAACCCAAGGAGCTTTCATTTATATGTGCTGTATATATAATATTTATCACATTATAAATGAAAATTGAGATATTTTTGAAATATGTATTAATCCACTTAAAATAATAATAAACTCATTTATGTTAACATAAATAACATTTTAATGAGAATTTATTATAATTTCCTAACAAAAAATATATAGTAAGAGTAGTGGCATTGTTTTACATTTTGGCAAATCTTTTTAATATCTATCTTAATAGAAAACAGCTGGATTTTCATATTTGCTTCTGCATTCAATTTGGAATGGTACATTGTTTTGGTTAAAGTACATGAAGAAAACCTGGCGTCACATAGATATGTGCTGGAAAAGGGAGGAACATCTTAATACCCTTTTCCAATAAATGTGTATGTTCTTCAATACTATACTAAAACTCAACAAGGGGTAGCTTCTTAAAGGTTAGTTCCAAAGTAGAAGATAAAACTATATGAATGAACTTTTCATGCTCCTTCACATTAAAATCCATTTGTCTGATGACTGGATAAAGAAGATATGGTACATATATATAATAGAATACTACTCAGCCAAAAAAAAAAAAAAAGAATAAAATAATGCCATTTGCAGCAACAATGGATGGGCCTGGAGATAGTCATTCTAAATGAAGTTAGTCAGAAAGAGAAAGAAAAAATACCATATGATATTGCTTATATGTGGAATCTATAAAAAAAAGATCAAATGAACTTATCTACAAAACAGAAACAGACTCACAGACACAGAACAAACTTATTTACCAGGCGGTAAAGGGGGTGGGAAGGGATAGATTGAGAATTCGAAATTTGCATCTCTTGGGGATTGATGGAAATGTTAGCTATCTTGTTTGTGGTGGTGGTTTCATTGGGGTATACATCTATCAAAATTCATCAAATTGTACATCTGAAATATGTATAGTTTACTGTACAGAAATCACACCACAATAAAGGTGTTAAAGAAAAAAAAAGATGACTCATCAGAACAAAAATCAATTTGTCTATCTTGCACTTTAATTATTGATTTTGTTAACTCATGCATTTTTTTAGTCATTTATAAAATACTGGTTCACTAAGTTAAGGCAGACCTCCAGATGGTTATACAATATCAAAAATATCACATTTTCTAATATCATCACTAATATTACCAGAAAAGTCTTTTAATTATCAGAAAGCAGTCAAGCTTACAGTGGCAGGTACAAGTTTTCCAACATTCTAATTTTTGTTGAAAGCTCAAATGTTATCATTGCTAACAAATACCACCTGTTGTTTCCTTAAAGTGACATGACTGCTTCATTCATTTCTGAGAAAAACCTACCAAATACCCATGTCTAAATAACCATTCTGTCAGTCATTCTTTCAAGTAAAAATGACATTTCATGAAAAGTGGCTAGTTTAGTTTGGAACTTAATTACACAAGAGCATTCCTTCAAGACCCTTCTTTTGATATGCAGCAGAAGTATTCTGTGCATACTTCACATTTTGTCACAAAGAATTATAGAAGGATGCACCCACTCCTGGGTATATACCCGGAAAAAACAAAAATACTAATTCAAAAAAGATACACACACCCCAGTGTTACTAGCAACGCCATTTACAACTATGTCACTTAGGATGACTGGATTAAGATGTTTTATACACACACACATACATATGTACAATGGAATATTAGCCATAAAAAAGAATGAAATACTGCCATTTGCAGCAACATGGATGAACCTAGAGAATATTATGCTTAGTGAAATAAGTTAGACAGAGAAAAACAAATACTGTATGATATCACTTATACGTGGAATCTAAAAAATAACACAAATAAATGTATATACAAAACAGAAACAGACTCACAGACATAGAAAACAAACCTGTGGTTAACAAAGGGGAGAGGGAAAAGGGGAGGGCCAAATTAGAGGTATTGGAAACAGATACAAACTACTATACATAAAATAGATTAAGTAATAAAGATATACTGTATAGCACAGAAAATCATACCCATTATCTTGCAATAAACTATAATGGAGTATAATCTGCAAAAATACTATCACTATGTTATATACCTAAAACTAACACAATATCGTAAATCAACTATACTTCAATTAAAAAATAAAATATTATGGTAGCTCACAGTGAAAAAAAAAATGTGTGACAATGAATATATGTACGTTCATGTATAACTGAAAAATTGTGCTCTACACTGGAATTTGACACGACATTTTAAAATGACTGTAACTCAATAAAAAATGTTAAAATGAATAAATAAATAAATAAATGGATGCATATATAAAGATCAGAATAAGTTTTACCACTTCATCAAGACATTCTTAAAAGAACCAGCCCTTTTTGTGTGTATGGTGATATGACAGTAAAGACTATGATGACTACTGGTACAATTTGGTGCTACTGTGTTGATGTGTACTAAGGCACCAGCAGTTTTACCTACTGCTGCTTTTGCTTCATCATGGCAGATGTCAACACAATGTAAAAGGCATTATAATTAATATTATGGAAATAGTTTTGACCTCACAGACCCCCTGAAATGGAATCCACAAACCACACTTTGTAAAACACTGAAGAACATTTTACAAACAGTTAAAATCTAAACTTTTCTCACCTTTTGATTAATGACAACAAATCCTTTATTGGACTGAGCACAGACTTTGTCTTTCAGGTCTATTATTTTTTGCACTCTATCTTCAATAAATTTTCTTTCAGCTTTTACCAACTTCTCTTTCTCTTCTGCAGTCTTATAAAAGAAACCAGAGCTCACCTCTCTAAAAGATTAATAAAAAACAAGCTAGTCAAGGCAAGGAGGGGTTGGGAGAGGAAAAGGTAGAAAGAGTTTACACTAAACATTTGAGAAGCAAAAAAAGAATCAAAAAACACTTTCAGAAAAAACAATCTCAAAAGTTACAAAGAGTAACTGATATACATACGTTTTTTCATATTCTAGTGATACATTACAAGTAAGGATAAATGCATCTTCTACTCGCTTCTTCATATCTGGATGACGGGCACCATGATCCAAAACTAATCCTCTGATCAACCTATTAAAAACATGTAATGTTTCTTATATATTTCTTACACTCTAAAGCTTGGTACAAAATTAAAATTGTACTCTTAAAGTTGTAACAGAACTTCCAGGGCATATACTGGTTCATTGCACCAAGTTTAAGCCTAACACATAATCAGTAAAATTAGGAAATAGGAAAGAGAACCTATTTTAACACAGTGTTAACTATGAAGTCACAATGAAAAGTCAACCCTGAATTATTCTTTAAATTATGTGGCTCAAACACATGACACAGCTGATCAAGTAATGAAAGGTAGGCACACAATGAGTTTCTTAGGAACATTTGTTCAAAATAACTATATGGAACAACTAAAAACTGTCAACCTAAAGGTCCAATAATAGGGCCCTTTTGGCAGATAATAATGCAACTATGTGCTAGTCATGAAAACTATGTAATAACATGGAAAAATATTTACAGGGGTAGCTAATAAGTGGAGAATGGCAAATTGCATATAAAGCATGATTATAACTATGCTTTTGAAAAATAAGCACCTTGGCATTGAAAGGGAAAATGGAAGGAAACTAAGAGTAGGGTTATGCTTGGATGGTAGGAATATAGATAACTTGGGTAGGCTTTTTTCCTGTTTTCCGAATGATCTTTCAAGAGTAAATATTTTTATAACTTTTAAAAAATCGTTTATACCCAATTAGGGCATGGCATTTCTACTTATGAATCTCTTATACCCAACATGTGTTATACATTAATGCAAAGAAATAATTTTTAAAATAGTTAAATATAACTACACAGAAGTTTTCAAATTTTTAATCTAACTAGACTAGTCCAACTCCTAACTGAAGGTGAAGATATTTCATTCAGGAAGAAACAAACAATATGTTCAATATTCTTCACACTTCAAGTCTCCTTTACTCTTCACCTGCTCCTCACTCTCGGCAAATGACCTTGCTTCTTTGAGAGAATAAAAACACTGCCCCATCACTACCTCTACCAATCCACCTGCACTTGAATCTGAACCTCCTATTACTAGGAATGAACTGCCCATGCCCTGCTCTAAGGTTAACCCCTTGTGTTCTGCATTTCATTTCCTCTCTCTGCCCTGCAATTGTCCCCTCTTCCCCCACGTCAATTCTTCCTTCCTACAGGAGCATCCTCATCTGGATACAAACTTGCAACAGTAATTCCCATCTTAAAAACAAAAAAATTCTCCTTTAGCCCATTCCCATTTTCCCTTCTAGGTACCAACCCCATTTCTCTGCTTCCCTTTATAACTAAACTCTTCTGAGTTGTCTACGTTTGCATCCTCACCTCTTCCCTAACCATTCTCTCTTAAGCCCACCTTCAATCTGACTTTCATACTCACCTCTTTACTTAATCAGCTTTCATTAAACTTACCAAAAATTAAATGCTCTCCAAACCTAATGGAGAATTCTCAGTCCACAACTTGCTCAAACTTTAAGCAGCATATGACATAGCTGATTATTCTCTCCCTCTTGAAACACTTTCTTCTGTAAGCTTCTGGAGCATACTCTCCCTTGGCTTTCCTCCTATCTCACTGACCACCCTTCTCAGTCTGCTTTGCTAAGTCCTCATCTTCTCAATTTCTAAACATTGGAGTTTTGGGCTTAATCCTTAAACTTCCTCTTTTCTCTATATCACTTCTCAGATGATCTCCTTAACTCATAGCTTTAAGTCACCCACGCACTGATGACTCCCAAATATGTATTTCTAGTCCAGACCTCTGTCCTGAACTCCTGACACATACCCCCAAACCCCTAACTAAACATCTCCACATGGATGTTTAATAAGCACCTAAACTAAACTATTGATTTATTTCCCCAAACCTACTCCTCTCAGTCTTCTCCGTCTCAAGAAATGGCACCTCCACTTTTCCAGATGGTCATGCAAAAACCCAAGAGGCATCCTTGATGCCTCTGTTTCTGTCACATTCTATGTAGAACTATCAACAAATCATACTGCTCCTTCTTTCTAAGCATATCGTGATCTAAACATTTTCATTTCTTACTTGTATTACAATAGATTCCTAGCTTGTCTCCTGCTTCTGCCCTTGCACCTCCCACCCTGCTCCACAATGTATTCTCCACACAACAGTTTCCGCAGAGATCTTTCTGAAATATAAATCAAGAACTTGGTGCCCTCAGCAACAGTAGGATAATTTGGACCAACCCTACTACTGAAAGCATCTAAACATGCTGGATTAAAAACAAAAAAACCTTAAAAACATTAGAGAGCCCTAAAACAGTAAAGAGCTACAAAAGTATCCTTTTCAAAACTGAAAACAAAATAGGAACTCCAAAGGCTAAGAGGAGAACTGCAGGCACTTACTCTAAAGTCATCTGACAATTGAGGCAAATCTGAACTTTGGTTTCAATGACATCAATGAGAGGGGAATGGAATTAAAAACTCAAGATTATCCAAGCTAGAGTGTCTAATAGAAGACCCTCTTTACATTAAGCTTGAACCTCAAAGGGCTATATACTCAGGGTATAAACCAGCAGCCCTCACATGGACTTGCAGTTAGAATTCACAACAACTAGATATTAAAAAAAAAAATCAGTCAAGCTGTGGATTTAGTTTAAAGTAGTCCCTGGGCTCCTTGCAGCAGCAAACTCAAATCCTCTATGCAGAAAGGCAGCTTCAGCCTACATCTCAAATTTTTTCTACAAATACTCTTTTCAACACAATGAATGGCATATATTCAGAACAAAGCACAAGTGAGAACTAGCAAAATACAATAAATACCAGAAACAGACAAAACTTTAAATATTATAATTATCAAACAAGAACTAAATGTTTAAAGAAACAAAAGGTAAGCTTGGAGAGATCTGCACAGAATAGGAAACCATAAAAAGTGACAAGGTAGATTAAAGAAAGAACAAAATAGAACTTCTATAAATAAGTAAAGACACCCACACATACACACACATATATTAAAAATAATAAAGTATTTACAGATGAAATATGATATCTCAATTAGCTTTAAAATAATCCAGGTTTGGGGCAGGGTGGGTGGAAAGAGTATATAGAGGGGATATAAGGTAAAAATAAGACTGGCCATATACTGAAAATAAAGATGACTGACAGGTACATGGGAGTTTACTATTCCATTCTCTCTACTTTTATACATGTTTAAAATTTCCATAATAGAATGTTTAAAGTGAGTTATGTCCAAAATCAACAAGGTGCTACTTACTCTGACACATACATACTCAGACAATATTGTCTTACCTTTCTGCCCTCATCTCCTACTACTTTGTCCTCTTCCTGTGCTCCCGGCACACTGGAACACCCCAGCACACTTCTGCCTCTGGCCTTTTCCACTGCTATTCCCTCTGCTTAGAATACTCTTCTCCCAGATATTCACATAGCTAGCAACCTTATCTCTTCAGAGGCCTCTTTAGCTCTCTAGTTTAGCTTCTCATCACAATGACCTTCCCTCTGACTACTCTAAAATCACACACATACTCACACACACTGTTGCTCTAGCCTCTTTATAGCACTTACTAGCATTATTTGTTTCCTCTATCCTTCAACTAGAAATGTAAGGTTCTTAAAGAAAAATTCCGTTTTGTTTACATTCATAGCACCTAAAACGCTGAACGGCTCCTGGTAAGCATCCAACTAATATATGTTGAATGAATAGATTGATGTTGAATAAAAGTAACTAATGAAATTAACAAAAGACTATTTGAAGATAACCAAGTATTCCAGAATCTATGCATTGTCCAAGTTTATGTCATTTACTTTGTATCCATTTCTGATTTATGCTTCATCTCCATGATTTCTATCATGAAGAGATCAATAGGATAACCTGGTCTTCTAATAGCCAAAACAGAATCCACCACAGCCTGGAAGAGAAATGAATGAGAAAAGGACATTATTTGGCTTACTGAAAGAAACCACTGGCCCAAATAATCTATCACCAGACTAAGGAGATAAAGTGCTTCAGGCTCAAAAATCTAGGGCAAGGCCAAAAAGGGCCACTTTATTGTGGACACTAATAATAACCCATGCTAATGGATATTTTAGAGACAAAAGGCACTTCAAAGATTATCAAGTCCAAACCCTTTATTTTACCGATAAAAAAGCTAAGATTAGCCTTTAAGAAGTTATGGTCTTAAAACAAGGTCTAACGGGTAGTAGCAGAGCCAGGACTAGGAATCATGTCTCTAAATGCCAAGTCTACTCAGTACCAACACTACTCAAATTTTTCCACCAAAGAACACCTTAATGGAAAAGAAAGAAATGTAATCCAAGGAAAGAGTTAAAATTTACTGGCTATAACAACATGAAATTTTTTAAGTCTTGTGTTTTAACGTGAAAAGTTTCCATGTCATGACCTAATATATACATGTTTGTTTTAATGTGAAAATAATGCTTTTACCCAAAATCATAAAGTAAAGTTGACACTTCAGAAAGACATGTCTCTAGTAAACAATTCCATGGTTACTGGGGAAAGGGGTGGGAAGGGATACATTTGGGAGTTTATGATTTACAAATATTAGCCACTATATACAAAAATAGATTTTTTAAAAAGCTTCTTCTGTATAGCACAGGGAACTATGTTCATTATCTTGTAATAACCTTTAATGAAAAAGAATATGAAAATGAACATATGTATGTATATGCATTCCTGGGACATTGTGCTGTACACCAGCAATTGACACACTGTAACCCACTGTACTGCAATAAAAAAAAAGACATGTCTCATTTATTCTTCCAAATATCCCCAGGAATATGCAATTTGAGAAGCACAGCACAACACAGCCTATTGCTTAGCTCAGAAGGTAATATGAAAATATCTGACTACAGAAATTAAGTGGTATCGTATAACCATCCTAAAATATAAATAAAGCAAAAAAAAAAAAAAAAAAACCAAAAAAACCCTGTATCTTAGAAAAGTTTACTGAGGTAGCATGATTTCGGTGCCTAATACAGAATAATGACAAACCATTGGAAAGTGAGTGTATTAGTGTTTCTGTAACTCCGAAAGAGAATGGGGGTCCTAACCAGATAGCATGAAGATTCTGGGCCACATAATATATGTACTCTAACAGCAGAGTCTTTATTTGGACTCTGCTCAGCAAGAGATTGTCTTAATTTCTTAATCTTAATCTGATTTCCTGTAGGTTTTCCTAATAGTAAGGAAAACTGACCAGAAACAACTCAGGCATTCCAGTCCATTTGGTATTTATATTTCTCAAAGTAAATTCGTAAGACAGCACTCTGATTTATACATCAATGTCTATGAATTTAGTTGTTATGAGCTCATCATTCCTGACAAACTAATATATTCAAGTTTCAGAAACTGCAAAGCTAAGGAACAATGATGATATCATCAGACTACAGCTACCTGATAAAAGCCTTCCCCAAATACCCAATGTTGTCTTGATATTATATATATTCTACTTTTAGAAGTAAACAAGCATCCATTTCCCAGATGTGAATATTATCTATCAGATCAGTCATGTTCATTAAAATGCTAACCTTAACTCCAAGGCCCTGCCAAAACAACTTCCCCAATCTCACACAATAAATACGGACCTCTAGGTTTAAGAGACCCATCACCCCAAGGGCTTCCACAGGGTATGATCCACAGGCAGCCACCCCTCTCCCAACTTTCAAGTTAACTTAAAAGAAGGCTTAATATGACACTTAAGAAAAATTACACATACTGTTCTGACCAATCAAATCTACTCTATAAAGAAGCCTATAAATGTCTATCTTCTAGATTTTATTGTATTTTCAAAAGAACACAACCAATAGTTGATTATCTTACAGGAAAAAGAAAAATATCATCATGCATGAGGCTGTACTCATTCTGCAAAAGTTTAACCACATACCTCTGTTAACACATCAGCCAGTTCAGGATGAACTTTAGTTTGTAAAGATGTTCTAGCCACATCTAAGAGGGTTTCTCTTTTCATCTCTTTTTTAATTTTAACTTCTTCCAAAACTTCAAGCGCCTTTATTTTTGCAACTTCAAATCCTTCAGCTACTATTCTAGGGTGCAGGCCCTAATATAGCAACATAAAACTATAAATTATAAAGTAAGTTATCCAAAGTAAAAGCAACCGTCCTTTCCCATTAATAGGTATGTCCAAAAAAGTAATATTACCCATACGAATGCCACTAAATATAAGTGTATATACATAATCTATAAAAGTAATCTTTCAGTGCTTCACATTTAAAACAATCTCAAAGTCGCAGACAAATTGTTTATAATTTGTAACTACAAAAAAACTACAAAAGTCCTTTTAATTTCTGAAAACTGCAACACATTGTCATGAAGTGCTCTTCTGAATAAGCACAAAAGAAAAGACTCTCTGATACAGAAGAAAAGAACCAGCACTCTTTGTAGAAAAATGACAGACAGACAGCACCAGACAGACAGCACCTTCACCAAATGCTCAAAGTTAACATCATACAATGGGACAAACACATATCATGTGCCTCCTGATGTGCTTGATGCAGCACTTCCACGGCATTCCTGCCAAAAGTTCTTAACCTGAGTTTAATCACAAGGAAATCCAATCTGAGGGACCTTCCTAAAAAACAAAAAAATAAAACAAAAAAAAGACCTGGCCTGTACTCTAATATATAGCAATGTCAGCAATATCATAAAACACAAAAGGTGGCCCAGGAACTATTCCAGCTTAAAGAAGACTAAAGAGATATGACAACTGAATATAATGCATGAGTCTAAATTTTCTTCTGCTACAAAGGAAACTATTGGGACAAGTGATGAAATTTGAATAAGATCTGAGGATTAGGTAACAGTACTGTATCAATGAGTCAATGTTAACATTAATTTCCTGTTTTTGATGACTATGCTGTGGTTATACATGAGAATTCCCTGGCTTTAAGAAATATACACTGAAATAGTTATATCATCATTTCTGCAACTTATTCTTATGCCACTAGAAAAAAATATGTACATTACTATATATATATACATACACACACACACTACATATACAAATATATATATTTATAACTGAGAGAGAAATGTTATTCTTTGGAATATTCTTGCAACTTTTCTGTAGGTCTGACATTATAACAAAATAATTTTTTGAAAAAACACCATTGTTTATTCTGAAAAATAATACATAAACTTATTTAAAGCTGGAACTAGGTCTAATTTATTCCCTTCCTCCATTCCTTTACATTAGCCCTATAATAACTTTTAAAAAGTTGACATTTATTGAATACTATTCAGCCATAAAAAAACGACAACATAATGCCATTTGCAGCAACATGGATGCCCCTGGAGAATGTCATTCTAAGTGAAGCCAGAAAGAGAAAGAAAAATACCATATGAGATCGCTCATATGTGGAATCTAAAAAAAAAAAAAAGAACAGAACATAAATACAAAACAGAAACAGACTCATAGATATAGAATACAAATTTGTGGTTGCCAGAGGGGAGGAGGGTGGGAAGGGACAGACTGGGAGTTCGAAATTTGTAGATACTGATGGGCATATGTAAAACAGATAAACAAGATTATACTGCATAGCACATGGAAATATACACAAGATCTGATGGTAGCTCACAGCAAAAAGAATGTGACAATAAATATATGTTATGTTCACGTATAACTGAAAAATTGTGCTCTACACTGGAAATTGACACAACATTGTAAACTGACTCAATAAAAAAAATACACGATACAACTTAAAACACAAAGTTGACATTTATTGAGCATTTGTGCCAGGCACTATTCTAAGGGCTTTACGTGTATTATTTTAGTCCTCTCAACACTATTAAGTGGTTGTTGTTATTATTCCTGTTTCACAGATGAGAAAACTGAGGCTTAAAGACTTAAGTCACTAGGCTAGTATTTAAACCACAAACCTGATGTCAGACCCTATGTTATCAATCATCTGCAAAACACTTTCTCAGCCTAGGACCTCAGTTTGTCACCCAGACCACTATAAAAGCCTTCCATCTTGACTCCCTTAAAACTTTCCCAAAAATATTTAAAATACCAATCTGACCATATCAATCATTAATATGTTAACATGAGTATTCTTCTTCTTGGTTAGTATATTATATACCTACTCACTACTGTCCACATCACTTTAAACTCCAACACCAAACTGCTTACAGCTCTACACACATACAGGGTTGCTTCTCTTCTCTGTGCCTTTGCTCATGTTGTTCCTTCTACCAGGGTGCCATTCCCCTTACCCTTCACTCTTTCATCAAGCTCACTTGCTCTCATCCTAAAGATTTAGCCCAGGCCTTATTTCCTCCAGAAAGTCTTCCTGACTACCTCAGGCTAGTGTTTCTATCCTATCCTGTGCCTCACTCTATCACTGCCCTGCTACACAGTTTTATAACTATGTCAAATTCTGTCCGCATCTCTCCCTTCCCTAACTTCTTACTTCCTAGCCCAACCCAAATTTTGTTTAGGTATCTCTCTTCCTCAGTGCTTCAGAGGAAGCAGACTCTATCCTGAGCTCAAGGGGTGAGGTCCTGATTAAATCAAGTCAATTCCCCTAAAAACTGTCATTGGTTTGGGATGGACATAAGACCAAAGTTGGCCCAATCATACAAAGGAAGGACTTAAAATCCATGGCTGGATGAATGGTTTTCTCTTGCCCTCTCCTGCTGAGTGTTATTAAGGGAAGCAGGTAGCCCTGATTTCTTCTGACAGTCTTTCATTCAGGATGGAAATAAGCCCATGAGGAGACAGCATTATTAATTGGAAGAACTAAGAGACAGAAAGGACCTGGGTACTTGATGACTGAATTTCTTAATCAACCAACCCTTAGAGGTCTGCTTTATCTGTCTATGTTCTGCTATGGGAGATTTTCTTTTTTTTATTGTTTAAGTGACTTTTAGTCAAGTTTCTACTACTTACAACCAAAAGCATCCTGAGACAAGTTTCAGGTACTGAATTAACAGACAATTCCTAATACTTAATGAAACCCAAAGAAGTAATAATTTTAGCACTTTGACCAGATTATGCTTTATAAAATGGTCCTGGAAAGAAAGCAAAAGTTCAACTACTTAATTAGAGACGAAAGATAAGTAATGCCAAGAAAAGAATACAGATTAAACAAAGGTACAGACATAGAAATGTGTGTAATGATTTCAGAAACTAGAGAAGTCTGGCTATAGTGGACTGTTTTCTTTTCTAGGCCATCAATCATGAGTATATGGCTAATTTTTAAACTTTTTATATATCTCAAATATTTCATTTTTAAAAGAAGTAGATAATTTCAATAAAAGGTATTATTTTGGCAAAAAAAATCATTATTTCCATTTACAATTGTCCAAAAATATCTTGATAAAAATTGACTTTTGCCCCCTAAAATTAAACCATTTTACTAGCAAAATAAATAAATAACTTTCTATTCAAAATAAAGTACCACATGAATGTGAATTCTATGAAATTCTAATACCTCAGAAATATAAAGATCAGCTTGTTTTAGTAACTCTCCGATAATCAGAACATTTGAAGTAGTACCATCTCCTGTTATGTCATCCTGGGCTGTTGCTACTTTTGCTATCAAGGAAGCTGTTGGGTGTTGAATTTGCTGGAAAAAGTAAGCAACAGGTTAAAAAAGAGAGAGAATGAGGTAACAAAATAATCCACCTAAAACAAGATAAAATAAGGGTCAATAGTAAAATTAAGAGACTAAATAAGCTTCATTCTATAAGTTCACAAGTTTTGTATTATCTTACGTAGTAAATGTCAAAACCAAAAGTTAAAAACTGAGAACTAATGAGGTTTGAATATTTTATAAGAGTCTTTGCTTCAAAATGCAATGACATTTCCAAAATAAGATTAAATCCTTCAATCTTGAAGATGAATGTATTTACTAAAATTGCAAAGGATTTTTTCCCCATGATTACCAAGAACATAATGCAGTGCCTTTAAAAGATGTAACTAATTTCAAAGTATTCCTAGCTTAGGGATACTTATTATTTGTACTATACAAAGATTTGAAAAGAGCCAGAAAACTATTTTTTCCCCTAAGGTTTAATCCAACGACTACAGTATTTAGCTGACAGCCTTCGTTTAAAGATATACACGTTCTATGTTCTCAATTAAAGCTTATTAAGGTTTATTAAGTCAGCAGCATCAGCTCACCATCTCATGGAGCAGCACATTGCCATCTTTGGTGAGTTTGATGTCTCCTGCACCAGTAACAAGCCTGTTCAGAAAACAGTGGTTATTAACTTTACATGGCAAGAGCCAAGCAAGACTCTCCCAGAGATTGCCACTCTACTATCCTTAATATAAGTAACTGGGTGTGGAAAATGTCCAATATACCATGGGGGACACCTTGGTAATTACCACCATTTGCAACCCACAGAATCACTTTCCCCTAGATGGACAGCTATGGTGATTTCATCCCAAATGGGAACACATACAAGTTTAAGGATAAGAGTAGTTGATGAGTTATGAACAGTGGTTTGGTACTTGGAAGAGTAAATGGAAATCTAAATGCCACAAATGTGTGAACTTTCTTCAGGTTTCTTATTTTCGTGAAATGTTACCATTCACTCACCTAAGTTTTTTTTGCCCCCTCATCCCTCACATTTATTAGATTATCAAGTTCTCTCATTTCTACAACCTAAATGTCTCTTGAATCTACCCACTCCTCTCTATTTCCAGTCATCATCTCTAGTCTGGACTACTTAGCATCCTAGTATCTCTGACTTTGAATCTACCCTCCACACTGCATTTATCTTTCTAAAAGGCAATGTGATTCAGTCAGTTCCCGAATAAAAAATCCTTCAATGATTTTCATGTTCTCCATCACCTTCAAGGTAAAATCCAAATTATTTAGCAATGACATAGTTTACACCTTTCCCAGTCTGGGTAAGGTCCATTTTTTTCTGCCTCTTCTAGCCAAATCTTGTGGTTCCCTTAATACACTGTTTTTGTTTCTGTTAGATTTACACCGTTGGGCTTTCTTGTTCCCTTAAGTTACTCTATCGAGGACTTTACTCCCTTCCCCAACTGATGAACTCTAATTCATGTTTCAAGACTCAGATGAAAAATACTGGGCTTGGGGGGGGGGGTGATTAGGTTTCTATTTATTTATTTATCTTTTTTAAGAGGTACTGGGGATTGAATCCAAGATCTTGTGCATTCTAGGCACACACTCTACCACTGAGCTATACCCTCCCTCCCTCCCTCCCTCCCTCCCTCCAAATCCTGTAATTTGAGCTTTTCCTTCTCCACTCTGCCATCCGTAGTTAGTCTGTTTCCTCAGTATAATAATAATATACACACATACATAATTAGTACATCCGTCTCTATCAACTCGTTAAGAACAGAAACTGTCTCTTGATCATCTCTGTGTTCCCAGCATCCCAGTTAGTATATAAGTGCCCTCTTTTACGTTTATATTAACTATTTTGCTTACTTCTCTAAGACTACACCTCTCTTCTTACACCTTTTTGCCCTCACAAGTCTTTCCCTCATTCTCTTCTAAAGAAAATAATGGTCCTAAATAAATATACGCTGAAAGGATGAATAGATAAGACAAACTGTAGGCAGAGAGCGCTCAATTTGCCTAAAGACTCGTAGCTAGAGGAATCTGGATTTGAACCCAAGCATGCCAGGCTCCAAAGCCCGTGCCCTCTTCACTACAACACACTGCCAAACAAAACCCAAACTCTCAAAAAAGCAGGCGAGTTACATGGCTGATGTTTCAAATGAGACACTGAATGACCTGATTTTCTAACTGCATGTGTATCTTCATAAGAAGCTGGCGGGTAGACGGGAGAGGGTCACAGCTTCATTTGAGGGCCCTTCCCTCAGGGAGCATTTCTCCTCCTCCCCCACCAGGCTAAAGATGACCTCATGGTAGGAATGAGAACGAGGGAAAGCAGGCCCACAAGTGTGTCCACAAAGCTCCAATGTCTGCGGAATGTCCGCCTGAAAGCGCGCCCCAACACCCAACAAACGCCCGAAGGCCTAACCGCCGCTCCAACCGCCGTCTCACATTTTCATGGTGCCCTTAGGACCCAAGTTGGTCCGCAACACATCCTGCAGCCCTCGGGCGGCGCATATATTAACGGCCAAGGCTGCCTGCGCCCGTGCCACCTCAGCCTTGGAGTTTAGGGCCTTTATCGCAGCCATGGCCAGGCGGTTAGAGAAGCGACTCCGCTTCCAAAAGCTACCTCGGCGGCGATTGTAAGAGAAACCCGGGCGCCTCGGTCCACACTCCTGAGCCTCAGCCAATCAGCGCCCGGATAGCAGTGACGACATCCGGCATCGCCGGGACGGAAGCCAGATCGCTTCAGGTTGGGTCGCAAAGATGGCGTCTCCTGCTTCTGCCCGGCCTTCGGCCGGGAAGCGAGTGGTGAATCAGGACGAACTGCGGCGGTTGATGAAGGAGAAGCAGCGTCTGAGCACCAACCGGAAACGGATAGAATCTCCATTCGCGAAGTACAACCGTTTGGGGCAGCTAAGTTGTGCCCTGTGTAACACGCCGGTTAAGAGCGAGCTCCTGTGGCAGACTCACGTCCTGGGAAAGCAGCACCGGGAGAAAGTGGCTGAGCTGAAAGGCGCGAAGGAGGCCACCCAGGGTCCATCCACCAGTGCAGTGCCTCAGTCCGCCAAGAGGAAGGGGCCGGACGCAGAAAGCCAAGATGCCAAAAGAGCGAAGGCCTCCCCGGTGCCTCAGGTACAGCCCTCCTCTTCCGCTTTGGCCACCAACTTTAACAAAGCAGGAAAGGAGTCCACTAGAGCGACCCTCAGTAAGGCTTCGGGACTCGGTTTGCTCCCTGATTATGAGGAGGAGGAGGAGGAGGAAGCAGGAGGAGAAGAGAAGAGGGGGGAAGCCTGTAAGCAGCAGTCCAACGTGCACTCACTTTCCTCCCCGCGGGAGGCAAGTGGTAGTAGTAGGCTGCCAAGCAATTTCTCGGATACAAATCCTCCCAAGGCCCCTTTAATTCCTCATTCAGGGTCAATTGAGAAAGCAGAAATACATGAAAAAGTAGTGGAAAGGAGAGAAAACACCGCGGAAGCGTTACCGGAAGGCTTTTTTGACGACCCTGAGGTAGATGCGAGGGTACGAAAGGTTGATGCTCCCAAGGATCAGATGGACAAAGAGTGGGACGAATTTCAAAAAGCCATGAGACAGGTCAACACTATTTCCGAAGCCATAGTTGCTGAAGAGGATGAGGAGGGACGGTTGGACCGGCAGATTGGGGAGATCGACGAGCAGATAGAGTGTTACCGCCGGGTGGAAAAGCTGCGGAATCGCCAGGATGAAATAAAAAATAAGCTTAAAGAGGTCCTGACCATAAAAGAACTTCAGAAAAAGGAAGAAGAGAATGTTGACAGCGACGATGAAGGAGAACTACAGGATTTGTTGTCTCAGGATTGGAGAGTGAAAGGAGCTTTATTATAGGTTTCAAAGACCCGAGATTTCTACACCCTCTACGACTGTGTAAAAAGTGCCGTCTCTCAGTGCGATGTCGTTTACTCCATGCCTAGAAATTTGGTAACCTAATGGGGTTGTTGAGATACAACGAGCCTGTGAAGATAAGGCTTTGGAAAATTGGTGTAAAATATTTTTGAGGTAAAGGTGTTTTTGAAGTATTATATATACTAAAATGCTAACTTTTTCACACCCTTACAGATCTGAAGTTTTGAGTTGTAAAATCTATAAGCTGTAAATATTGTACATAGTTAAATATATATTTGCTTAAGAATTCTGTTTTGAAATTTATAGTTCATAGAAGTCAGACCAACGGACGAGCTTTTAGATGAAAACCAAGTGTGTCATGTGGATGTGTATGGCTTTTTTCTTTCTAAGTCAATCTCAAGAGGATTTGGGTTGGGAGGGTTATTTTGCTTTTAAGAACACTACTCATAAACATGTAAATCGTTCAGGGCTAATCAGTTCTCTGAGTTTTCTGTTTCAAGACCGTGCTCCAGGAGAACATGGTGAAAAATATATGCCAAATATGACCAACTTTCTTGACCCAAAGTTTCTCATGATGAAACCAGTGATTATCAGATGTAGGTGCACAAGAAGATATCATAAAAAAAGCTTTCTAAAAAGTGCGCATGAATCACCTGTGAAAGTATAAAAATTTTATGTGCTCGATCCCTACCATTGGAGAGATTCAGTAAATCTGGAGTGAGGCTCACACATCTGTATTAGTTTTGAAAGCTTCCCAGGTTATTCTCATAAGAGCAAAGTTGAAGCACTACTGCCCAAAATCCAGATCCCATTTACATTTTTTTCAGGCTTTGTTTTTTTCTTTAAATGACACATTCCATAAGTTTACTATCTATTGCATAAAAGAAATGTTATCTTTTATTTATATTCCATCTAGTCTTAAATTTTATTATTACGTATTGTGATAAATTAGTGTTCAGAGTTAACAGGTTCTATCAGTTGTAGGAAGGAGGTATTAAGTTGCTTCTCAGCAGTAACAATTAGTTTGTGCTGGTCATCGATAGTTTAATTCACTGCTTCTCCTTTTGGAGATAGAGGTATTCAAATAGGAAAAGGGAATTAGCAGGGTTCCAGGGATAGAAATGCACACAGCACATTCAAATAAAAGTGAGCAGTGATAATAGCTAAGTCTTTCTTAAAATATTGGCCAGGCAGAGTTCTAAATGCTTACCTAGTTTTTTTCTAAAGCCCAGGTGTTGAGCCCAGGGATAAGGTATGAAAAACCCTTGAATGTTGGATCAAAGAATTCTTCCTGTAGGCAATGTGGGTAAAATGGAAGCTTTTGAGCAGAGAGTTATATCTGCAAAAAATATTACGGGAGATTATTTTAATTGCAATGTACAGAATGTAATGAATATGGGTAGGGGGAAGGAAGCTGGGAGACTACTTAGAAACTAGATTTTAAAAGTAAGGCGACTGAGACTTTAATTAGGTATATATTGATAGGAAAGTAATAGAATTGAAACAATTTCTTAAGAAGAGCTAACATTCTAGTGACTAGAAGTGAATAAAAACAGAGATAGATGGAACTCAGGGGCTTTGGGTTTTTCTAGTGTGGGTGCCTAAAAGAAGTTATCTAACACTTGTGGAGCACATCAGTTACCCTGCAGCCTTTGGCAGAAAATCTTTGCTTTCTTGAGCTGTCCAGCTGATAATGTTCAGTTTGATAACGTAAAGGGCATGTCTGCATCAAATGTGTGAACCTCCACTGAAGAGTTTTCTATCATTTATGATTTTATTATTTCAGGATGTGAGAAAGTACAAACGTAGACTTGAAAGGTGGGCCCATAAAGGACAGTGCAGGTTTAAAGAGAAGGGTATTCAGATGGAAAAACAAAACATGCTCAGGAGGTAGTGAGCAGCCCAGTTTAACGAGAGCAGAGTGTTTGTTCCTGACAACAGTGAGAGTTACAGTTGAAAAGGTGGTTACAAACCATTGTAGAGAGCCTTGAATGCCATGCTCTAAGGAGTTGGAACCTTCACTAAGTTAACTGAGTATCCTTGAGGTTGTTGAGTCCTTAATTGTAACACAGTTAAAGAGCTTAAGGAGTACCAGGCATATAAACCCCCATTGGCTTTTTAGGAGGACCAAAAGCTTTCAAAATCTCCCAATGCTCTGTATCTCAGAGCATGAGTGGATGGGGCCCTCGCCAAAATCAGGTGAATCTTTGTTGGACCTGAGATCGATGTGGACAGCTTCAGGGGTTGCTGGATCCTTCCTAATCCTCCATACTTAGGAGATAGCCTTTATACCTCTTAGAACTGGGTGAAATAAGTTTTTGTATTAGAGTAATACCACCAAGGATTTCTTCCTGCCACTTGTTCTCTCTTTAGAGAACTCCCTAATTCAGCCAACATTTATAGGCATACATCAAAAATATTGCAGGTTCTGTTCCAGACCACCACAGTAAAGCAAATATCTCAATAAACTAAGCCATGCAAACTTTTTGGTTTTCCAGTGCATAGAAAAGTTATGTTTACACTATACTGTAGTCTATTAAGTGTGCAGTAGCATTATGTTTTGGAAAAAATGTACGTAGCTTAATTTTAAAATTATTGCTAGCAACTGCTAACTATATATATATAACAATCATAGTAACATCAAAGATCACTAATCATAGATCACCATAACATATAATAAGGGAAAAGTTTGAAATATTGTGAGAATTTCCAAAATGTGACACAGACACAAAGTAAGCAAATGCTGTTGGAAAAAAATGGCTCCAATAGACTTGCTCAACACAGGGTTCCCACAAACCTTCAATTTGTTAAAAAAAAATAATAATACTACAATAAAATGAGGTATGCCTGTGTATTAAAATTATTGTAAATACTACAAAGGTAGTCTTCTCACCCATTTCACTTACCAGTTAAGTACAGTTCCCCTCACTTGTAGGGAAAAAAAATGCTGATCTCCTAACTAGCCTTTAAATGTCCATTTGTCCGGTGCCTTACAATTTACAAAATGCCTTCACATATATCTCATTTAATGATGAAAGTAATGACTACTTTTTAAATACCAGGGAACAAAATAAGATGCTATGTAATTAAAATTGCAGGGGAAAGAATATATAATTTAGTCTAAAACCTTTAATGTAACTCTCACTAGATAAGTATGGAGTAGTAGGAAAGAACAAGGAAATTGGCGAGAGAAAACAGAAGACAGGTTCAAGTTCCCACTCTAGCTGTTGAAGTCTGGTGATCTTGGGCAAGTTGCCTCTAATACTTAATTTGTTCTTCTATAAAATGATGATACCTCACGGTGTGGTGAGAGTCTAACGACACATGCATGTGAAAAGGGTTTATAATCTGAAGTTTCTAAATAAAGTAATAAAAGTATTTCTACTAGTAGTATCTGGTTCTAACCCTGCCCCATGCTACTAACTTGCTAACTTGGTCTTAGGCTAATTAATGCCCCTTAATTCCCATTGTAAAATGAGGGAATTAGAGCAGATGATTTTTTTTTTTTTAGATTTCTTTCAACTCCAGATCCTTAATTTTGCCATGAGACAAGTGAAGTCTCACCTTTTAATTATATTTTATTTTATTTTATTCTTATTTTTTATTGAAATTAGTCAATTGACAATGGTAGTTTCCAGTGTACAGCAAAGCGATTCAGTTACACATATACATACATGTATATATGTGTGTGTATATATATATTTTCAGATTCTTTCATAGCTCATTACAAGAAACTGAATATCGTTCCCTGTGCTATACAGTAGTTCCTTGTTGTTATCTATTTTATATATAGTGATGTGTATCTGTTAATCTCAAACCCTGAATCTGTCCCTTCCTCCCTTTCCCCTCCGGTAATCAGTTTTTTTCCTATGTCTGTGAGTCTATTTCTGGTTTGTAAACAAAGTTTTGTTGTTTTTTTTAGATTCCAAATATAAGTGACATAATATGATATTTATCTTTCTCTGACTTACTTCACCTAGTATGATAATCTCTAGGTCCATCCATATTGCTGGAAATGGCATTATCTCATTCTTTTTATCCATCTTTATCCATTCATCTGTTGATGGACATTTAGGTTGTTTCCGTGACTTGGCTATTGTAAATAATGCTGCTGTGAACATTGAAGGTGCACATGTCTTTCTGTATTAATAGTTTCTCTGGATATATGCCCAGGGCTGGGATTGCTGGATCATATGTTAAGTCTATTTTTAGTTTTTTAAGGAAGCTCCATACTGTCCTCCATAGTGGCTGCACCAATTTGCATTCCCACCAACGGGGTAGGAGGGTTCCTTTTTCTCCACACCCTGTCTAGCTTTCAGCTTTTCACCATTGAGTGTGATGTTAGCTGTGGTTTGTCATATATGGCCTTTATTATGTTGAGGTATGTTCCCTCTATGCCTACTTTCTGGAGAGTTTTTATTATAAATGGATGTTGAATTTTATCAAAAAGCTTTTTCTGCATCTATTGAGATGATCATATGGTTTTTATTCCTCAATTTGTTAATGTGGTGTATCACATTGATTTGCAGATATTAAAAAATCCTTGCATCCCTGGGATAACCCCACTTGATCATGGTGTATGCCTTTGTGTGTGTGTGTCTGTGTGTTTCTGTGCCTTTTAATGCATTGTTAAGAATCAGTTTGCTAGTATTTTGTTGAGGGTTTTCACATCTATAGACGTAAGTGATATTGGCCTGTAACTTTCTTTTTTTTTGTGATATCTTTGGCTTTGGTATCAGGGTGATGGTAGCCTCATAGAATGAATTCCCAAGTGTTCCTTCCTCTGCAATTTTTTGGAATAGTGTCATAAGGATAGGTGTATCTCTTCTCTAAATGTTTGGTAGAATTCACCTGTGAAGCCATCTGGTCCTGGACTTTCGTTTGTTGGAAGTTTTTAAATTAATGATTCAATTTCAATACTGGTAATTGGTCTGTTCATGTTTTCTATTTCTTCCTGGTTCAGTCTTGGCAAATTGTACCTTTCTAAGAAATTGTCCATTTCCTCTAGGTTGTTCTTTTTGTTGGTGTATAGTTGCTCATAGTAGCCTCTTACGATCCCTTGTGTTTCTCTGGTGTCATAACTTCTCCTATTTCATTTCCAATTTTATTAATTTGGGCCCTCTCCCTTTTTTTCTTGATGAGTCTGGCTAAAGGTTTATCACTTTTAAAGATTTTTAAAGTCATTCAGTTGACTATCTGGAGACAAAGATGGCCAACGTACTGTTACTTTTACTTGGAAGGCTTGCCCAGGATAGTCCCAGCTGTCTTGGTGTAGTTATGAATAATGCCCCCTTTCACTCTCAACACTGTCCCTTTTTGGAGAGATATATATACTTAACCTACCTAAAAGTTTGATATGAGGAAAAACCACTTTCTAATGAACCCAGAATGGAAGGTCTTAATGGAAATAGTATGTTTCCTGTTAATGATGCGCCAATTGGCTAGCTACTTGGCTAGATGTTTTGTAAGGAGATTTGAGTGAATATGTACATGGGTAGGAAAGGTGGCTAGATAGATGTAGATGACCTTAGATTGCTTTTTAATGCTAAGAATCTAGTAGCTTGTATCATACCAGGAATTTCAAAGCTTTAAATTTGAACAGGAAAAAAAAAATCCTGTAACTCTGCACACTGTTTTCTATCTACATTTCCTCCCTCAGTGACTTCTTTCATTTCCATAGGTTTAAATATCACCCATACACTGATGACTACCAATTTATATCCCGAGCCTTGACCTTTCTCCTGGGAGGCATTCTTCATTCCCTTTTCTTATCCAAATCTAACGCATGAGTTAAGTCCTGGCAACACTACCTCTAAAATATGCCCAGAATCTGTCTACTTCTTTCTATCGCCACTGGTCCTAGCCACCAATATCTCTTGCATTAATTGTTGCCTCCCCCATCCTAGCCACAATCTGTTATTAACAGAGTAGTCAGAGTGATCTTTTAAAAATTTAGATCGTCACTCTGTCACTTAAAAACCTTCATCGCATGCTTCCATCCATCATACTTGGAGAAAAAAAGAATCTAGGGCCTATCAAGCCTACGTGGTGCTCTGTGGTTACTAATTCAAATACCTCCTACTTATGAACTGCTGACCAAGAGCCCCATTAAAGAAGGATGGGAGGAGACAGGAAAAGCATAACTGCTCTATGTTGAAATCAAATGTTATCATTCAGGAATAGTGGCCTGGCCTGGCCAAGTTTTTTTTCAATTTTCAAGAGAAACTGCAAGTCAGTATTGTTTTTGTTTTTGGTGAAATCTCAAAAGCACCATGTGAACTAAATGTAATCCGTGGGGCTCCACTTTGTGAACTACTTTCTAACTTCATGTGCAACACTCTCCCCCTTATTCTCTGTGGCCCAGGTCTTCCCGGCTAACTTTCTCATCCTCAAATATGCCATTTCAGTAGCTAGGCCTTGCGGGTCTCTCTGATTGGGACCTCAAACAGCACAGCAGTCTTCTCATCATTCAGTTCTCAGCCCCAGTGTCCCTTTCTCAGATGACATAAACAGCCACCCCATACCTCCTATCATTCTATTATATTTTTTTCTATGAATTCAGTAAATTTACCACTATCTTAAATTAACTTGTTTACTGGTACATAAATTTTGTCTCTCCCCACCACAGTGTAAACTCCACAAGGGCAAGAAGCTCGTCTGTCTTGTTCACAACCTAAAATAATGCCAGGCACATAGTCGGGCTTGATAAATACCTGTTGAATGAATAATACCCCTGAGGCACAAAGTTGCTTGGAAAAGTGGTAAAAAGACCAAGCTGACTCATGGAAATCGGAACCAAAACAAGTCAGTTCAGCAGCTTCAACAAAAGGATAAGAAATCTGCCTTGTGTCTCCCTCCTCTGGCACATGAAGCCCTTACATATTCTGAGAGCAGCAGCACCAGGAGGTCTACACAGTAGCCTCTGGAGTGCAATGGGCCACCTCTGCACTTAGCAGCCAATAAGAACTCCTCCTGGCACCAAACAAGCAAGAGGGATGTCCATATGTCAGCGGGAGTTGGTGGGCAACCCTGATTGTCTCAAAGCCTCTCCAGTGGAGAAAAGGAGGGATAAAGTGATTCAGTAGTAGAGTAAGATCAAAGAGTCAGCAAGTACACGTTGCCTCCCAGCTGCTCTCAGCTGTCCGCCCCCTTCTCTGCCATCATCATCTCATTTGGCTCACTCCTGTCACTTGGCAGTCATAGCTATTTCTGAGTGAGTCTTTGCACTGAGCTATCTATCATCCTTCGCTGAAAGCACTCCCAGTCTCAGAGGAGGAACAGGGTTCCATCTGGCTGCACTTTCATTTTGCTACAGCATTTGGCAGGCTTCAAGCGCATTTGGGAGCCAATGGTCACCTTCAGGGGACTTTGGAGGACTACGCTGGTTGGGTGGTTGGTGGTGGTGATTGTGGTTTGCGTTGTATGTAAGTGTTGCTTGTTTGCTTGTTGTCCTGCCAAATGTGACTGAAAGAGTATCAAGCCAGATGGTCAGATTATTAATAATAGTTAATATTTTCTGGATTCCTACCACATGTCTGGCGTTATGCTAGGGTTTGACATACACCATCTCTAATCCTCACAACAACCCTGTAAGGTATGCAATATCTTCATTGTACCAGTGGGAAACTGACACTCAGAAGTGAAGGAACTTTCCCA
Organism: Camelus ferus; assembly: GCF_009834535.1. NCBI lineage: Eukaryota > Metazoa > Chordata > Mammalia > Artiodactyla > Camelidae > Camelus > Camelus ferus. Next base: position 45,006,349 of record NC_045711.1, read on the forward strand.
TAAAGTCCCTACTATTACCCTGCATCATTATTATTTAACATCACCTTATATTTGCACAGTGAGAGTACTGTTTAGTCACCAACCTTCAGATCAGTTTTCTTCAAGTCTTAATATCCCCCAGAAAAGTAAAAAAACTATTATCACCTCCATTCTCGGTATCTAATGATTTGTCCAAGGTCACTTAGCAAGTTAATTGCTAAAGTAAGAATACATGTAACTAGATTCTGTCAACTGGAGAAAATGCACAACCTAAAAGGTGAGAATGATGTTTTTATTAGGCGGACTTTCTGAGGACTTCAAGCTCCGGAGACAGCCTCTCAGATGGCTCTAAGGGACTCCTCCGAAGAGGTAAGGGAGGAGCCAGGATATACAGAAGACCAGGTAGTTGGAATATCAAAAGATCACTGTTAACTGAAAACAAACAAACAAAAAAAAAAAAAACAGGTATCTCAAGGAATGAGCGCTTTTCCATGTACGGGAAAATGCAAAAGTCTGGGCTCATTGAAATCATTCTTTTGACATGCACCTCAGCTATCTAGGCTCAGTGTCCTGTGCTTTCCCATCCTGAGTCTTCTCAGGGGGCACCGTTGGGAGTGGATGCAGTGGCTGAGGGCTTGATGGCAGGAATCCTATTTCCAACCACAGTTCCGTCAGGGCTCACCTGCTGGCAGCTGCAATGTGATAGCTTGGTGGCTGCAACATCCTTTGTTTACTAATATGGCAGGCAATACTTTTCATTCACAATTCCCAGCCCAATGTTCTCTCTATATTTAATAATGAAATATGGGAAATGGGAGCGGATCCCCCAATATAGCAAGAAGTAAGATTAGGGGAGTTTACTATCAAGGTCAAGGGAACTTGGTGCTGTTCAGAGACCTTGGCTGGGCTAGGAAGAAATATTGGAAGTTTGTTATCAAATTCTCTCCAAAATGCCCTGCCTTACCCCCATTTCACCAGCAACAAATTTTACTCCTTAGTGGTCTCTGATTGGTGTAAGAATGATGCCTTCAGTTACCAGACATTCCAAACGGGAAACAGCAGTTACACCACGCTCTGTGGTCCACCAGTTTTTAACCAGGTAACCTTGGGTAAGTTATTTCACCTGTAGTTTCCTCAACTACAGAACAAGGAGAGTAATAGTTTCTAACTTTTGGGGTTACTGAGAGGATTAACTGAGTTAAATGTATGTAATGTTTTCAGTACAGACACTCAAATATTAGTTGAATGAATGAAAGAAGACATGGCCCTTACCTTCAAGAAAACTGCAATCTGGTTGTATTGTAAACAGTATAAGAAATTGGGCAGGGCCCTAATCGAAAGTCTAGGGTCTGACTTTTCCCATTTACTAGCTGTGCACCATCTACCTAGTCAGTTTACTCTCCCAGCCTTCGTTTTACCCTCTCTGGGTATTGTGTTGTCTGGGTACCCCGTAAGGACCCTCTCACCTCTGTCTATCACCGTGATTTGTGATTTATAATAAGAAATATGTTTTGGCCTCTGTCCCAAATTCTGGAACAAAGGTCCCAAAATCTTTGAAATTTCCTAAGTGATCAAAAAGAGAATAGTGATAATGGTATTATTTGTTAGTCAAAACAAGCCCCTCACAACCACACCAGAGTTTATGCTAATGAGGTGACTTTTGGAAAGCCCCTAAGGATGGGTGCTGGTTACCTGGGGAACCAACCACTGATTAGAGGGTTAGAACTTTCAGTCCCACCCCTGACCTCCCCTGGGAGGGGAGGGGACTGGAGATTGAGTTCAGTCACCAGTGACCCATGATTTAATAAGTCATGCCTGCTGAAGCCTACATAAAAAACCAAACAGATGGCGTTAGAGAGCTTCTGGGCTGGTGAACATGGAAGTGCTGGGAGGGCGGCATGCCCAGAGAGGGCGTGGAAGCAGTGCACCCATTCCCACATACGTTTCCCTGTACATCTCTTCTACCTGGCTGTTCCTGAGTTACATCTTTTTATAATAAACTGGGACTCTAGTAAGTAAATTGTTTTCCTGAGTTCTGTCAGCAGCTCTAGCAAATTAATCAAACCCAGGGAAGGGATTGTGGGAAGTTCTGATCTATAGCCAGTCAGAAGCACAGGAAACAAGCTAGATTTGTAATTGGCATCCATAGTGGTAGGAATGGGCAGTCTTGTGGGACTGAGCATGTAACCTATGGGATCTGACACTAGCTCCAGGTAGATCGCTTCAGAACTGAATTCAATTTCAGGACACCCAGCTGATGTCACAGAATTGCTTGATGTACGGAGAACCCACATGTCTGGTGACACAGCTAAGTAGTATTCAGAGCGTATTGTTACATGTAAATGGAAACAATAGAGTTTTTCTCTTTACAATCCACCAAGACCAAAACAGGAGCTGAAGGCGGCAGGAGAGGGAGAGCACAGTGGGCTGCGTGGTCGGAAGGCTTCAGTAAGAGGGCTTGGGTGGAACCGCCAAGAAAAGTAGAGAAGAGGGACTGGGGCACTCCTGGTGTAAAGGAAATGGCATGAGGAACAAGTGAGGAAGGAAGTGTTTGGCTGGGTCTTCAACCTCTGCCACACAGCAGAGCTGGAAAGCCAGCGGTCATCAGGGCTACCTATCAACCGGCCCAGAGTCCACTGGAGGAGACAGAACTTAAGTACGCTTCCCACATAGGCTCATCTCTTTGTAAAATAAATTTTCCCTTTGAAAATTATTAACTTGCCTCCTAAAAAACATGACCACTGGGACTTCACACTAGAAAACCTGACCAAGAGTTTAGGGAGGAGTCTCCCTCACACTTTATATCTATGACCTCAACCCTGCTCCAGAAGCCCCTGTCTCTGTGCCATGGATCAACTACTCCCAAAGGCACACTTGACTCTTCTCAACTCTGTCCTACCTCAGCCTGGCAGCTGCAGCACAAAGATATTCAAAGGAGAGGCAAAAAAAAAAAAAAAACCCTTCCGGTTAAGAACCAACCTCCCCAGCCTTTACTGAGAATGAAGAGCCGTGGGCTGACTTGAATTATTACATCTTCCTACAACTGTTCCCTTTTAAATACTTATCCTGGCAAACACCACCACCATTTTTTACAACTTATTTTAATTGTGTGACTATTAAGCAAACCAAACCATAAAATCAGTTCTCAGTGCTGAGATTTATGTGATTCATAGACCAGAGCTTACCGAGAAAGGAATCCACTGAGTGCAAACTAGCCTCACGAGTGCCCCACATGGTCTCTAGGAAGGTGTGAAGCCTTTTCCCTATTCCTGCCTGTGGCTTCCAAGCTTCCACAGTGGGCATCATAAAAAAGGAACAGAATCTACCCATTTCCCTGTGATTTTTTTTTTCCTTCTTCTTAACATCCTGATGACTGAAAACTGGAAGTCAGGGATGCTACAGTCCTAAAGGGGGTGGCAGAAGCTCTGAGAGGCTCTCAAACAGGATCAGTGCCCTGGAGGATTGAGGATCGAGGTCTGAGGGAAAGATTTAATCATGGGACTTTGAATAGCTAGGAACAAGCAGGAGGTATCCTGCTTATTCGACACCAAGGTATTTCTTGATTTGGACCATGCAACTGCTTTGAGACTCCAATAGGAGCTCTCCCTCCAAAAATACACTGACCCACAGATATTTATATAAAATTTCAGAGGGTTCAAGGGCACCCTTGAGCCTATCCACATAGCCCCGAGGGGCCCATGAGCCTTAGGTTATTACTCACAACTTTCACTGTTACCACTCACTCTGCCCTCATTTCTCCCCTTTTCACAGTAGCCAACTAACTCATCTCCGGGTTTTTCTACACAGCAGGCAAAGTGACAACGATCCTGTTAAAACCTAAATCAGATCATGTTACTTCTCTGCTCAGTATAATCCACTAGCTTCCCATTTTACTTGCAATAAAACCCAGCATCTTTACAGTGGTTTACAAGGCCCTACAGGATCTGTGTCCAGATACCCTGCTGACCTCATCTCCAGTTCTTCTCAACCTTAACTCCTGCTGCTCTAGGCACACCCACCTCCTTGTGATCTCTCATATTCTGGTCCTGGGCCCTTCCTTGCTGCTCCCTTTCCACCTGGTTCTCTCCTTCATTCCTTCAAGTCTACTCAGTTGTCACTTTGTTGGCAAGGCCTCCCTGACCACTGTATTTAAAACTGCAACACCCAGCGTGCCCTGCCTGGCACCTCCTACCCTCCTCTGCTTTCTTCTCTGCTTTTTTCACAGCACCCATCATCTCTATCTTGCATCTATGCATTTTCCTTATTGTTTATTATCTGTCTCCCACACTAATCTGTTAGCTCCATGAGGGCAGGGATTTTTGTCTGTTTTGTTTCACTGCTGCATCCCAGTTCCTGAATTGGCACTCAATACTTGACTGATTGATGACTACCTGAATGATTAAACTCTCCAGTACTATGAATGTATGCAGGCTGGGGAGTCAAGGGGAGTGTACATGTACTGAACTACCTCCGAGTGCCAAGCAGTTTGCAAGTTAATATATGTCATCTCATTTAATTGTCACATACAATCCTAAGAGGTATTTTTATCCCCATTTCACCATGAAAGCTGAGGCCCAGAGAAGTTAAGAAAATAAATGAAGGTTACACAGCCAGTGGTGGAATATAATTCAAACCTAAGTCTGTGTGACTCCCCGCTATTCCTACCACACATCACGGTCATTCTCCTTAGGAGCCGTTCCCACTTCTCTAAGGAAATGCAACTGCCAGTTTTCGTATCTTGTTCCATTTTACAGATGGGGCCTGAATCAGAGATGATTAGGGGCTCCGTGGAGCTCTAATCCAGCAAAACAAACATTTACAGCCTCAGTCTTTTTGCACATTTACATCAAACATTGTCAAAGATACAATGTAATAAACAAACATCCTTCTGAGGGAGGTTTATTACTTTCAGAGATTCATGCATTCATTCCATTTACTCAAGGGTCTCATTCATTCATAAATACTTGCTGGGAGCCTACTAAGTGCCCAGTACTGTTCTAGAGGATAAAAAGATGCATGAAGCACAGACGTCACCCTCCATAATCTGGGGCGATGCTGTATAATGCAAGTTATTTGCAGTTTTATATTCTCTAGTCACTACATTTTCAAAAAAGTAAAAATAAACAGTTAAAATTAATTTGAATAATATATTTTTATTGAACTCTACATATCCAAAATATCATTTCAACATGTAATCAGCATAAATAATATTACTAATGAGATATTTTACAGTCTTTTTTTTTTGTTCGGTAGCACATCTTTGAAATCATCTCAATTTGGATTGGCCACATTTCAAGAGCTCAAAACCACACATGGCTGGTGATAACAGCATTTGACAGCACAGGGATAGGAGGAAAGACAGATGCAGTCAAGGGATTTATAAAAGAACATGGTAGATTCAGTGATAGAGACATGCTCAGGATCACACAACTGCTGGAGTTCGGAATTTGAGCCTCCAATAAACTTCCAATCTCAGACCTGTTCTTTCTGCAGCATATTAGAGACTTTGCCCCACTTCAAACAGTGGCATCATGGCTGGCCTCAACCAACCTAACTTAATATATCCAAAACAAAATTCATCCTTTTATCCTAAATTCCTCCTCCTCCCCTCCCATTTTCTATTTTAGTTGATGGCCAGTATCTCCCTGCTCACTCAAGTCATCTTCATTATATCTTTAGGTAAATGAGCATTTTATCTAGAAGCTAATTTAAAACTTAATTGCTTACCAAAAAATGCACCTTCCTCTCCACCCCAACCAACTAAGCTTGTTCAGGCCATTTTCATCTCTCACATGGGTCACACTACAAGAACTTTTTTTATTCCAGATTTATTGATATAACTGATATACATCACTATATAAGGTGTGCAGCATAATGACCTGATATAGACAGAGTAAAAAGGGGAAAAAATTTCCTTAAAAATATGACCCTCTTCATGAATTTGCATGTCATCCTTGTGCAATGCTCATCTCTGTATCCTCCCATTACAGTTAATGTTCTACCTAAGCCAGCACTGAGAACCGTTTAATTGGTTCTCTTACCTCAGTCTCTCCAAGATTCAACAGTAAGTTACTACTTCATAAGGCCCTTCGTGGCTCTCCATTCCCTACATAACAAAAGCCATGATCTTTTTTACATAGCACAGAATTCCCTCCAAGGTCTGATTTATACTTAACTAACAATGACCAGTTATTTACTATTCCTAGACCCTGAACAAGTTCAATCACCTTCTCTGAGCCTGCTATTCTTTTGTAAAAATAGCCATCCTAATCTCTCAAAAAGTTGATCTGAGGTGGGGAGCTCAGTGGTAGAATGCAGTGCTTAGCATGCACAGGGTCCTGGCTTCAATCCCCGGTACCTGCATTAAAAAACAATAAGCAAATAAACATAATTCACCCCCCCCCCAAAAAACAAAAGTTGACCTGAGCTTTTAAAAGAAATACACTTAAAACAATACACAATCAAGGGTTTACTGTACATATCACCCTTTATATCTATCTAGTGCCACTTTTCAATTTAATAATACTTACTGAATACTTACTATGTGCTAGGTACTTTCCGGGACACAAGACAAAGGGAATACAGAAAAATAGATTGAATAACGCGATCTTTGCCTTCCCCAAGCTCATTACGATATAGTTTCTCTACGAGTACCTTTAAGGACTATCTCTAACGTTAAGAATAAGTCAGGAGGGGGTCCCCGGAAGTTCAAACTGGGCTGCGTCTCTGGGCGCCGCCACATCGCAGCACCTCGGCTTTCCTCTGCGGCAATCGCAGACCGGGAACCACCTCCACGCCCCTCACAGAACCCTAGGCCTACGCAGACCCTGACCACAGCCCACGTGGCAGGAGGGGGGCGGGGACGCGTAGCGCAGCTGGGGCCTGGACCTCTGCGCCTGCGCGCTGCGGCCAGTTCAAGGACCCGGATTTAAAGAGACAGGCACTATAACCGTCGTGGCTGCGCGCGGCCTGTGGGTGCCTGGTCGGAGGCCTGAGGTGGCGCCGGACCCGGGAAGGCAGGTGAGGGGCGGCGCGGCGGAGCCGGGCAGCGGGGAGAGAGGCGGCCGGGGTTCCCGGGCTCGGTGCGGCCCTGGAGCCAGCATCCTGGCCTCCCCCGCCCGCCCGCGAGCCCCGGGGCACACCCTCCGTGACGTGGCGGCCCCCCGGGAGCCCACGGGGGTTGGCTCCCGGCTCCCGGGACCCCCACGGGTGCGCGCCGGGGAGGCTGGGTGCCCCCGCCCACCACCCGGGCCCCGGCGGGGGCTACTCCTGCCCCGGCTGAGTCTGCACACCCGCCTCGCCTAAGTCGGTGCGCTTCTGAGAGAACTCTGGAGCCTTTCTCTTCCCACCGCGTCCCCTTCCCCAGCCCCCAGGCTGTGTCCTCGCGGCCCGTCCGGCCCGACCGAGGGACTCACTTCCCAGCCGTCTCCCCGGTGTCCGCCCCCGGCCGGTAGCCCGTGTCCGTTCCCAAAAGCGTCGGGGGAAGGCCCTCCAGGAAAAGCGGCCGCTGGGCTTTCACTTCCCAGCGCGGCTGCATTCAGGCCTCAACGGTTTCCTCCTCGGCTCCCTTTGACGAAATGCAGAGCAGCGGCCGTGGGGGCTTTGAGCCAGACGGGCTCTTTAGAGCCGCATTGTGCCTCCTCGTGGCCCAGCGCCTCCTGGGCCCTGCGGAGGGGAGGGCGCTGCGAGGTGCTCTCTGGCCGGCTCCTTTCATCGTGGGGCGCGGTGAGCTTCGTAAATCGCTCTACGGAGGAAGGTGTTGAACCCTAATTTGTTCCGAGCTCCTCTACGGGCCCGTCGTACTTTCACAAACCTCACCTCTGTGGTTCTTCCACTTCCGGGGGTTATAGAGCCCTTTGAGAGTTTCACGAAAATCTTGACCTCTTTTCCTCCCAAAATGTACATTGCTGAATGTGCACATTTTGTATCCATTTTCAGGGAGTTCAGAGTCCCTCTCCAGCCCATCCATGGACTCATTTTAAAATTTTTCCCAACCATCCGGTGAGGTAGGTATTATTTTCCTTGTTTGAGAAATAGGACAACTGAGACTCAGGGGAGTTAAGAGAATTCTCAAAGATAACATAGTCCCTGAACTGTGCGGTCAATTTGTGTTCCTATACCTGATTCCCAGTTACCTGCTGTCGTCTGCATCGTGTTGCACTCCAGTGAGTAAAGCCTGCTTTTCATTATTCCACTAGTAATTTCACTACAAAGCCGTGTGCAGGCTGAAAATAACTTACGGTATGTTTAAGGTTAAAACTATGAAGGTACTTTAGAAAATATGAGTACGGAAAGGTGCGGGGATACCATATGGATGTAATCCGTTTCCATTTTGATCAGTTCCTTTGATTCTTGCTATCCAGTTATTTCAGCATTCCCTGATTCAAGTTACTGAATTGTAGTCATGCTAATTGCACATAGGGAGCTTCTGCTTGAAGGATAACTGCTTCATTGACTATAAGAGCTTTATTCTTAGAATGACAACCCTTTGAGTTAGGGACTATTATCCACATTTTGCAGTTGAGGAAATTGAGGAACTGAGATGTTAAGTAACACACCGAGGTCAAAAGGCGATCGGATTTTAGGCTCTGTTTAATTGCCTTTCAAAATAGGGCTTATAACTAAATCTCAAATCTATATAGTGACTTAATTATTTTCTGAGGATGGCATGTATTTTATACTTCACATTAAAAATTTCATGAACATAATGTAGTTTTTGTTGATTAAAAAGAAACTTAAGGATCTTACAATATTAAGGGTCATCATCCATTTTAAGAATTAGGTGTTGCTGATGGCCTCAGAAAAAGCTTTATGTTATTTGGACTCTCTTTACTAGATACACATGTGTACATTAGATAATTGAACATCCTTTTGCAAACTGCATTATCCTGTATTGGAACTCTTCATCCTGTAGGCAATAAATCTTCCATACTTTGGGGCGTATTTGGTCAGCATAGACTGTGTTAGGACGTCAGCCTTTGAGGAAACTAAAAGCCTAGCTCCACCTTTGTAACTGACTTTTTCTGCCTCTCACCCTTTCACGCAGCTGTATGATTTTGGCTTTTAAGATCCTCTTCCCACTAACTCTCCGTGCACTCAGCCGAAAAGAATTGTGCCTATTCCGAGAACATCACCGGCCTGACATAAGACAGTTCAGCCAGTGGTCAGAAACAGATCTTCATGGACACCGCCTCCTCCAGAGAAAAAAGCCTGTTCTGTCATTCCAGGAAGGCAGTCTAAGACCACGTGCCACCTGCCTTGTTTCCTTGCCAGGGTCGCATGTGGGACTCTGCAGTGGCCCCTGTGAGATGGCAGAGCAACGGTTCTGTGTGGACTATGCCAAACGTGGCACAGCTGGCTGCAAAAAATGCAAGGAGAAGATTGTCAAGGGCGTGTGCCGAATC